>NC_092132.1:153680565-154023208 GCF_043159975.1 Macaca nemestrina
ATAGTCATAGAAGCATGTATATGAGAAGGTTTACAGAAGGTAGGCAAGGGTATAGAGTGTTATATTAACATACTCTTACAGTTTCAGGTAGTGCAGAGAGAAATGTGGGTGGATACAAATATAAATTTTAATGTATCAGGATATAAAGGTTGATCTTTAAGGCCATATTGATCTTAAAGTTTACAGATTACCTGAAGTCTCCAGATATTATTAATTGTTTCCTTGATATTAATAAAAACCACTTTCAGGAGAGTGGAAGTTTCTCTGTGAGTTTCACTTTAACTTGGTGAATATAACCACCAGGAGTAGGGAGCGCAGACTCTGTTGAATACTCATGCCCTCCGTGGTCCACAGGTGTTTGAGGAATGGGCACCATGGCAAAACATAACCCACCTCATTGATTTCAAAGTCTGAGAGGAGGGCACTGGCCCACCTAGCCCACTGGGGCTACCACCACGTGGGAACCAGAGGGTTGTCCCTCCACTACTACTGCCATTGTCCCTGTCATGCTTGCTACCCAGGGGCCCAAGGACCTACCCACTCCCCTGGCCCACTACTGTCACCACTGACACCTGAGCAAGCCACCTGGAGGACCAAGATTTGGCTCAATCAGTGCAGCAGAAGCTGCCCTGAAGCCCAAGGCCAGGCATGCCTGACCTGCTGCTGCCACCACTGGGGCCTAAGGACTGGCTGCCCTGTGTCCCTATCTCCAGCAAAACTCTACCACAGCCTCCACTAACAATCGCACCCTAAGCCACTGAGGAAATCACAGATACCACTGACACTATTTACAGCCAAAGAAATCATATGGAGACTAGACCACTGCATGCATCCAGAATCAAAGCCAAAGTGCCCTACCCAGCCAAAAGCATAGATACATCTTCAGAAAAAATCCTCTCCTACAAAAGTAAATTTAAAAAATTGGAAAAAGCAACAGTTATACCAGATACACAGATACCAACATGAGGATGCAAGAAACATAAAAATGCAAGGAAATATGACACCTCTAAAGGAATATAATTCTCCAGCAATGAAAAAAAAAAAAGCTGTAAAATCCTGGAAAAAAATTCAAAATAATGATATTAAAGAAGTTAAGCAAGATACAAGAGAACACAGATAAACAATACAAATAAATCAGAAAAACAGTTTACAGTATAAATGAGAAGCCAGGCGTGGTGGCTCACGCCTTTGATCCCAGCACTTTGGGAGGCCGAGGTGGGCGGATCATGAGGTCAGGAGATTGAGACCATCCTGGCTATCACAGTGAAACCCCGTCTTTACAAAAATACAAAAAAAATTAGCCGGGCGTGGTGGCGGGTGCCTGTAGTCTCAGCTACTAGGGAGGCTGAAGCAGGAGAATGGCCTGAACCTGGGAGGCGGAGCTTGCAGTGAGCGAGATCGCACCACTGCACTCCGGCCTGGGCGACAGAGTGAGACTCTGTCTCAAAAAAAAAAAAAAAAAAAAAAAGAAAAGAAAAGAAAAAAAGAATATACATGAGAAATTTACCAGAGATATCATAAAGAACCAAGTATTAGTTTGGTGCAAAAGTAATTGCAGTTTTGAACCATGAATTTTAAATCATTATAATAGGCTCAACCACATCTTTATTAATCAAAATAGGAACCATTACAATCAACACATTTTAGCCAATGAGAAATAAGGTTGTTTATTCTTGTAGTGTAAAAATCCGTGCTTTGGGATTTGATGAACTCCTGGAAAGCATTTTCTGCATCCTGCAGGTTGTGGAGGCATTTTCCCAGAAAAAGTTCTCAAGATGCTTGAAGAAGTGGTAGTAGATTGGCAAGAGGTCAGGTGAATATGGCAGATGAGGAAAAACTTCGTAGCCCAATTTGTTCAACTTTTGAAGCAGTTGTGCGATGTGCAGTCAGGCGTTATTATGGAGAAGAATTGAGCCCTTTCTGTTGACCAATGCTAGCTGAAGTCATTGCAGTTTTCAGTGCATCTCACTGATTTGCTGAGCATACTTCTCGGGTGTAATGGTTTTGCTAAGATTCAGATAGCTGTAGTGGATTGTCTACCAGCAGCAGACCACCAAACAGTGACCATGACCTTTATTTTTGGTGCAAGTTTAGCTTTGGGAAGTGCTTTGAAGCTTCTTCTCAGCCCAACCACAGAGCTGGTCATCGCTGGTTGTCATAAAAAATCCACTTTTCATTGCATGTCACAATGCAAATGAGAAATGGTTCATTGTTGTTACGTAGAATAAGAGAAGATGACGCTTCAAGATGACAATTTTTAAAAATTTTCACTCAGCTCATGAGCACTCACCTATTGAGCTTTTTCACCCTTCCAATTTGCTTCAAATGCTGAATGACCATAGAATGGTCGATGTTGAGTTCTTCGGCAACTTCTCGTGTACTTGTAACAGGATAAGCTTCAATGATTGCTCCCAACTGGTGGTTGTCAACTTCTGAGGAGGAGCCATGAAGAAGCTCCTCATCTTCAAGGCTCTTGTCTCCTTTGCAAAACTTCTTGAACCACCATTGCACTGTACATTCATCAGCAGTTCCTTGGCCAAATGCGTTGCTGATGTTCTGAGTTGTCTCCACTGCTTTACAGCCCATTTTGAAATCAAATTTGCTTTTTGTCTAACATCATGATGAAATATTCAAATTTTCAGTGTCCATGAGGGTAAAAAGGAAACAAAAAGGATAGAAAACCTTTTAAACAAAATAACAGCTAAAAATTTCCCAACTCTAACAAGAAGTTTAGATATTCAGACACAGGAAACTCTGAGATCCCCAAATGGATACAATTCAGAAAGGTCTCCATAGCACCTTATAGTCAGACTGTCAAAGGTCAAAGGCAAAAATAGAATTCTAAAAACAGCAAGAGAAAAGCATCTTGTCACTTATAAGGGAAACTCTATCAGACTAACAGCATACTTCTCAGCAGAAACCTTATAGGTCAGGAGATAATTGGACAATATAGTCACAGTGCTGAAAGAAAAAATGTTAGCCAAGGATACTGTACTCAGCCGAGTTATAGTTCGTAGATGAAGGAGAAATAAAGTCTTTCCCAGATAAACAAAAGCAGAAGGAAATACTCACCACTAGACTGGCCCTAAAAGAAATACTTAAGGGAGACTGTATTAGTCTGTTTTCATGCTGCTGATAAAGGCATACCCAAGACTGGGCAATTTACAAAAGAAAGAGGCTTAATGGACTTACAGTTTCATGTGGTTGGGGAAGCCTCCGAATCATAGTGGAAGGCAAGGAGGAGAAAGTCATGTCTTACACAGATGGCAGCAGGCAAAGAAAGAGAGCTTGTGCAGGAAAAGTCCTGTTTTTAAAACCGTCAGATCTCATGAGACTTATTCACTATCATGAGAACAGCACAAGAAAGACTCATCCCCATGATTCAATTATCTCCCACCAGCTCCCTCCCACAACACGTTGCAATTATGGGAGCTGCAAGATGAGATTTGGGTGGGGACACAGAGCCAAACCATATCAGAGGCCTACATCTCAAAGTAAAAGGACAGTGTCTGTCATCATGAAAACACATGGAAGTATAAAACCCACTGGTAGAACCAACATTCAAATAAGGAAGAGAAAAGAATCAAATATTATCACTACAGGAAACCACCAAACCACAGTGATAAACAATAAGAGAAAAAGAAAAGAACAAAGGATATACAAAACAACCAGAAATCAATTAATAAAATGACAAAGATAAGGCTTCATATATCAATAATTACCTTCAATGTAATGGATTAAACTTTTCACATAAAATATATAAATATGTTTTATGGATTTAAAAATCATCTTTAAGTGCACAATAGACAACTGTTGAAACAAACGAACAAAATATGACCTAATTATGTGCTGTGTACAAGAAACTCACCTCAATTGTAAAGACACATATAATCTGAAAGCAAAGGGATGGAAAAAGATAGTCCATGCAAATGGAAACCAAAGGTAAGCAGGAGTAGTTATATCAGATAAAACAGTCTAAGTGAAACATACTAAAAAAAAAGACAAAGAAGGTCATTATATAATAATAAAGGGATTAATTCAGCAAGAGGATATAACAATTCTAAACATATATGCATCAAACACCATAGTACCTAGGTAAATAAAGCAAATATTAGATCTCCAGGGAGAGCAAGACTCCGATACAATAATAGTTGAACACTGCAACACCCCACTCTCAGCATTAGACAAATCATCTACACAGAAAATTAGCAAAGAAGTATGGGGGTTTAAACTGTACTTTAGACCAAATAGACCTAACTGACATTTAGAGAACATTTCACCCAACAACTACAGAATATACATTCTTCTCATCAGCACATGGAATGTTCTCCAGAATAGACCATATGTCAGGATACAAGACAAGTCTTGACAAATTTTTAAAAATCAAAATACCAAATATCTTCTCAGACCACAATGAAATAAAACTATAAATCAATAACAAGAAGAACTTTAAAAACTGTACAAATACATGGAAATTAAGCCACATAAATCTGAATGACCATTGAGTCAAGAATGAAATTAAGAAGAAAATAAAAAAATGTTTTGAAACAGATGAAAATCAAAACACAACATACCAAAGCCTTTGGGATACAAAAAAAAGCAGTGCTAAGAAGGAAGTTTTTTTTTTTTTTTTTTTTTTTTGAGACGGAATCTCTCTCTGTCGCCCAGGCTGGAGTGCAGTGGCCGGATCTCAGCTCACTGCAAGCTCCGCCTCCCGGGTTTACGCCATTCTCCTGCCTCGGCCTCCCGAGTAGCTGGGACTACAGGCGCCCACCACCTCGCCCGGCTAGTTTTTTGTGTTTTTTTGGTAGAGACGGGGTTTCACCACGTTAGTCAGGATGGTCTCGATCTCCTGACCTCGTGATCCGCCCGTCTCGGCCTCCCAAAGTGCTGGGATTACAGGCTTGAGCCACCGTGCCCGGCCCTAAGAAGGAAGTTTACAGCAATAAATGCTTACCTCAAAACAGTAGAAAGGCTAGGCGTGGTGGCTTATTCCTGTAATCCCAGCACTTTGGGAGGCAGAGGTGGGAGGATTGCTGAGGACAGGAATGAGACCGCTTGGGTAGCACAGTGAGACCTCATCTCTACAAAAAAATTAAACAAATTAGTTGAGTAGGCTGGTCGCAGTGGCTCACGCATGTAATCCCAACACTTTGGAAGACTGAGGCAAGAGGATCACTTGAGGTCAGGAGTTTGATACCAGCCTGGCCAACATGGTGAAACCCTGTCTCTACTAAAAATACAAAAAAAAAAAAAAAAAAAAAAAAAGCCAGGCCTGGTGGCAGGTGCCTGTAATCCCAGCTACTTGGGGGGCTAAGGCAGGAGAATCTCCTGAACCCAGGAAGCAGAGGTGGCAGTGAGCCGAGATCACACCACTGCACTGCAGCCTGGACCATAGAGCAAGACTCTATCTCAAAAAAAAAAAAAAAAAAAAAAAAAAATTAGTCGAGTGTGGTGGTGCATACTTGTAGTCCCAGCCACTTGGGAGACTGAGATGGAAGGACCACTTGAGCGTAGGAGTTTGGGGCTGCAGTGTGCTGTGATCATGCCACTGCACTCCAGCCTGGGTGACAGAGTGGGATCCTCTCTCAAAAAAAAAAAAAAAAAAAAAAAAGTAGAAGTATTTCAAATAAACAGTCTAATGATGCAACTCGAGGTACTAGAAAACCAAGAAAAAAACCAAACCCAAAATTGGAAGAAGGAAATAAATAATAAAGATCAGAGAAGAACAAAATGAAATGGAGACTAAAAAAGATACAAAGGAACAACAAAAGGAAAAGGTGTTTTTTTGAAAAGATGGGCAAAATTGATAAACTGCTAGCTACACTAACCAAGAAAAAAAGAGAGAAGTTCCAAATATAATCAGAAATGAAAAAGTAGGCATTACAATTGATAACACAGAAATACAAAAGATCATTAGAGGCCCTTATGAACAACTGTATACTAACAGTCTGGAAAACCTAGATGAAATGGATAAACTTCTGGACACATACAAGCTACCAAGACTGAATCAGGGAAAAACAGAAAATCTGAACAGACCAATAATGAGATTGGATCAGTAATAAAATGTCTCCCCACAAAGAATAGTCTAGAACTGCATGCCTTTACTGCCAAATTCTACCAAACTTACGAAGAAGAATTAACACAAATTCTCCTCAAATTATTCCAAAAAATTGAAGAGGAAGGAATTCTCCCTGAATCGTTCTATGAAGCCAGCATTATTCTGATACCAAAACCAGACAAGGATGCAACAGAAAAAGAAAACTACAGGTCAATATCTTTGATAAACATAGATGCAAAACTTCTCAACAAAATACTACCAAAATGTATCCAACAGCACATCAAAAAGATGATATACCATGATTAAGTGGAATTGATCTCAGAGATGCAAGAATGGCTTAACATAAATCAACCAATAAAGGTGATACATCACATCAACAGAAGGAAGGACAAAAACCATATGATAATAGATGTAGAAAAAGCATTTGATAAAATTTAACATCCCTTCATGATAAAAACTCCCAACAAATTAGGCACTGAAAGAATATATGTCAATATAATAAAGGCCATGTGATAAACCCACAGCTAACATCATAGTGAATGAGGAAAACAGAAAGCCTTTCCCTTAAGAATTGGAACAAGACAAGAATAACCATACCTACCATTCCTGTTTAACATAGTACTGAAAGTCCTAACCAGAGCAATCAGGCAAGAGAAAGAAATAAAATGCATCCAAATTGGAAAAGAGGAAGTCAAATTCTCACTCTTTGCAGATAACATGATCTTATATTAGAAAAACCTAAAGATCATAACTTGATCTTACATTAGAAAAACCTAAAGAAAAACCAAAATACTCTTAGATCTGATAAAAGCAGTTATATTGCAGAATACAAAATCAACATACAAAAATCAGTAGTATTTCCATATACCAATAATGAACTAGTTGAGAAAGAAAGAAAAAAGGCAATCCCATTTACAAAAGCTACAACAAACAAACAAATAAATAAAACAATGCTAGGAATAAATTTAACCAAGGAGGTGAAAGATCTCTACAAGGAAAACTACAATACACTGATAAAAGAAATTGAAGAGGACACAAACAAATGGAAAGACATCACATGCTCATGAATTGGAAGAATTAATATTGTTAAAATGACCATACTGTCCAAAGAAATCTACAAATTCAATGAAAACCCTATCAAAACATCAATATAATTTTCATAGGAAAAAATCCTAAAATTCATGTGGAACCAGAAGAGAGCCCCAATAGCCAAAGCAATCCTGAGTAAAAAAGAATAAATCAGGAGTCATCATACTACCTGCCTTTAAAATATATTACGAGGTTATAGTAATCAAAATAGCATGGAATTGGTATAAAAACAGACACAAACACCAATGGAACAAAATAAAGAGCCCAGAAATAAATATATGTATTTACAGCGAAATTATTTTTGAAAAGGCACCAAGAACAGACATTGGGGAATGGACATGCTCTTCAATAAATGGTGCTAAGAAAATTGGATATTCATATGCAGAAAACTGAAACTAGACCCCTATCTCTCCCAAAATACAAAGATCAACTCAAAATGGATAAAGCTTTAAATGTAAGACCTGAAACTATAAAACTCCTAGAAGAAAATGCAGAAAAAACACTCAGGACATTGGTCTATGCAGATTTTATGGCTAAGACCGCAATGGCACAGGCAATAAAACCACAAATAGGCAAGTGGTACCAAACTAAAAAGCTCCTGCATAGCAAAGGGAACAATTAACAGAGTGAAGACAAACTGTTGAATGGTAGAAAATATTGCAAACAATTCGCCTGACAAGGAACTAATATCTGGAATACACAAGGAACTAAAACAACTAAACAGTAAAAAAAAAATTAATCATCCCATTAGAAAGTAGGCAAAGGACATGAATAGACATTTCTCAAAAGAAGACATACAAATGGCCAATAAGTATATGAAAAAATGCTCAACATCACTAATTATATGAGAAATGCAAATCAAAACCACAGTGAAATATCATCTTACTCCAGTTATAATGGCTGTTATTAAAAAGACAAGAAATAGGCCGGGTGTGGTGGCTCACGCTTGCAATCCTAGCACTTTGGCAGGCCGAGGCGGCCAGATCATGAGATCAGGAGATCGAGACCATCCTGGCTAACACGGTGAAACCTGTCTCTACTAAAAATACAAAAAATTAGCCGGGCACGGTGGCATGCGCCAGTAGTCCCAGCTACTCGGGAGGCTGAGGCAGGAGAATTGCTTGAACCCGGGAGGCAGAGGTTGCAGTGAGCTGAGATCGCGCCACTGCACTCCAGCCTGGGTGACAGAGTAAGACTCCATCTAAAAAAAAAAAAGAAAAGAAAAGAAAAAAAAAGACAAGAAATAACAGATGCTGGCATGGATGTGGAGAAAAGGGAGCTTATACACTGTGAGAATGTAAATTAGTACAGCAATAGATTTCTCAAAAAAAAAAAAAAAAACCACTAAAAATAAACTACTATATGATCCAGCAATCCCACTATTGGATATCTAAGGAAAGGAAATTATTATATCAAAGGGATATTTGCATACCCATGTTTATTGAAGCATTAATCACAATAGTAAAGATATGGAGTCAACCTAAGTGTCCATCAACAGAAGAACAGACAAAGAAAATGCGGGGCATATACAGAATGGAATAGTATTCGGTCATAAAAAGGAATCATATCCTGTCATTTGCAGCAACACTAAGTGAAATAAGCCAGACATAGACAAATATCACACGTTCTCACTCATATGTGGGAGCTAAAAAAATCCTGATATCCTGGAGGTAGAGAATAGAATGGTAGTTACTAGAGCCTGGGAAGGTGTGTGTGTTGGGGGAGAAGTAAAGTGAGGTTAGTTAATGTGGACAAACATGCAGTTAGAAGGCAATGTTTGATAGCGGAGTAGGGTAGCTATAGTTAGCAACAATGCATTGTATAGTTCAGAATAGCTAGAAAGGAAAACTTGAAATATTACCAACACATAGAATTGAAAAATACCCAAATATCCTAATTTGATCATTACACATTACATGCTTGTAACAAAATATCAAATGTACCCCTAAATATGTAAAATATTTTGTATTCTTTTTTTAAAAAAGTCAGAGAGGACTGAGGGTACAACTGTCTTCAGATCCAGCCTCTGCCTAATTACCTCCACGGATAAGAAACTTGTTGTAGTTTTTAAACAGCTTTGGTTGCTAGAAAGTTCTATATGGCACCCCAAACCCCACTCCTATTTAAAATTAAGTTTGCCAGAGCAAAATCTCACTAAGTTGAGCCTTATGCATTTTGAATTCAGAGACTGATGACACACTTGATCTTCACTTAGTAAAAAATTAAGAGTTCCTGCACCAGTGAATTTTCAGTGGCCAAATTAGCCAATAAGGGCAATTCAGTTTAAAATGAATAGCTCCCTCCAACTGAGGCCTCAGTAAATTAAAGGATTGTTTAACCATGACTTTCAAGATCCCAAGTGAATTTTTAGTGGTAACAATTGTATTTTTATGACACTGGATTGTGTAAAGTATGCCTCTTATGGACTTTTAACAATAGCATGACTTAATTATATAAAACTCATAGAGGAGGTAATTAATGAATCATCTAACTCGGGGAAGTTCTCAAAATTCCAGAAATGCCTGCTGCTCAGTAACAGCCCTTTCACCTGTCTCTCTCTCCCACCCAACCCCCTTCCCTCTCACTTGTGTCAGGCCTTTAGGTTGTAGATATCCTGACCAGCTGTGCTCTTCTGCAGAAGAAAGCTAAATGTCTAAAATATTCAACAAGTTAGCTTTTTGATTTAACAAGCCTCTCCTTCTTCCAGATTGTAGTGGATTTGCAGGGGCTTACAGTTTAATGACAATTCATGGAGTGGATGTCGATAGACTGAGAGGAAGCCAGCTGTCTGGGCATAAATCCTGTGTTCCTTCGCATTAGCCAGGGGGATTTGTGTTATTTGTCCAAGCGTTCTGAGTTGGTTTTAAATTGTAGCGTCTTTGAATGGGCTGTGTTTGGATCCTGGTTTTGTTTTGCAACCTCTGTTTGATGGTTTTTGACTTTTATCAATTTGTGCTTGCGGTGTGCTTATTTTGACAGCACCCCGGAGAAACACCATACCATCTTGCATTTGCAATTTTCTAAGCCTTCTAGCCCAGGAGGTCTGGCTTATTAGGCCTGTTTGAAAGGAGCATATATACATTTTTAACATTCTTAATATTTGCGTGAAGAGGAACTCTCAAATTGTCTGTACTGGGTGGAGTGGTCCTTAGTAGGCGCCCGTGTTTTATTCTATTTCGTGATGTTTGTGGCTGGTGGGTTTAGCGGTCACGGGGTAGGGGTGTCGGTGGGGGTGCTGCCCTCCTCTCTGGGTGATGGTATAGTTAGGTTAGTACCATTAGATTAGTATCTGGCTCTTCCCACTCGGCTGAGGGGCCCCTGCCAGGCCCAGTCCCTGCGCGTCCCGCGCACGGCCCCGAGGTCCCCCCAGGCCTTGGGCACGGGCGCCACCCCCTCGGTTCTCGGGGATCCTGGCCGGCAGCTCCCAAAGACAATTCAGAGCCCCTTTCATTTTAAAAGCTTTGCTGCTCATCACTTCTGGGAAACTCTAAAGGTACATTTCATTTTTTTAAGAGTTGTAAAGTTACGAAGCTTGCAGTTTTTCAAGGGAGCTCATAGTTCTGGATCCTCCTTTAAAATGCGCTTTTACATGACTGCACACATGAATACGTATTTGGTGAGAGAAAGAAGCGATACGAAGTGCGTCGCGGCAAAAATTAACTTGCTGGGCGGGTGCGGACGCCCAGGAAGATCCGGACGTCCACAGTCCCCAGTTCCCGCGGGTCCGTCCCGGGCTCGGGGGTCGCTTCGCCGGCTCCTTTCGGCCTGGGAACCAGGCGGTTCTGTCCTCAGGAATCTGTGGGCGCCTCTCCCGCTCCGGACTCTGACAAAGCCATAGCCACGCGGGAAAACTTTCTCCGGGCCCTGGGCCCCACCCCGGGCTCCGCGGGGGCCCCAGGGTGTCTGCGCGGCCCGGCACCCCGACCCCATCCCCGCCCCCCACCGCCGTCCGTCCGGGCCGAGTCAGCGGCGCCCCAGGGGCCCCACCGCCCACCCGGGCTGGGCGCGGCCTCCTCTCGGCGTCCCCCGCTATCCTGCGACCTCGGGCGCCAGAGGGGACGAGTCCCGGACGCCCCGGAGGCCCGGCGCCCAGGCTCCGAGGGATGCCCTGAAGCGCTGGGGTACGGGCGCAGCTCCGCGGATCCTGCGCCCTCCACCTTCACCTCAGCTCTCCACCTTCACCTCAGCCTAGCGGCGGCCGGAGCGTCAGGGGCGCGCGTGCGCACTGCGCCTCTCGGCAGTTGCCTTGGTGACCCGGGCGGACGTAGCCACGCCCTCCGGCCAGGGTCGGGGAGCGGGTGGGGGGAGGGGGAGCCCGGGATGAGTGGGGGTCGGTGCGGAGGAAGGAGGGAACCTGTTGAGGGGAATTTGCGGGGGCCGGGTCGGGGCTCGGGGGTAGAGGAGGACCCAGGGAACAGGGGAGAGGGCAGGGCCAGGGGCTTGGTGAGGGCTCAGGATGGGGGGGTTCCCGGGTGAGGAAGCAGCTAGGGGTAGGTGGGGGCCAAGGTGGGGGGACCAGGTGACGGGGTAGCCTGGGGTGAGGACGTCGCTCAGTAGAGCAGCGAGGGGCGAGGGTCTCGCCAGGGCGGTGGCGGGGATGGCACTGGGAGGAGGGGACCGAGGCTGACCTGTCTGTGGGGGATGGGATTCGGAGCCCGGTCGAATTTGGGGGCGGGTCTGGTCCTGGGGAAGGTTCGGGGGCGGACCTGGTCTTGGGGAGGGTTTGGGGCGGGCCTGGGGAAGGTTTGGGGGCGGGTCTGGTTCTGAGGAAGGCTTGGGGCCGGCCTGGTTGTGAGGATGGTTTGGGGGCGGGCCGGGTCCTGGGGAGGGTTTGGGGCGGGCGTGGTGGGGGGGGCGGGTCTAGTTTTGGGGGACGCCCCGCCCGCCGCCTGGCCCCGCCCGGCCCACTGGGCCCGCGTCCCGCAGGAGCCGCACAGAGCGTCCGGTGGCCGGTAGGGACGCGGACCCACACAGCCTGACGCACGGACGGAGGGACGCCGGAGCCCGCCCGACCATGTGGAAGCTGGGCCGGGGCCGGGTGCTGCTGGACGAGCCCCCCGAGGAGGAGGACGGCCTGCGTGGGGGGCCGCCACCGGCCGCTGCCGCCGCCCAGGCGCAGGTGAGGGGGTGCGCAGGTGGGGAGTGCGAGTAGGCCCGGGGCGCGCAGGTGGAGGGCGAGGGTGGGCGGCGCGCAGGTGGAGGTGCGGGTAGTTAGGGGCACAGTTTGGGCGCGCAGGTGAGGTTGGGGCTGCGTAGCCCCGGGGCGCGGCCCGCTAGGTGCCCGAGTGCGGAGTAGGAGAACTTGACCCGAGGCTGGTCCCGGGCTGAGTTTCCTCTGTGGTCCGCGTGGACCCCCTCCCCGCGTTACTGGCCAGGGCTGCCGGCGTTCTCGTCGATTGCAGGGGGGCCCAGTGCCCCCCACGCGTGTTACTCGGGGCGCAGCCCCTGGAGAACGGGGACGCAGGGCGCGCACCCCGCAAGCTGGGCGTCGTGGGCCCAGGACGCCGAGGTCCACGCCGGGTGCTCGCGTCCCGGGCGGAGCTGGCGGAGAAGGCCTGAATCATCGCGCACCCGGACGGCCTCCTCGCGGACACTGAGCAGCTTTGGACGACCGCAGCTCAATGTTAAGTGGGCTAAATATTTGTTTGCATAACAAGTATTTTCTGAAATCCTTGATTTTTCTGAAGGAAGCCGGCAGAAGTCCCTTATACTGAAAACTGAGAGGCCTTTGCCTGACGAGTGTAGAGATATGTTTGGTATGTCTAGAATTTTTTAATTAAAAGTGCTCCCAGGTGGGCCCTGTGTGCCTTAGACGTGCGCCCCCTCCCCCCGTCCCCCTTTTTCCATTGCAGTGCTCTTTTTCATGTACAATGAAATTTAGGTCAGAAATCCAGCTTTTTTTTTTTTTTTTTTTTTTGAATGAGGGTCATAAAATATCTTTTTCTGTTAAACGTTTGGCAACTTCCTCCTGATGCTGTTAGGGCTGAATGGAAGCTAAGGATTTGTACCTTTCTTCCGAGGACTTGGAAATAGTTTCCGAGCAGAAGAGTTTCTCTTAGGGACTGGAGTTGTTTCTTCTTGATAGACATTTCCTATGAAAGTTAAATTCTGTTCCCAACTCATGGAAAATGGAGCCGATTATGTTAAGCGCTTAAATATGGTTACTATCTGAACTTGTCTGAGAAATTTCTTTTAGGTAGTGTTAGTGCTTACCTACCCTTTTTTTTTAAAATTTCAAAATAGTTACTCTAAACAGCTCTCTTTTTGAATGTAATGATGAGAATTTATATGTGGCTACAGAGTTAACTGCAGAAACTATAACTAATGTTGGTCAAAGATGAGCCATATTACTCTTTCTGGATAGAGCCTTGAGAATTTTAAACTGAGCCTTCCTATGTTCTCCCATTTTTCCTAATTAATCCTGAAACCCACTTTTTTTTTGTTAAGTTTTTATTTTGAGACGGGGTCTTGCCTTGTCGACGAGGCTGGAGTGCAGTGGCGCAATCTCGACTCACTACAGCCTCAACCTACCTGGGCTCAAGCGATTCTCTTCCCTCAGCTTCTGTAATAGCTGGGACTACAAGCGTGCACCACCTCACCTGGCTAATTAAAAAAACCCGTTTTTGTGGAGATGGGATCTTGTTATGTTGTCCGGGCAGATTTCGAATTCCTGGGCTCAAGTGATCCACCGGCCTCAGCCTCCCAAAGTACTAGGACCACAGGCGTGAGTCACCACGCCTGGCCTTAAGTTCTTATTTTGAAAAATTTCAAACATGCAGAAAAGTAGAAGAATAGGAGATTCTTCCTCATATCCTCCACCTAGATTCAATCAGTGGCAGTGCCTTCGATAAAGCTCCTTTTCTGATTTTCTGTTTACAGAATTAACATCTGTACTGTGTGTTTTTTTTTTTTTTTTTGAGATGGAGTTTCGCTCTTGTCGCCCAGGGTGGGTTGCAATGGCGTGATCTCACCTCACCGCAACCTCCGCCTCCCGGGTTCAAGTGATTCTCCTGCCTCAGCCTCCTGAATAGCTGGGATTACAGGCATGTGTCACCACGCCCAGCTAATTTTCTATTTTTAGTAGAGACGAGGTTTGTCCATGCGGGTCAGGCTGGTCTCGGACTCCCGACCTCAGGTGATCCGCCCGCCTCAGCCTCCCAAAGTGCTGGGATTACAGGCGTGAGCCACCGCGCCCCGCCTGTCATCTATACGTCTAAAGTGTGTATGGGTTTGGTGGGGAGAAAAAACTTTAATAGACTTTATTTTTCAGGTATCCAGTTTTAAGTGCCCAGTAAATTTGAGCAGAAAGTACAGAGAGTTCTCATGAATCCCCGGCCCCCCGGTATCATCACCCGCAACAGAGTAGTGCGTTTGTTACAATTTGTGGACCTACACGGGCTCATGGTCCTCACCTGGGAGGGCTCACGCGATGTGCATTCTATGGTTTGGACAAATGTGTACTGACGTGTGCCCACCATTATAGTACCACACACAGGAGTTTTGCTGCCCTAGAGACTCTCTGTGCCCCCTCCCTCCCCAGAACCCCTGGCAACCACTGATCTTTGTACTGTCCCCATAGTTTTCCAGAATGTCATTCGGTTGCATTCAGTGTGTAGCGTTTTCAGGTAGGCTTCTCTCACTTAGATGCATTTAAGGTTCCTCCGTTTCTTGTCATGGCTTGTAGCTCATTTCTTTTTAGCACTGAATACTATTCCACTGTCTGGCTGTACCACAGTTTATCCCTTCACCCTATGGAGGGCATGTTGGTTGCTTTCACGTTTTGGCAATTATGAATAAACACCAGTTTATTCACAGACCAGCTGTAAACATCAGGTGCAGGTTTTCGTGTGAATGTAAGTTTTCAACTTACTTGGGTAAATACCTAGGAGCCTGATTGCTGGATTGCATGGTGAGAGTTTAGTTTTATAAACACTGCCAAACTGTCTTCCAAAGTGGCTGCACCAGTTTGCACTCCCATGGGCAATGAATGAGATTGTCTTTTGCTCCACCTCCTTGCCAGCCTTTGGTGGTGTCAGTATCTAGATTTTGTCCATCCTAGTAGGTGTGTGGTGGTTTCTCTTTGTCTTGAATTGTGCTTCCCTCATGACAAATGACATGACCATCTTTTCAGATGCGTGCTTGTCATCTGTGTCCCTTTTTTGTTGAGGTGTCTGTTTAGATCTTTCACCCCATTTTTTAATTAGGTGGTTTGATTTCTCATTGTTGAGTTTTAAGAGTTCCTTGTATGTTTTGGATACTAGTCCTTTATATGTATGTGTTTTACAAAGATTTTCTCCCAATCTGTGGCTTCACATTCTCTTGACAGTGTCTTTTTCAGAGCAGAAGTTTTTAATTTTAATGAAGCTTCACTATGAATTATTTCTTTCATGGATGTGCCTTTGGTATTATATTTAAAAAGCTATCACTGTACCCAAGGTTTTCCCAGTTATCTGCTACTTGTAAATTTTGACTGATTTTTATGTTACTTTATTAAGGGTATCTAAAGTTTGTGTTGAAAAACATTGCTATATAAAAATAGAGAAAATTTGTGTTAATTATGACAAGTTAGTCATATTCTAAATTTAATTTCTTCAAGAGGACTGATCTTTATTGCAAAGCTAACTTAGAATTAAGACAAGTTAGAATTAAATTTAAATTAGAATTAAATTTTAAAATTCATGAAAAGTCTCATAAAACTTCTGCCTACAAAATTTTTAAGTTGAGAGAAGTGGGAATTAATATGCAAATAGGATTTATTGAATCTGTTAAATTCACTGTCATGTTAGAAGTTCTCAGTTCTGTTTCATTCTTAGTCTTTTGTCCTACCCTCCAAATCTGTCAGTCAGTGTAATATTGAACGTGCAGGTTGAGAGCACATTCTGCTTGATTCTAGAAAGGCATTCAGTTTGCAATCATACCTGTCCTGTTGCCTTTCTTGAACATCAGGTTACACAGCTTTTTTTTTTTTTTTTTTAGTGAAAAAGTAGATCATGTTTGGTTCTAATAAATTTGAAATGTGAAGCATTCAAACTTACTTGGATTTAAGAGACACTTAACTATTACTAAAATAATTTTAATATTTTAGAAAATACATTTCTTTGAGCATCTTTTAGGCTATGGGCCTTTTTTTGGGTCACAAATACACATCTATTTTGTATTTTGTATTAAAATATAACTGCAAGGTTTATAAGGAGGATCATTCATTGCAATCCTTCAACAGAAAGATACAAGTTTTGATGAATCTGATGTTACTTAAAGAAGAACTGCTAATGCATATGGTAAAATATTTCTTGAGATTGTTAAGTCTTAAATTCTTCCCCATGGGAAACATTGTTAAGTTCTTTTGTATATCTGTCCATGAAACATTTATGCAGATACATAAGTGTGTGTTCAGAAACAAAGATTTGCTGTCTCACTGTTCACATTTTTCTGTACTTTGAGTTGTTCTCTTCATAGCATGTGTCTCATGGAGTGCTTCCCATTTCAGCACTGCTAGCTGGAAAAAATCCATTTTAAGGCTATGTGATACTAAATGATATTAAATTTCTGTGACAAAATTTATTTCATTGGGCCTCTTATGGTGGATATAAAGGTTGCTGAGCCGTTTTCTAACCTCTGCCCCTCAAAGTTTTATGCAAATAGTAGGGAAAGAAGTGCAGAGAACTGTTCAACATGGATGGTTTAGATGGGTCTAACAGGGACAGTGTAGACAAGTTCATCAGTTGCCTCTAAACTGGATTGCATAGGGAGTTGGCTAGCCTTAACTAATGGCTTTCTAAACAAAACTCAGAATTTTCGGCATATTTTCACTTACAAACTTAAAAGGCTTAGACATATTCTATAGACATTGCAAAGAAAAAGGAAGAAAGAAATCAAGGACTGTTTCAGGTGTTGTAAAATCATGCTTGGAGATGAGGAGAGCCAAGGAATAGTGAATCTTAGTTTAGATGACACAAAGTCACTATTTTATGGCACTGTGAGGCTCTGTGACGTTTGCTTTAGTGGTGTCTGGGAAGAAAGGAGTGGAGTAGACTCAATAGCTGGTGTTGATGAGTGCTCTGAAATCTAGAAAAGGCCTGATGTTCTACCAGAGGTCGGGTGTGTGGGGAGGCAGAGGACTTTCCTTGCATAGCTAACATTTTATTACTGTTTTCCATTATTTCTCTTTAAAAATAAAATTCTTTTCTTATGCAGACTTTAACCTGCAGTGAACACCTTCACACCTGCCTTTTCCCATTTGCAGTAAGTTGTAGCCCTTACCAGTACATGAAGAGCTTCCTCATTCTTTTGTCTGTATTTGTGTGTTAAATGTTACACAGTCATCCTACTTCATTCAGGCCACTGTAACAGAATAGGATAAACTGGACCGCTTCAACAACAAACATTTATTTCTCCAGTTCCAGAGGCTGGAAGTTTTATATCAGGGTGCTTCGTTCTTGGTGAGGGGCTGCTTCTTGGTTTGCAGAGGGCACTGCCTTCGCACTACATCCTCCCGAGGCAGAGGGAGCTCCAGCTTCCTACCCCCATATTAGGACACTCATCCCATCTTGGGGGCCCCACCCTCACGACTCCCATCTCACCCCGATCACCTCTCAGATACCCACCTGCATATGCCATCACATGAGGGAATATGAGTTCTGGGAACACAAACGTTCAGTCCACAGTAATTGCATTTCCTTACATGGATATACAGGTTTTTAAATACAAATTTAAAAAACGAGTCCCCCATTGATGCCTTTAGGGGGTTATTTGTAGTCTCTATTATAGGCCTGCAGCATGGTTATTTCACTTGTCTAGAAGTGGAGCTGTCCAAGGATGCATGCATTTGTGGTTTTGATGTCTCCAAATTGCCCTCTGAAAGAGGCATCCTGGTTTACATTCCAGCCAGCAGCCTATGCGAATGTTTCTCTCCAGCGTGGTGTGATGCCCATGTCTTCAAGATATTAGATCTGATGGGGGAAAAGTCTGATCTTAATGTGATTTTAATTTGCCTTTCTCTTATTTATATTCAATAGCTTCTTACATGTTTACAAGCCTTCTTATATGTTTACAATGAAGACCTCTAAAGACTTCTCCACCAGACCCGTTACCATGTCATTGAATGTATGGAACTGTAGTCAAGATGACTGTATTTGCATGAAAGTACAGTTGGGTAGTTTAGATTTGGACTTGGTTTCTGGTGAGCCATGATTGAATCTACACCCCATCTCTGCCTTTTGCTAAGCCACTTGACCTAGTCAAGTGTCAGTTTTGTTTTTTTAGCTGTAAAATTGGGATAAGTAGAGCTATCACTAGTGTTTATTGAGGCGGTGCTTAGCCCCTGTTCATAAGACCTTGATATGGGTTGATGCCACCATCTGACACATGGGCACAAAGCAGGAGGGACCGGGAAGGCCACATGGCTGCCAACAGACTCTCTCTGACCCAGCTTTAGTCAGGACCTCGCTTTTGTCCTGCCCAGCCTCAGTAGAAGTCCCCTCAGTGAGAACCTTCTTACCGTTGATGTCTGATTGAGTTCCTCATCCCCTGGCCTTGATATCTGAGTTCTTGGCCCACCTGTAGCAAGAATCCCCCACCCTTGATGTCTTCTCTTGGTCACTTTCCATCTCAAGACCCCTTTGCGGTTGGCTGCAAATCACAGCTGTCTTTGCCTGTTGGAAGTTGAACCAAACCTCTCTCCTCTATTGAGATAGCCTTGATTGAAGTCTCCCTGTTTTAACAATGCCGCAGAAGCTTTTTCTTTATCAGTGGTGAAAGGTTGCAGACATTTTGTTTTAAAAACAAAAACCCTTCCCAACGAAGAAAACTTAACAATATAGGAAGAGAAAGAAAATAATTTTATTATGAAGGAGCACTTAGGATGGAACACATTATAGGCACAGATTGTGAAGATGAAAGAAATCATACTCTTATATAGTCAAGTAGGTACAACCCATTGTATTCATGTTTTCAAGATAAAATTGCTAAATTTATCCTATCTTTACAGGGAGGCAGGATTTGCAACTTGGAGTCAGGTGACAGTTGAAGTTAGGCCCTTCTTCTCTGGGAAATTTCCTCTTGTGTTTCAGGTAGTTGTGAGACTGATAGGCTAATTTAGCATTCGACTTTAAAGGAGTCATAATTCTCAAACCCTGGCAAATTCTTACTTGTTTATAAGCCTAATGAAGACTTCTAAAAACCTCGTAGTCCCCATGGCCAACATGTGCGAACCAGGTTGTCCTGCCCCTGGGATGAAATGAAAAAGTGAAAAGTAAATGAAATCATCCATATCCAGCCCTTAATATTTTTCTCTGGCAAACAGACACAAGGAAGAAAAAGTAGGTCTTGTTATTGAATAATAGAAATAGTTAATGCTTTTTACTGACTTAGGATTTGGCTTTCTGATATCCCTTGCTCCAGAACGTGCTCGTTGGCCGAGTTGATGTGGACAGTGGAGTGGGGTGCGGTGCAGGCAGGAGGGTCCTGGGACAGCCGCATTCAGGCACTTCTCACTTGTGCGACAGACATTCAGACAGTGCGAGCCTCTCCGGAGGACCATCTTATCCTAGGCTGAATGCTCACTGCTCTATCCCCAAGACCAGGAAGGGAGCCAGGCCCACGTGGGGCTCAGCAGTGCCCGTGAGAGGAGTGTACCTGGTGTGGGGTTTCCACATTACGGCACCCGATGGGAGTTGCAGAATTGAGTCAGGATGGGAACTCCGGAATCTGGAGCAGGGAGCAGGAGTTCTCCAGCCTTAGGGGAGCTGATGTCGATGCAGATTCATTCTTGGGTAAACAGATATTTGTAGGGTTAGTCTAATTGGACTCTCATATGAGCTGAGTCAGATATTCAGTCAGCAGAAGCACTTGAGTCAAGTCTCTGTGGGTGATTACTTGAGAGGAAGCAGGAAGGGTCAAATTATATTCTAGAAGGGAAGGAGGATCCTGCGCGCTGCTTATGCGCTCTGGATTCAGCTGGCTCCTCTTAACTGATGCTTGGGGAGCTCCTGCCTGTGGAACAGAGTGGTGCTTTCCTCCACTGAAACATAGCAAAACATTTTCTGGTGGCCACATTAAAAAGTTTTAATTCAATATTTAAAATTGATATATTCAGCATATTACATCAATAGGTAATCAATATAAAATTTGTTACTGACATCCTTTACATTTTTTTCATACTCAGTCTCAAATCTATGTGTATTTTACATTTACCAGCACAAGATATTAATAAATGTGTATCAATTTGGATGCTAAGTTTTCTTCAGAAATACTTGGTCAGTATTTAGAGTTTATAAAACGTACAGGTGAAAGACTAGGTTGCTTTATCTGAGTTGTTCCAAACATACTTAAAAGTTTTCCGGTAACTGAAATGAAATGTTTTTAAATTGAAATTTGAATAATTAGAAACTTATTTCTACTAGCCTTATTTCAGGTCCTCAGTAGTGTTTTTAGTGAATGCCAACTGATTTGGAAAGCACAGCTTTAGGATCTTCTCCCAGACTCATATCAGCTCACTAAAGACAGTGGTGGATTCTTCTACTTGCTTGGGCCTGTGGAACTCCTCAAGCAATTAGCTAGGTAAATTCCAGGTGTCTCGACTGTGTCCTTTTAGTAAGCCACTGAATGGTAGAATGATGAGGGCTTAAATATCTGCCTCTCAGGCCTTAGCATATTACTCTTTATAATCTTCACCTGTAAATGTTAATAATAGGTTGAAATTTTTATTCCTGAGAGTTTAAAACCCTAATTGATAAGATGTACTTTTACTGATTTTTGCGAGAACTTAAGGTGGCATGACTTAGTGTGTCTAAAAGCTGCTATTCTTACCATTAGAGTTAGTCTGTGGGTTTCACTTTGTGTCAGTCAATGTCTTGAAAACTGAACGTCACTGAATGTGGAGCCTAACTTGCTCAGCCGGGGCAGGTGGGCTCCACCCCTACACTCAGACCTGCCTCAGGTGGGCACTTGTCCATACGATGGGAGGCACTGCAGTCTGTCTTCTGCTTTTTAAAGATCACCTGTTGGGAGGAATGGGCGACTTGGCTTTACGTCTGCATTTGGGGAGTGGATGTACGTTTGGGGCTCATCAGCCTTGCTGTAGAACTTAAAAGCCAAAGACTGAAGCTCAAGAGGATTTTACCTGTTATTTCAGAGAGAGCTGAGATGCAGTCCACAGACCAGGGTCACTTCCTTTTGTTTTCCTGTCAGCTCAGCACAGGGAGGTTGTTTTATGTTCGTTTGATCCTTCACCCCATGTTAGCTGGCATTCTGTCTTGGTGCTGTGTGTAACCAGGTGAACCACAGTTTCTGCTTTGGGTGTCCCGTGGGGGCTGCTGTGAGGGAAGACTGCCTGCTCTCACCTTGGCTTTGTCTAGAAATGGTTGGACCTGTGAGCTAGGGTGGTGCAGCTGCTCCCAAAGACTTGGAAACCAGGCGAGTGTGTGGACAACCCGCAGACCAGTTTGAATCTAAGGAGAGGACTTTGGGGCTCTGGGTGTGGCTTTTTTCAAGATATTAATAAATGTGTATTAAAGAAAACCATGATGTAGCTTTATAATCTTTCAGATGGAAGTACAATATTCTGTACAAAAACGTTATAAACTAAGTGGCAGATATTAGTTCTAGCGTTTGAAAGATAACTTGAGTCCTTTTATGACGGCTGCTGTTGTGTGCAGAGAATGGAATGCATTTTAGAATGTGTTTTGTTTTTAGTCAGAGCGTGTCTTGGTTTGGAGGATAGAATCCTGGATGATGGTACTTGTGCCTGCCATGTGCTGGGCATTGGAGTGAGTGTTTTACAGCTGTTGCAGCTTCTCACAATAGCCCAAAAAGTAGTCACAGTTCATCTTCATTATTTGTGGATTCCACATTTGCAAATTCAGCTACTTGCTAAAATTTATTTGTAATCCCCAAATCAGTACTCGCAGTGCCTTGAAGGTCATCCACAGACTTACAGAGCAGCAAACACTCATCGTCACCCATTGAGCTCCTTCCTAACTGAGGCATGTGTCTTTCATGCAGTCTGTTGAGAACTACTTTTTTTTTACATTTTTGTTTTTGCGTATGATTTCACTGTTTATCACAGCCCCCACGTGTAGTGCTGAAGCACTGTGTAGTGTTCCCAAGCACAAGAAGGCTGTGACGCTCCCTTGGTAGGGAGCACCTGTGTTAGAGATGGCTCAGGCATGAGTTACAGGGCTGGTGGCTGAGAGTTCGGTGTGAATGAATCAACAGCAGATGTTAAATCAGGCATCTTTAAACAAATGCATGTAAAACAAGGTCATGCATTGTTGATGAAAAGTTGTTATCAGAGGCTCACAGGAGCTCTAGCCTTGGGTTTCCCATAACAACAATAATTCAGTATTTGCTAATTGACTGTTTGTGGCAACTTTATACAACATAACTACTGTGAATAATGAGATTAAACTGTATTTTACATTAGGTGATCTTAGAGAAGTTAAATAACTCGTGTAAAGTTACAATCTTATAAATAATTTGTGTTAGTAGCCACCAATAGGAATTCGAATCCAAGTTTCTCTGGGTTTATATTCTTTGTTGCATTCTCTTACCTTATAGGTTATGATAAATTTGTGATACCATTTTTCTTCATTTTCCAATTTTTTTAATATTAAAAAATAAGGCTTCAACAGTCAGTGCCTTTGGAAAGCACTGATAAAATTGTGTTTTGGGTCAAATTCCAATACAGTAAACATCACAGTATACTTTTAATTTTTGTCATGCTTGAGTTTTGTATCAAAGAGTTTCTTGATGGAAGTCTTACTATGGGAGATAAACAGTTCTCTGGTAAATTAGCAAGTGAGAAGCGCGAGAACATTGCGAGAAAAGAGAACCAGTGTACATCTGCCTACCCTCTGCTTTATATACTTCCCTTTTTACTTAATGATCGGGGGAGGGGGTTGAACTGACACAGGAGGGCTGTACAGGGGAGAACTGGGAAAATCCCATTAAGGAGTGGAGACTTCGTTTCTTAGCTGAATGTTGAAGAATTCTGAGTAACACCTTGGTTGTATTTTGTAAAGATTACCTGTCTAAGGAGGAGAGGTTGGGGGCAAGATGCTGATGAAACAGCTGGGGTTCTAGTCAGGGAGGTCAGTTGTGAAATGAGAACCTGAGTTTCAGATGGAGGATTTGTCAGGACAGGTAGGAAAAGGTGAGCTTGCCAAAGAGCGCTGATGCGAGCTGGTGCCTTTGGATGTGAAGATGAAGGCAGAAAAGCAGCTGCAGGTGAAAGTTTTGAGCTAGGGTGGTCTGGAGAAGGCGTGCCCTGAGAGTCCCAAGGAAGTCCCTGGGGTGGCCTGGCTGTGGGGGCAGCCCGATGAGGCTGCTGATGGATGTGCTGGCTTTGAAATGATATCTGCTGTCCGGAGTTGAGGAGCCCAGCAGTGGCACGGGGTCGGGAGGGAGAGCCTTTCGTGCTTCTGGCTTGTGACACTGTAAAAAATGTACAAGAACCTGGTTCTCCGTTTCAGAACTCATAATTTGGTTGATAAGTGGTTGAGACCAGGAAGAACAAGGGAGACAGCGTGGTGCTAGAAAAGCCTGTCTCAAGTGGTCTGGAGGCAGGCCTGGGTCCCAGCGCCGTTACTCATTTTGGGACATTGGGGCAAGTGAGTTCATCTCTCCAGACTTCCTGTTTAAGTGAGGGCTCTAGAGCAGGAGTCAGCAAACTTTTACTGTAAAGGAACAGATAGTAACTGTTTTAGGCTTTGTGGGCCATGCAGTGTCAGAACCACTCAGCTCTGCAGTTGCAGGTGAAAGCAGCCATAGGCAACATGTAAATGAATGGACGTGGCTGTGTTCCAGTATAACTTTATTTACAAACACAGGCCTTATTTGCTGACCCTTAGTTTAGACTAAAGTTTCTTTGAAATCTCTTCTGACTGTAAGGTAACTTATTAGAGTTTGTGATACAGAATTTGTTGTGATTTAGGGTAAAAATAGGAAGTCTTAATGCTAAACTCAAATAGCATTGTCATGAAGCTCACTTATATTCTTCCTGAGCTTCCATTTTATTAGTAAGTGTGCATTTGTATAGTTTTAAGCGCTTTTGCATAAATGGTCTTATTTGGTCCTTATCCTATGATAAAATGAATAAGATGATACTCAAGGAGAAGACATTTAGAACAGTTGTGATTGTATTCATGGTCTTCACCCTAACAGACTATAGAAGCTAAAAGAGCTGGAGTGCATTTCTGTAGACAGCAAGAAATGTGTGGTGGGTTCATCGTCTTGCTAGGGAGCCTGGGGGCTGATATGTGCCCTTCTGAGACAGAATGCACGTTTCCCCCAATAGCAGGTTTCAGTGGGTACATGGCTGCCCCAGAGCCTGAAGTCCCAGCATGCTTCCCCCTGCAGGGCTCATGACTGAGTGCTAGCCACCACATGTGAGTAGACACAACACAGGCACCTTCCTAGATGTGTGCTGCTGCCTCTCTTTCCCCTTCACAGAGGTTAGTGGATGTGCTGCACTCTCTTTCACCCTGTGGATGAGAGCAGTGTCCAGAGGTGGCAGAGGAGTGAGAGGCAAGAACCTGGATTTCTGACACTGTTGAACACCTAACCGTTCTCCTGGACTTAGGAGAAAAAGAAATATAAACCATGTCTTTTGTTCGTTTTGTTCTGCTATAGCAGCAAACTGTATCACAGCCAGGAGATTTTATTATGCACCCACCGCAGGAGCCCACTGTTTGTCAGAGTGCTGCTTGAAATCCCCCCATTCCTGTCCCAATTTCTTAAACCATAAAATATTAGGTTGAAATAATATCCGGTGTGATTTAGTGTTTTCTTGTAACTACTTACATCTCCTTTTAGCTGTTCTTTGCCAGATATTTGACTATGGTTAATACTAAGCTTATTGACTGAAGATGATTAATATTTCTTTTTAAAATAAAGTTGTTTATAGTGATGGTTTTTTTTTTTTTTTTTTTTTTTTTTTTTTTTTTTTTTTGAGACGGAGTCTGGCTCTGTCGCCTGGGCTGGAGTGCAGTGGCCGGATCTCAGCTCACTGCAAGCTCCGCCTCCCAGGTTCACGCCATTCTCCTGCCTCAGCCTCCTGAGTAGCTGGGACTACAGGCACCCGCCACCTTGCCCGGCTAGTTTTTTGTATTTTTTTAGTAGAGATGGGGTTTCACCGTGTTAGCCAGGATGGTCTCGATCTCCTGACCTCGTGATCCGCCTGTCTCGGCCTCCCAAAGTGCTGGGATTACAGGCTTGAGCCACCGCGCCCGGCCATATAGTGATGATATTTTTAAAAAATGAAGTTTTGTCCCCACAGTATAATTCAGACATTTGTTTGATGTGGAAAGAAGTTATGCCAAGAAAGTTTAGAGAAAAGGCAGTCTGTAACTGTGATTAAGGATGGCATCCTCACACCTTTTCATTTTTGTCATAGATAAAAAAAAAAAAAAAAGTGTCCGTATGTGTGGTTTCTTCTAACACCAACCAATTCTTCATTACCAGCTGGGTGTCCTACAATTCAGTTTCCTTCTGACACTCCCTACCCAGAATTAGCACAGACCTTATGGGTCTGGGTGGAAAGTAAAGAATGGAAGTCCACCATTCTAAATTTTGGGGGGGTTACCTGATGGACTGGTTTCTGTCTCTCCCGACTCAGTGCTGAACAGGAACTGGCATACTTTGGATGCCTAGCGGCTTCAGAGAGAAAAAGAGTTAACTGGCTTTTTGTCGCATCAGAGACCCAGCAGTGCTGTGGATGGAGGTCGGGACAGTTCAGCGCAGTCAGGAGAGAACACGTGGTTTTTGGCTTATCTCTTAGGCAGGAATGGGAAGAGTGGAAAGTGCATTCAACATTCTGGCTTTTCAGGGGGCTGCCCAAGAGACTGGTTCCTGTTTTGCCTGACTCAGAGCGCTGATAGAACCAAGCATACGTTGAATGTCTGGGGGCTGCTGTGAACAAGCGAGAGCTCCGCAGCCTTTTGCCCTTCCAGATAACTTGCAGTGCCACAAACACCAGAGGGATCGAGAGATTACAAGCAACTGAAAAGAAACTGGCAGACCTCTCTAAATGGGACATTACATGTACAAGCCCAGAGAAGTTCCATCCCCTGAAAAGGTTTGAGAGGCCCCAGAATCTCTAGCTGAGCTGACTGGTGAAGGTCTTCTCCTGTACCAAGCCAGTCCATAAAGACTGGGAGAGGTGGCTGTTTTTTCAGATGCCGCAAATCCCAGCAAAAAATAATGAGACGTGAAGAAACAGAGAAACATGGCCTAATTAATGGAACAAAATAAATCTCCAGAATTTGACCCTAGAGAAATAGAGATATATGAAATACCTGACAAAGAATTCATAATGATCATCTTAAAGAAGCTCAGTGTGCTATGAGAGAACAGAGATAGTCAACCAAATGAAATCAGAAAAAAAATGCAGTAACAAGAATATCAAAACAAGACAGAAACTATAAAAAAGAACCAAACAAATTCTGGATCTGAGAAATAACTGAATTGAAAAATTAACTAGAGGGATTAAAAAGCAGACCCAATCATGCAGAAGAAAGAATTGGCAAACTCAGCAGCTCATTTAAATTGATCAAATCGGAAAAAAAAAAAAATGAAAAGTAAAGCCTAAGGGATTTATGATACACCATTGAGTGGACCAGTATACACATTATAGAAGTCCCAAAAGGAGAAAAGAGAAGGGAGTAGAGAGCTTATTTGAATAAAGAGTGGTGTAAAACATCCCAAATATGAGGAAGAAAATGGACATCCAGATTCAAGAATCTCAGAGGACTCCATGTAGGATGAAACCAAAGAAAGGGTAAAGAAGTCCACACTGAGAAAGATTTTAATCAAATTGCCAAAAGTCAGTGATAGAGAATTTTGAAAGAAGAAAGAGAAAAGTGAGTTGTCATATAACAAGGGAACTTCCATAAGATTATCAGCAGATTTATCAGCAGAAACATTACAATACAAAAGGGAGTGGGGTGATACAGTTCAAGTACTGTTAAAAAAAAAAATATAGGCCGGGCGCGGTAGCTCAAGCCTGTAATCCCAGCACTTTGGGAGGCCGAGACGGGCGGATCACGAGGTCAGGAGATCGAGACCATCCTGGTTAACACGGTGAAACCCCGTCTCTACTAAAAAATACAAAAAATTAGCCGGGCGCGGTGGTGGGCGCCTGTAGTCCCAGCTACTCGGGAGGCTGAGGCAGGAGAATGGCGTGAACCCGGGAGGCGGAGCTTGCAGTGAGCTGAGATCCGGCCACTGCACTCCAGCCCGGGCGACAGAGCGAGACTCTGTCTCAAAAAAAAAAAAACAAAAACAAACAAACAAAAATATACCCAGCCAGCCAAGAATACTATAGCTGGCAAAACCATCTTTCAAAAATGAAGAAGAAATAAAGACCTTCCTAGATAAACAAAAGCCAAAGAAGTTCATAACTACTAGATCTACCTTATAAGAAATGCTAAAGAGATTCTTTGAAGTTGAAGTGAAAGGATGCTAAACAACAATATGAAAGCATATGAAAAAACTCTGGTAAAGGGAAATATGTGGACAAAAACAGAATCCTATAATGTTGTAATGGTGGTGAGTAAACAACTTTAAATTCTGATATAGAATTAGATAAAAGCATAAAAATAACTATAAAACTATGTTAATAGATAAAAATATAAAAATATATGATTTGGTTTTTTAAATTTTAATTTTTAATTTTCATGGGATCATAGTAGGTATATATATTTAGGGGGTTTGATGGTTAAAACTGAGTGTCAACTTGATTGGATTGAAGGATGCAAAGTACTGATCCTGGGGCATGTCTATGAGGGTGTTGTCAAAGGAGGTTAACATTTGAAACTGTGGACTGGGAAAGGCAGACCTACCCTTAATCTGGGTGGGCACCATCTAATCAGCTGCTGGCACAACCAGGATATAAAGCAGACAGAAAAACATGAAAATGCTAGACTGGTCTAACCTCCCAGCCTACATCTTTCTCCTGTGCTGGATGCTTCCTGCCCTCAAACATCAGACACCAAGTTCTTCAGCTTTGGGACTCGGACTGGCTTCCTTGCTCCTCAGCTTGCAGACATCCTGTTGTGGGACCTTGTGATTGTGTAAGTTAATACTACTTAATAAACTCCCCTTTATATATATATGTATATACACACACACACACACACACACTATTCTGTTCCTCTAGAGGACCCTGACTGGTACAGGGGTACATGAGATTTTGATACAGGCATATAATACATCATAATCACATCAGGGTAAATGAGGTGTCCATCATTTTATGCATTTATCCTTTGTGTTACAAACAATCCAATTATACTCTTAGTTATTTTTAAAAGTACAATTATTTAATATTGTTGGCTATAGTCATCCTATTGTGCTGTCAAATACTAGATCTTATGCTAACTATATTTTTGTACCCATTAACCATGCTTCCTTCACCACCAACTCTACCCCTGGCACTACCTTTCCCAGCCTCTGGTAACCATCCTTGTACACTCTTATCTCCATGAATTCAGTTGTTTTAATTTTTAGCTCCCACAAGTAAGTGAGAATATGCAAAGTTTGTCTGTCTTTGGCTGGCTTATGTTATTTCACTTAACGTAATGACCCCCAGTTCCATTCATGTTGTTGCACATTACATGATCTTATTCTTTTTATGGCTGAATAGTATTCCATTGTGTACATGTACCACATTTTCTTTATCCATTTATCTGTTGATGGATACTTAGGTTGCTTCCAAATCTGGGCTATTGTGAACAGTGCTGCAGTATACATTAGAAGCGCAGATACCACCTAGCAGTGGGATTGCTGGATCCTATGATAGTTCTGTTTTTAGTGTTTTGAGTAACCTCCAGACTGTCCTCCATAGTGGCTGTACTATTTTACATTCCCACCAACAGTGTACAAGGGTTTCCTTTTCTCCACATCCTCACCAGCTTTTGTTATTGCCTGTCTTTTGGATAAAAGCCATTTTAACTGATGTGAGTGATATCTCATTGTAGTTTTGACTTGCATTTCTTTGGTGATCACTGATGTTGAGCACCTTTTCATATACCCATTTACCATTTATGTTTCTTCTTTTGGGAAATGTCTACTCAGGTTTTGTGTCCATTTTTTTAATTGGCTTATTAGGTTTTTTCCTATAGACTTGTTTGAGAACCTTTTATGTTGTGATTCTTAATCCCTTGTCAGATGGGTTGTTTGCAGATATTTTTTCCCATTCTGTGTGTCGTCTTTTCATTTGTTGATTGGTCCCTTTGCTCTGCAGAAGCTTTTTAATTTGATGTGATCCCATTTGTCCAGTTTTGCTTTGGTTGCCTGTGCTTGTGGGGTATTACTCAAGACATCTTTGCTCAGTCCAATGTCCTGGAGAGTTTCCCTGATGTTTTCTTTTAGTAGTTTCATAGTCTGAAGTCTTAGATTTAAGTCTTTAATCCATTTAGATTTTATTTTTTTTGTATATGGTGAGAAATAGGGGTCTAGTTTCATTCTTCTGCATATGGATATCCAGTTTTCCCAGAACCATTTATTGAAGAGATTGTCCTTTACCCAATGTACGTTCTTGGCATCTTTGAAAAAAATAGGTTCACTGTAGATGTATGGATTTGTTTCTGGGTTCTCTAATCTCTTTCATTGACCTGTGTGTCTTTTTATGCCAGTTCCATGTGGTTTTGGTTACTCTAGCTCTGTAGTATAATTTGAAGTCAGGTAATACGATTCCTCCAGTTTTGTTCTTTTTGCTTAGGATAGCTTTGGCTATTCTGGGTCTTTTGTGATTCCATATACATTTTAGGATTGTTTTTTCCATTTCTGTGAAGAATGTCATTGGTATGATTAGGACTACATTGAATCTGTAGATTGCTTTGGGTAATATGGACAATTTAACAACATTGACTATTCCAGTCCATAAACATGAAATATCTTTCCATTTCTGTGTCTTTTTCAATTTCCTGCATCAGTGTTTTATAGTTTTCATTGTAGAGATCTTTTACTTCTTTGGTTCAGTTACCTCCTAGGTATTTAATTTTATTTGTACTTTTTTGACTTTTTTTCAGATTGTCTGCTTTTGGTGTATAGAAATAAAAGTCTGTTGATTTTGAATTTATTAGTTTTAATAGCTTTTTGGTGGAGTCTCTCTAACTTCTGGCCTCAAGCCATCCTTCCATCTCAGCCTCCCAAAGTGCTGGGATTACAGACGTGAGTCACTGTGCTGGGCCTATTTGGTGGAGCCTTTAGGTTTTTCCAAGTATAAGATCATGTCTGCAAACAGTGATTATTTGATTTCTTCCTTTCTAGTTTGGATGCCTTTTATTTATTTCTGGTGTCTGATTGCTCTAGCAAGGACTTCCAGTACTATGTTGAATAGTGGTAAAAGTGGGCATGTTGTCATGTACCAGATCTGAGAGGAAAGGATTTCATTTTTCCTTTCAGTATGAAAAATCGAAGAGGTGGGAATATGTCCAAAGCTATTCTACAAGGCTAGTATTGCCCTGATACCAAAACCAGACTAAGACATATCAAAAAGAGAAAACCACAGGCCAGTATGATGAACATAGATGTGAAAATTCTCAACTAAATACTGGCAAACCAAATTCTACAACATACTAAAAAGATAATTATGATCTTTTTATCCCAGGGATGTAAGGATGGTTCAACATATGCAAATCAACCAATATGATACATCATATCAACACAATAAAGGACAAAACCCATATGATAATTTTGATTGATGCTGAAAAAGCACTTGATAAAACTCAACATCTCTTCATAATAACGCTCAAAAAACTTATTGTTATTATTTGCGTAGTAATAGCCATATGCAACAGGTTCATAGTATCATACTGACAACCCAATGGTGTATTTTAAAGAACTAAAGCATGGGCATGGTGGCTCACATCTGTAATTCCAACACTTTGGTAGGCTGAGATGGGTGGATCACTCGAGGCCAGTAGTTCAAGACCAGCCTGGCCAACATAGCAAAACTCTATCTCTACTAAAAATACAAAAATTAGCTGGGCATGGCTACAACAAATACTGCAGAAGTTCAAAGGCTCATGAAAGCCTACTCTGAGCAACTATATGCCAATAAATTGGAAAATCTAGAAGAAATAAATACAACCTATGAAATTTGAACCATGAAATCCAAAACCTGAACAGACCAATAACAATAAGATCAAAGCCAGAATAAAAAGACTTCCAGCAAAGAAAAGCCCAGGACCTAATGGCTTCACTGCTAAATTCCACCTAACATTTAAATAAATACCAATGGCAAATGTACTCAAACTGATTGGAGAGTTTCGTCCATTGACATTCAGTGTTATTGATAAATAATGACTTACTCCTGCCATTTTCTTATTTGTTTTCTGGTTGTTCTGTGGTCTTGTCTTTCCTTCCTTCCTGTCTTTCTGTTGGTGATTTTCTCTTGTGGTATGTTTTAATTTCTTGGTTTTTATTTTTTGTGTATCCATTGTATGTTTTTTGATTTGAGGTTACCGTGAGGCTTGCAAATAATATAACCCATTATTGTTAACTGATGACAATTTGACACTTATTGCATTAAAAAATGAGCAAAAATTAGGAAAAACTCTATCCTTCACTTCATCCCCCTGATTTCTCTTTGTTGTTTCCATGTATATCTTATTGTATTACATCTCAAAAAGTTATTTTTAATTGGTTCAAAAATAAAATATGAGTACTTTACACACTATAATATGGCGTTATAATATTCTGTTTTTCTATGTAGTTAGTATTACCAGTAAGTTTTGTATCTTCAGATAATTTCTTCTTGCTAATTAACATCCTTTTCTTTCAAATTGAAGAATTCCCTTTAACATTTCTTGTAGGACAGGTCTGGTGTTGATGAAAACCCTCAGCTTTTGTTAGTCTAGGAAGATCTTTCTCCTTCATGGTTCAAGGATATTTTTGCCAGATAATCTAGGGTAAAAGTATTTTTCCTTCAGCGCTTTAATTATGTCATGCCACTGTCTCTCTTGACCTGTAATGTTTCCACTGAAAAGCCTGCTGCCAGACCTATTGGAACTCCATTGTATGTTATTTGTTTCTTTTCTCTTGCTGACTTTAGAATCCTTTCTTTATCTTCGATCTTTAGGAGTTTGATTAGTAAATGCCTTGAAGTAGTCTTGTTTGGGTTAAATCTGCTTGGTGTTCTATAACCTTCTTGTACTTGAATATAGATGTCTTTTTCTAGTTTGAGAAGTTCTCTGTTACTGTCCCTTTGAATAAACTTTCTACCCCTCTCTCTTTCCCTACTTCTTTTTTAAGGCCAATAACTCCTAACTTTGCTCTTTTGAGGCTATTTTCTGGATCCTGTAGGCAGTCCTCATTGTTTTTTATTCTTTTGTCTCATGTCTCCTCTGACTGTGTATTTTCAATAGCGTGTCTTCAAGATCACTAATTCTTTCTTCTGCCCGATCAATTCTACTGTTGAGACTGATGCATTCTTCATATGTCAGTTGAATTTTTCAGCTTGTAAATTTTTCAGAATTTCTGCTTGATGTAAAAGCTTCATGTAAAAACACTTATTTCAATCTCCTTGTCAAATTTATCTGATAGGATTCTGAATTCCTTCTCTGTGTTATCTTGAATTTTGTTGAGTTTCCTCAAAATAGTTACTTGGAATTCTCTGTCTGAAAGGTCACATATCTCTGTTTCCTCAGGATTGACCTCTGGTGTCTTATTTAGTTTGTTTGGTAAGGTTATGTTTTCCTGGATGATCTTGATTCTTGTGGATGCTTGTCTGTGTCTGGGCATTGAAGAGTTAGTAATTTATTGTAGTATTTGCAGTTTGGGCTTGTTTGTACCCATCCTTCTTGGAAAAGCTTTCCAAGTATTCAAAGGGACTTGGGTGTTGTGATCTAAGTTTTTTGTCACTGTATTAGGGGCACCCCATGCCCAGTAATGCTGTGACTCTTGCAGACTTTTAGAAGTACCAGCTCGGTTTTGATTAAGATCCAGGAGAATTCCCAGGATTACCAGGCAGAAACTGTTGTTCTCTTCTCTTACTTTTTCCCAAACAAATGGAGGCCCTCTGTGCTGAGCTGCTTGGAACTGGGAGAGGGGTGACACAAGCACCTTTGTGGCCACTGCCACTGGGACTGTGCTGGTTCAGACCTGAAGCTAGGACAGTACTGGATCTTGTTTAAGGCCCTGCTGTAACCACTGCCTGGCTACCACTTATGTTCGCTCAAGGCCCTAGGGCTCTACAATCAGCAGGTGGCAAAGTCAGCCAGGCTTATATCCTTCCTTTCAGGACAATGAGTTTCCCTGGTCCATGAGTGTATCTAGGGATGCTGTCCAGCAGCCAGGGCCTGGAGTCAGAAACCTCAGGAATCAACTTAGTGCTCTGTTCTACTGCAGCTGAGCTGGCACTCAAGCCACTAGACAAAGTCCTTGCCACTCTTCCCTCCCCTTTCCACAAGCAGAGGAGCCTCTCCCCTTGGCCACCGCTGCCCCAGGCCCTCGGAGAGTACTGTCAGGCTATTGCCGATGTTAACTCAAGGCCCAAGGACTCTTCAGTCAGCTCGTGAATGCTGAAAGGCCTCAGACGTATCCTTCAGGGCAGTGGGTTCCTCTTTGGCCCAGGGCAAGTCCAGAAATGCCGTCCGAGTGGCAAGGCCTGGCATCAGGGACCCCAGGAGCTCAATTGCTGCTGTACCCTACTGTGGCTGAGCTGGTACCCAAGCTGATTTTTAGTTCTTATGATGGTGATTTTTGTGTAGATAGTTGTTAAATTTGGTGCTCCTTCAGGGAGGTTGATTGGTAGAGGCTTCCATTCAGCCGTCTTACTCCACCTCTAGTCCTCCCCCAAAAATTAATTTGTGATGGAATAGCATAAAGGGGAGACATAAAGTAATACAATTATGTGTTGGGTTGAATTAAATTATCAGTTTAAAATAGATTATTATAAGACGTTTTATGTAATCCCCATGGTAACCAGAAAGAAAATGCCTGGGGGATACACAAAAGAAAAAGAAAGGAATAAAAACATTTCACTACAAAAAATGAAACACAAAGGAAGGCAACAAGAGAGGAAAAAAGGGTCAAAATTACTACAAGACTTACAGAACACAATTAACAAAGTGGCAATAGTAAGTCCTCCCCTATCAGTAATTACTTTCCATGTAAATGGATTAAACTCCCCAACCAAAACGCATGTGGTTGAATGGATTAAAAAAAGATCCAATCACGTGCCGTCTACAAGATACTCACTTTAGATATAAGGACACACATAAGCTGAAAATATGGAAAAAGATTCCATGCAAGAGGTATTCCATGTTCTCTACTAAAAGGGAGTAGGAGTGGCCTACTTCTATTGGATAAAAGTAAAAAACTGTCACAAGACACAAAGAAGGACTATGTAGTTGCTGTGGGATAATTGAGGAATTGGATACCCAGGGGTTGAGGAGGAATTATTTAATTATTTAGGTGCACTGACTCAGTCGGATTAACATCCAAAGGACTGAGCCCCAAACAAAGAGTCAAACTGCCTTTTAAGCATTTCGTGGGGCAGGGGGAGATCTGTGCAGGGGGAAGTGTATTACACAAGCGAGAAACAAAGACAGTATTTGATTAAGACATGCATTACATTATTTCTTACTTTTCAAGGAGCAACATGTTTTACGACTTGAGATTATCTGTCTAGTGACCTTGTAGCTGCACAGCTAGAGAAACAGTCTTCGCAATGCCCGGGAAAGGGAGAGATAAGGCTCACTAGTCACACAGAGAAAAACAGGCGGTTAATTTTAAAGGACTCCAGCCCTTTCTCTTCCTCAAGGGGAATTGGGTTTTCTTACATACAACTGAGTTTTTGCTTACGCAGTCTTTAATTTCTTTTAATTCCTGTTCCATAATGACAAAGGGGCCAGTTCACCAGGAAGATACACTGATTATATCTGCATCTGACAACACAGTGCTCAAATGTGTGACACAAACATTTAGAGGATTGAAGGGAGACATAGACAGTAGCACAATGTAAATAGGGGACTGTCTGACCTTATATGTAGAGAACCCTAAAGATCCCAAACACACAAAAAATGTTACAACTAGTGAACAAATTCAGCAGAGTTGCAGGACACAATATCAACATGAAAAGTCAGCCACATTTTTACACTAATAATGAGAAATCCAGAAAGGAAATTAAGAAAACAATTAATAAAACACTTAAATAGCATCAAGTAAAAAGGTACTTAGAAATAACGAAGGAAGTGAAAGACTGAAAAAATATAAAACATTGCTGAAAATTATTAAGTAAGACATAAGTAGACACCCTGTGTTCATGGTTTGGAAGACTTATATTGTTAAATTGTCCATATTACCCACAGCAATCTACTGGTTCAATGCAAATCTCATTGGCTTTTTTTTTTTTTGCTGAAGTAGAAAAAAAATTCTAAAGTTCATATAGAATCTCAAAGGACCTGAATAGCTAAAACAATCTTGAGAAAGAAAGAAAAAACTGGAAGCCTCACACTTTCCAACTTGGAAACGTACAACTACAGTAATGAAAGCAGTATGACATTGGCATAAACATGGACATACAGAACAATGGAACAGAATGGAGAGTTGGAAATAAGCCCGCATGTATATGGTCACATGATCTTAAACAGGGCTGCTTGGATTACACAATGGAGAAAAGATAGTCTCTTCCGCAAATGATGTTGGGAAAACTGGATATTCATATGCCAAAAATAAAGTTGGATCTTTTTTTTGGGGATGGAGTCTCACTCTGTTGCCCAGGCTGGAGTGCAGTGGCGCGATCTCGGCTCACTGCAAGCTCTGCCTCCTGGGTTCACACCGTTCTCCTGCCTCAGCCTCCTGAGTAGCTGGGACTACAGGTGCCTGCCACCATGCCCAGCTAAATTTTTTGTGTTTTTAGTAGAGATGGGGTTTCACCATGTTAGCCACGATGGTCTCGATCTCCTGACCTCGTGATCCACCCGCCTCGGCCTCCCAAAGAGCTGGGATTACAGGTGTGAGCTGCCGCACTTGGCCAAAGTTGGATCTTTAGCACCTGTACAAAAATTAATTCAAAATAAGATTAAAGACCTAAATCAGAAATTATAAAACTCCTAGAAGAAAACAGGGGAGAAAAGGTTCAGGGCATTGGATTTGGCAATAATTTCTTGGATATGACACCAAAACACAGGAAAAAGCAAAAATAAATTGCAGCATATCAAAATTTAAGACTTACATGTAACAAAGGAAACAATAAAGTAAAAATGCAGCGTTTGGAATGGGATAAATATTTGTCAGCCATATCTCTAATAAGGGGTGAATATCCAAAATATGTAAAGAACTCCTGTGACCAAACAATAACAAAAAATCTGGTTTAAAAATGGGCAATGGACTTGAGTAGACATGGGTGCAGAGAAGATACACAAATCACCTATAAGCGTGTGAAAAGATGTTCAACATTGCTAATCATCAGGGAAATACAAATCAAAACCATCATGAGATGTTACCTCACAACCATTAGTATGGCTACAAACAAAAAGGCGAAATAACCAGTGTAACCGAGGATGTGGGGAGATTGGAACACCTGTGCACTGTTGGCAAGATTGTGATAAGCTGTAGCTGCTGTGGAAAACTGTATAGAGATTTCTCAAAAAGTTAAAAATAGAATTATATGTTTCAACCATCCCACTTCTGTGTATATATCCCAAAGAAAGGAAAACAGGATCTCAAAGAGATTTGCACACCCATGTTCATTACAGCACCACTTATAATAAGAGGAGAAGCAGCCTCCGTGTCTGTGGATGGATTAATAGATAAGGAAAATATAGTACATATGTTCAATGGAATGTTATTCAGCCTTAGAGAAGAAGGAAATCTGATAATATGCTGGTACATGGATGAACTTGAGAATATTATGCTTCGTGAAATAAGCCAGGCACTAAAAAACAACGAATGCATGGTTCTACTTATGTGAGGTACTGAAAGTCGTCAGGTAACTGAGCAGCTAGGCTTCAAACCGTGTTTTAAAACGTTTTCTTTCCACTTTTCTCCCCAGCCACAGGATGTAACTTTGAAACAAACTGCGTATGTGTTTCATTTTGAAATACAGCCTCTGAATGTGCTGTGACCTCCATTCCATTTCTTTCCCATTCTGTGCCTTACACACATTTATTTAGCTGGATGCTGGTAAAGCACACAAATTGCCCACTTCTCTGCATATATTGCCTTAGAAGCTTCAGAGGCCAGATGCTGATTTGGACCAGACACCTCTGGCCACAATGGCGCCAGCCCCTTCGCCAGATGGAACAATAATTCAAGATGAGCCATCAGAGTGGGTCACGTGTCATGTGACAACTCCTCGCCCCACTGCCTCTCTGCATTCCAAACCCTCTCTTTAAAAAGTACATTTCCTCCACCAATTGAAGAATGGATTTTTTCACTCTCTTTTAGTCACGCCTCACTATTGTTTTGGGTTCTTTCTACAAGCAGTGAGCAGCCCAACCCTTTGAGGGTTACAGCAAACTCTTAGAGAAAGTAGAATGGTGGTCACTAGGGGCTGAGGGTGGGGGAAAGGGGGATTGTTCAGTCTGTACAGAGTTTTACAAGATGAAAAAGTTTTAGAGATCTGTTGTACAACAGTTTGCATGTAGTTAACACGATTGAACTCTATACTTAAAGGTAGTTAAGATGGTAAAGTTGATGTTCTAGGTATCCAGGCTACCCTTGCTTCTACTCAGCTGACTCTAAACTGGGGGTTTCCCATGACTCTCCGTCATGTCTAGTAGTTCACAGAACTCCAGAAAGGTCATTTTTCAGGATTGCTGGTCACTTGAAAGGATACAGCAGAGGAACAGCTCGACAGAAGAGACATAGCAAAGGGCAAAGCATGGGGAGGGCACCCAGCTCCCACCCCTCTGTGAACACGCATGCTCCCAGAACCTGGATGGGTTCACCAACCCAGAAGCTCCAGAACTCTGTCATTTAGCTTTTTAAATGAAGGTTTCATTACTTAGGCATGACTGATTAAATCTTTGGCCATTGGTGATTGGATTCAATCTCTAGCCCTCCTCCTGTCTCTGGAGCTCAGAGGAGGAGGTGGCTGTGGGGCTAAAAGTTCTAGTCCTGAAATCATGGTGTTGGCATTTCTGGTGACAGCCGCCATCCCAAAGCTCTCTATCCTCCTCTCATTAATCATCTCGTTAGTGTACGAAAGACAGTGAATTCCAATACTTTCAGGAACTCTGTGTCAGGAACCAAGGATAAAGACTAAACATTAAATTTTTTATACTGTACTCCAGTATTTGATTTGTTAATAAATTTGTATGAATTTCAAATTAGACTTTCTATTAAGATATTAATGTAAATGACTTTTTAAGCTAAAAGACATGGTGGAATCTATTTACTTTTTCAGTTTTTTTCCATTTGCCCTAAGGCTTAGAAAGGAATTTCTTTCCCTGAGATCAGATTCTTTTAGTTCCTTTATGGCTTCTTTTAAAAGGAATAACTCTTTAACTGTGTCGAAGTTATTTTGCTGTGAAAACAAGATCCTTTTCTCTCAAAATAGTTACTCAGCTTTCCCAGACCTTTGTTCTTTTTCCTTTATTTGTCATGCGCCTCTTAACGTATACTAAAATCTCTGTATACGGGGGTTTGTTGGGCTTTCCATCTGTTTTCTTTGTTCTTTTGTATACTTTTATTCCATTTCTACAGTTGTCTTAGTGAAGTTTTCTAATACATTTAATAACTGGTAGCACAGGTTGCCTTTTATTAGACTTATAAATATGTGTACCCATGCCTGTTTGCTTTTTTGTGTGTGTTATTGAGCCAGTTATTGTTGTCATCTTCTCTTTTTCAATAGACTTTTTTTTATGGCAGTTTCAAGTTCACACCAAAATTGAAGGGAAGGCACAGAGTTCTTACATGCCCCCTGCCCCCACACATTCCCTACCTTCCCTGCTACCAACATGCCTCTCCAGAGAGGTGCCTTTGTTACAATTGATGAACAAACGCTGATGCATCGTTGTTACCCAAAGTCTAGAGCTCACATTAGTGTTTACGCTGGGTGTTGTCTGTTCTGTGGGTCTGGATGAGTGTACAGTGGCATGTACCCACCAGTATAGTATCAGGCTTAGTGGTTCCACTGCCCTAAGACTTAAAATTCCGCTGTGCTCTGCCTGTTCATCCGTCCCTCCCCTGAACCCTTTGCAACCACTGATCTTTTTACTGTCTCCATAGTTTTGTGTTTTCCAGAATGTCATTTGGTTGTAATTGCACAGTGTGTAGCCTTTTCAGATTGGCTTCTTTCACTTAGTAAGATGTATTTCTTGGCAGAAAAATCCAAACTCTGTAAATTATTTGAATAGATTTATTCTGAGACAAAATGACAATTTTGCTGTATAGCCTCAGGTGATCTTGAGAACATGTGCCCAAGATTGTTGGGCTACAGCTTGATTTTCTACATTTTAGGGGGACAAAGTTACAGTTATAAATCAATACATGTAAGGTATATATTGGTTTGGCCTGGAAAGGCTGGACATCTTGAAGTGGGGGCTTCCAGGTTGTAGGTGGATTTAAAGATTTCCTGATTGGCAGTTGGTTGGAAGGGTTAAGCTCTGCCTGAAGTTGGAAAGGAATGGAATGCTTGGGGTTAAGATAAAGGAGGTTGTGGAAGCCCAGGTTCTTGAGGCCTCCAGGGAGAGGCTTTAGAGAGAATAGATGGTAAATGTCTCTTGGCAGACCTTAAAAGGTGTCAGATGCTTCATTTAATCTCTCATTATTCAGGAAAAGACCTGGGAGGGGTAGGGGTGCCCTATAGAGTATGAATTTTCCCCACAAGGGACAGCAGTGCAGTGCCATTCCAAATATGTCAGATGTATTTTGGGGTAAAATATTTTTATTTCCTTTAGGGTCTGCTGTCATGTGATGCTGTACCAGAGTTAGGTTGGAATTGATTGTCTCACTGATACAAAGAGTCAGTTCTGTCCGTCTTAAGGTCTCTGTTTTAATGTTAATGCTGTTCAGTTTTGCCTGAATGCCAAAGGCAGGAAAGTATGAGGCATGTCTGACTCCCTCCTTCCCATCGTGGCCTAAACTAGTTTTTCTGGTTTCTTTGGAATCCCCTTGGCCAAGAGCGGGGTCCATTCAGTCAGTCAGGAGGCTTAGAATTTTAGTTGGTTTACACGTTTAAGATTCCTTCACGTCTTTTCATGACTTGATAGTGCATTTCTTTTTAGCACTGAATAGTATTCTGTGATCTGGATGTACCAGCTTATCCATTCACCTACCGAAGGGCATCATGGTTGCTTCCAAATTCTAGCAATTCCGAATAAAGCTGCCGTAAACATCCATATGTAAGTTTTTATGTGGACATAAGTTTTCAAGTCATATTTTCAAGTCATTTGGATGAATACCAAGAAGCGTGATTGCTGGCTTGCATGGTGAGAGTGTTTAGTTTTATAAGAAACTGACAGACTGTCTTCCGAAATGGCTGCACCATTTTCCCACCAGCAGTGAATGAGAGTTCCTGCTGCTCCATGTCCTTGCCAGCATCTGGTGGTGGTGGTCTGGGTTTTGTCCATTCTGATAGGTGTGTGGCCGTGTCTTGTTGCTGTCTTAATTTGCATTTCCCTGATGACAAATGTTGTGGAGAGATGCTTATTTGCCATCTCCGTGTCATCTTTGGTGAAGTGTCTGTTAAAGTCTTTTGCTCATCTTTTTTATAGGGCTGTTTTCTTATTGTTGGGTTTTAAGAGTTCCTTGTATGTTTTGGACAACAATCCTTTATCAGATGTGCCTTTTCCAAATATTTTCTCCAAGTCTATGGCTTTTCCCCGCATTCTCTTGAATGTTTTATTTGTATTCCACATTCCTGAGGGACATGCCATAGTCCCAGTAGTGATAGTGGCTCACTCTGTCTGGGGAGATTTTATGAAGAGGGAGTAGGTTAGATGTGAACCTCCTGAGACCTGTGTGTTTTCTTCTCCATTCACACCTCCACATTTAGGAACCGCTCTACCAGACCAGTGCAGTAATTTGAGGGTAAATTATATATTTTTTAATGTTCAGCCATACCATTCAGGCATTCAGGTATGATTTTTCTCTTTATTTATTCAAATCTTCTTTTTAATGTAATTTAGTAAGGAAACTTGTAAGTTGTTCTTTTGGACATTTTAACTGTTGTTCTTGTGAATGGCATTTCTTTTTCTATTGTCTAACTAATAAAGCTATTTATTTTTATATCTTTTATATCCAGCCATTTTTTATTAGGTCTAATCGTTCTTTGATGCTCTCCCATTTTCTAGTTATGTAGTCATTGTCTAAAAGTAATTATATAATCTGTAATTCAGTATATATATTTAGCACATACTTATTTAATTATATAGTGATAAAAATTATATTTTCCTTTCCAGTAACTGTAACTTTTATTTCTCTCTTATGCCTTGTCTTGATTATAACTTAACAATTAATTGTCAGTAAGTAGTAATGTTAGAGGCTGCCCAGTCCTCTTCCTGACATCAGTGGGTTGTGCCAACTAGAATGTCATTTATTTTGATAGTACAGGTTGAGCATCTCTAAAAATCTGAAATGCTCCAAAATTCAAAACTTTCTGAATGCTGACATGATCAACAAAAATGCTCATTGGAGCATTTTGGATTTTGGATTTTCAGATTTGGGATGCTCAGCTGGTATAATGCAAACATTTCAAAATCCAAAAATATCTGAAATCTGAAATACTTCTGGTTCTAAGCATTTCAGATAAGGGGCACTCAAAGTGTACTCTCAGTGTGCTAATATAGACAGTACTTTACATGCATAATGTATATACTCATAGTTTTAATCAGAGAGAGATTTCCTAATTTTACATTTTTTTCTCTCCGAATGATTGATAAGTGAGCAGTTACAAGTCGTAGTAAATACAGAGCAGAAAAGACACTGAGAATGAGGGGAAGAGAACCTATCAGTGAGCGTGTACTTGGATCTCTGGCTGTGCACAGAACATATGTCAGTGCTGTCTTCTGTTTAGTGAACTTCAGGCCAAGGAGGCTCTGTGTGATTCCCACAAGGTTGCAGGGCTGGTGAGTGGAGCCCTGAAACCTGATCTGTGTCTCCAGTATTGATGGAATATTTAATCATACATATTAGCCGAATTGGAATAAAGTCTGAATTGTATGACTTTTCCTGATTATCTTTTGCAGGATAAATACCATCATGATCCAATTCCTTCATTTTACAAAGTGAGAATCTTGATTTTAAAGTAGCCTTCCCCCTGAAAGAAAACTCTGCTGCCTGTTGGTGCCATTCCTTGGAGAACTGGGGTGCGAGAAGGCTGAGAGGTGGTAAACTGGCACACTCAACACATGTTCCCAGTGCTTCTCAGGTGGGCCTTCCCCTATAGAGCTGGAACGCAAAAGTGGACATTTCCCAGTGTCCCGGGGAAGGGCTGCATCCCCACTCAGTCACTGAGGTGACTGGAAGTGGAGAGAGGGCTTCAGGCTCCTTGACTTATGTGGGTCCGGCAGTCACAGGGTGGTTTTGTGGCCACACGGTTCCTCGTGTTTCCATACACAGAGCTAAGGTCATGGATTTCTGAGGTCAACAGACTTGGCAGTGGTGTCCCGGTCACTGCATCGAGGCACATGTGGATCTAGAGTCTGCGTTCAGCGTCCTGTCCTCAGTTTTGTGGTTGTGTGGGTGGCAGTTCCCCTGGTGGGAGGCAGGTGTGAAGATCCAACTTCGTTTTCTTACATGTGGCTTTCCAGTTGTCACACACCCACTTGTTAAAAAGATTATTCTTTCCCCATTGAATTATCTTGGCACTCTTCTTGAAAATCAATTGACCTTATACGTATAGGTTTATTTCTGGACCCTTAATTCTTTTCCATTGATCTGTCATTGATGAATGCCACTGATTCCATTGATGTGCCAGTACCACACTGTCTTGATTACTGTTGCTTTGTGGTAAGTTTGAAATGGCAAGTGTGAGTTCTCTTACTTTGATCTTTTTTGAGATTATTTTGGCTTGAATCCTTTGTTGTTTTGTATGCATCTTAGAGTCAGCTCATCAGTTTTTACAAAGAATCAGCTGGTATTCTGACAGGGGTTTCATTGAAGGTGTAGATCAGTTTAGGGAGTATTGCCATCTTAATGTTATGTCTTCTGATTCATGAAAATGGAATAATTTTCCACTTATTCAGATCATTTAAACATTTTAAGCATATTCCTAAGTATATTATTATCTTGATGTAATTGTAAGTGGAATTGCTTTCTTAATTTCACTTTTGGATTGCTCCTTGCTGGTGTGTAAGAACACAATTGATTTTTTTGTGTATTCATGATGTGTCCTGTAACTTTGTTGAACTCTTTTATTGGTTCTAACATAGCTTTTTAGTGGATTTCTTCATATTTTTTATGCAAAAGATCATGTTAGCAAATGGAGATAGTTTCACTTTCTTTCCTTTCTGTATGCATTTTACTTTTCTTGTCTAGTTGCTGTGGCTGAAATGAGCATAGTGTTGAATAGAAGAGGCAAGAATGGGCGTCCTTGTCTTGTTCCTGATCTTGGGAGGCAAGCTTTCAGTCTTTAACCATTTATTATGTTGTGTTAACTGTGGTATTTTCATAGACACCCATTATTAGGTTGAGGAAGTTCCCTCCTTTTTCTACTTTGTTGAATATTTTTATCATGAAAGAGTATTGGATTTTGCCAAATGTTTTTTCTGCATATGTGGAGATGCTTATATAGTTTTTGTTTTTTATTCATTTGCTATATTAATTGATTTTCAGATGTTAAGCCAACCTTTCTTTCCTGAGATATATCCCACTTGATTATGGTACATAATTCTTTTCATATTTTACTGTTTTTGGATTCAGTTTGGTGACATTTTGGTGAGTAAGTTTTTTTGGTCCATATTCATAAGAGATACTAGTCTATAATTTCCTTTTCTCATGGTGTCTTTGTCTAATTTTGGTATCAGCGTAATAGTGCCATCACAAAATGAATTAGAAAATGTTCCTTGCTCTTCTACTTTTTTTTTTAAAGAGTGTGAAGAATTGGTATTAATTCTTTAAATAGTCGGTAGGATTTAGTAGCAAACATATTTGGGCCTGTGCTTTGCTTTTTGGGTAGCCTTTTGATTACTAATTCAATTTTTCCACTTTTTTTTTTTTTGAGATGGAATCTCACTCTGTCACCCAGGCTGTGCAGTGTCACAATCTTGGCTCACTGCAACCTCCACTTCCCAGGTTTAAGCGATTCTCCCACCTCAGCCTCCTGAGTAGCTGGGATTACAGGCATGTGCCACCATGCCCGGCTAATTTTTGTATTTTTATTAGAACGGGGTTTTGCCACGTTGGCCAGGCTGGTCTCAAATTCTTGGCCTCGGGTGATCTGCCCACCTTGGCCTACCAAAATGCTGAGATTACAGGCATGAGCCACTGTGCCTGGGCTCTCCACTTGTTATAGATCTATTCAGATTTTCTGTTTCTTCTTGAGTCAGTTTTGGTAGTTTGTGTCTTTGTAGGAATCTGTCCATTTTTTCTAAGTTACCTATTTGCTTTGATGGACAGTTGTTCATAATGTTTCTTTATATTCTTGATTTATATAAGATCAATAGTAATGTCTCCTCTTTCATTTCTGATTCCAGTAATTTAAGTCTTTTTTCTTGGTCAGTTTAAAGATTTATCAATTTTCCTGATTTTTTTGTTGTTGTTGAGACAGAGTCTTGCTCTGTTGCCAGGCTGGAGTGCAGTAGCACGATCTTGGCTCACTGCAATCTCTGCCTCCTGGGTTCAAGTGATTCTCCTGCCTCAGCCTCCCAAGTAGCTGGCACTACAGGCATGTGCCACCATGCCCAGCTAATTTTTTTTTTTTTTTTTTTAGTAGAGATGGGGTTTCACTGTGTTGGCCAGGATGGGCTCAATCTCTCGACCTCATGATCCACCTGCCTCGGCCTCCCAGATGGCTGGGATTACAGGTGTGAGCCACTGCATCCGGCCCCAATTTTGTTTTTTTAAAGAACCAAATTTTAATTTTGTTTATTTCTCTTCTGTTATTCTCCATTGATTAATTTCTGCTTTAATCTTTGTGATTTCCTACCTTTTGCTTCCTTTAGGTCTAGTTTGCTCTTTTTCCACTGCCTTAAGATAGAAGTGGCCGGGTGCGGTGGCTCAAGCCTGTAATCCCAGCACTTTGGGAGGCCGAGACGGGCGGATCACGAGGTCAGGAGATCGAGACCATCCTGGCTAACACGGTGAAACCCCGTCTCTACTAAAAATACAAAAACTTAGCCGGGCGAGGTGGCAGGCGCCTGTAGTCCCAGCTACTTGGGAGGCTGAGGCAGGAGAATGGCGTGAATCCGGGAGGCGGAGCTTGCAGTGAGCTGAGATCCGGCCACTGCACTCCAGCCTGGGTGACAGAGCGAGACTCTGTCTCAACAAAAAAAAAAAAAAAAAAAAAAAAAAAAGATAGAAGTTTAAGTTGTTGATTTGAAATCTTTATTTCTTTCTCTCTATAGACATTTACAGCTACAAATTTCCTCCTAAGCATTGCGTTAACTGCATCCCATGTTTTTTGTATGTTGTGTCTGCACTTTATTTACAAGTATTTTCTGACTTCTTAGACCCATTGGTAATTTAAGAGTGAGTTTTTAAATTTCCACATATTTGTGAGTTTTTCCTGCTTTCGTTTCTAATTTCATTCCATTATGGTCAAAGAATGGACTTTGAATAGTTTTATGCTGTTAAATATATCCAGGTTTGTTTTGTCACCTAGCTTATGATCTGTCCTGAAGACTGATCTATTTGCACTTGAGAAGAATGTACATTCCATTGTTGGAGTGTTCTATAACTATCTGTTAGGCCTTATTAGTTTGTAATGTTTTTCCACATCTTCTGTTGTTAATCTTCTATCCATTATTGAAAGTGGTGAAATCTCTGTGAACCTTGGATTTTTTTAGTTCTCCCTTTATGTCTGTCCATTTTTGTTTCTTGTATTTTGTTGCCCTGTTACTATGGACATATAAGTCTTTGTTATATCTTCTTGATTGGCTGTTGCATTTATTTTGATGAAATTCTCTTTAGCAACATTAAAAAAATTTTTTTAAACTCTTTTGTTTACATAGTCACTTCAGCTCTGTTGTGGTTGCTGTTTGCATCTCTCTACTTCCTTCATTTCACTTTCAATCTGTTTTTATCTTTGCTTCTGAAGTGTGTCCCCTATAGGCAGCATTTAGTTGGATTGTGTTTTAAAAATCCAGTGTGATAATATTTGCCTTTGATTGGAGTTTTAATCCATTCACATTTAATATTAGTAGAGTTGGATTTATGTCTGCCATTTCCCTTTTTGTTTTCCATATGTCTCATGCCTTCATTTTATTCCTTTACTGCTTTCTTTTGCATTGTGTATACTTTTAAATGTAACGTTTTCATTTATTACCTTACCATCTGTAGCCAATTTCTTAGCCTGATATAGCTTTGCTTCTGCCTTCATCTTTTGTGGTGTTACTGGCAAATATATTACATACACATTACATTTCTATGTAGTATATCCCTATTCTTCTATGCAGTTGCTTTTCAAATTAGTTCTGGGAAGAAACAAAAATGCATCAGTACTGTATTTTAAAATTATATAATTACCTTTACTGGTGCTCTTTGTTTTCTCATGTGGATATGAGTTGCTGTACGGAGTTCCTCATTTTCAGCTGAAGAAGTTCCTTTAGTGTTTCTCATAAGGTGGGTTTGCTAGCAAGAAGTTCAGATTTATTCATCTAGGAAAGTCTGTATTTTACCTTCATTTTTGAAAGATGGTCTTTGCTGGGTATAGGATTCTTGGTTGAGAATTTTTTTTCCTTCATTGAGTGCTTTGATTGTGTTATTCCACTGCCTTCCGGCCTTCATTTTTTTTTTTTTTTTTTTACTGAGAGTCAGCTGTTAATCTTATTGGGGCTTCCTTTATAAGTTATTGGTCATTTTTCTCTTGTAGCTTTCAAGATTATCTCCCTGTCTTTGGGTGTTATAATAAAGATTACCTCTGATCTTTTGTCTCTGGTTCCTGGCACAGAGGTTCAAAAACTCTTGGAATTTCCTGAGAAGAGTGTCATCTTATGCTAATGAAGAGACTTGAGGCTGGCCGCTAGATAGCCTCAGGATGGGGGCTGGTTACCAGGAAGGCAAACGTGCAACTAGAGGGTTGGAATTTTCCAGCTGCCAGACTTCTGGGGATAAGAGAGGAACTGGAGACTGAGTGCAGTCATGTGGCCAATTATTTAACCAATTATGCATACCTATTTAAACCCCAGTAACAACTCTGGATGCTAAAGCTTAGTGGAGCTTCCTGGTTGGTGAACACACTGGCGTGCTGGGTGAGTGACACACCCTGATTCCCTGGGGAGTGGGCACAGCTCTGTGCTTCCTCCTGGAGGTCACATCGCATGTGTCTAAATTTGGTTGCTTGGTCTGTCACCCAGGCTGGAGTGCAGTGGCACAATCTTGGCTCGCTGCAACCTCCACTTCCCGGGTTTGCCCTAAACAGTTCCCAGCTTGACTTTTCCCTTTAGCTTAGTGATTTTGGAGTCCCAAAATTTATTTTACTTTCACAGAACTTATGTTAAAAAGGAAACAGGCATAAAAGTTTCGAAAATTTGCAGTCTGACAATGTAATAGAAAAGAAAAACCCATTTTTGGGGGAGAAATTCAAGCCAGCTGCAGAAATTTGCGTAAGTAACAAGGAGCCAAATGTTAATCACCAAGGCAATAGGGAAAATGTCTCCAGGGCATGTAGGAGACCTTTGTGGCAGCCCCTCCCATCACAGGCCTGGAGGCCAGGAGGAAAAAATGGGCCAGATGAGGCAGGTCCAGGGCCCCCCTGCTGTGTGTAGCCTGGTACTTGGTGCCCTGTGTCCCAGCTGCTCCAGCCATGGGGAAAAGGGGCCAAGGTACAACTCAGGCCATTGCTTCAGAGTGTGCAAGCCCCAGTCCTTGGCTGCTTCCACTTGGTATTGGTCCTGTGAGTGCACAGAAGTCAATAATTGAGGTTGGAGAACCTCTGGCTAGATTTCAGAGATGTATGGAAATGCCTGGATGTCCAGACAGAAGTTTGCCGCAGGGGCAGAGCCCTCATGGAGAACCTCTGCTAGGCCAGTATGGAAGGGAAATGTGGGGTTGGAACCCCCACACAGAGTCCCCTCTGGGGCATTGTCTAGTGTAACTGTGAAAAAAGGGCCATCATCCCCATCCTCTGATCCCAGAATGGTAGATCCACTGACAGCTTGCACCATATGCCTGGAAAAGCTGCAGACATTTAATACCAGCCATGAAAGCAGCTGGGGTGCAGGGGACATACCCTGCAAAACCACAGGGGTGGAGCTGCCCAAGGTGATAGGAGCCCATCTCTTGCATCAGCATGAGCTGGATGTGTGAGACAAGGAGTCAAAGGAGATTATTCTGGAGCTTTAAGATGTAATGAGTGCCTCATTGGATTTTGGACCTGCATGGGTCTGTAGCCTCTTTGTTTTGGCCAGTTTCTCCCATTTGTGCAGGAACATTTACCCAATGTCTGTATCTCCATTGTAGCTAGGAAGTAACTAGCTTGCTTTTGATTTTACAGGCTCATAGGCAAAGGGACTTGCCTTGTCTCAGATGAGACTTTGGATTTAGACTTTTGAGTTAATGCTGAAATGAATTAGGACTTTGGGGAACTGTTGAGAAGGCATAATTGTGTCTTGAAAAGTGAAAGAAATGAGATTTGGGAGGGGCTGGGATGGAATGATATGGTTTGGCTCTGTGTCCCCACCCAAATCTCATCTTGAATTGTAATTCCCATAATCCCCATGTAACAAGGGCAGGACCTGGTGAGAGGTGATTGGATCATGGGGATGGTTTCCCGTATGCTGTTCTTGTGATAGTGAGTTCTCATGAGATCTGATGGTTTTATAAGGAGGTCTTCCCCCTTCACTCATTTGCTCTCTGTCTTGCCTGCTGCCATATTAGACGTGCCTTTGCCTTGTACTTTCCCCCGTTTTTGTAAGTTTCATGAGGCCTTCCCAGCCATGTGGAACTGAGTCAATTAAACCGCTTTTCTTTATAAATTACCCAGTCTTGGGCAGTTCTTTATAGCAATGTGAAAATGAACTAATACACATTTTATCTGTAGCAATCTGTCTTCAAGTTCACTTAATTTTTTCTTCTCTAAAGTCTACTGTAAAGCCCCTCTGGTGATTTTTTTTATTTCATGTATTATACTTTTCATCTCTAGAAATTCCAGTTGGTTCTTTTTGATAATTTCTGTCCCTTTACTGACATTCTGCCTTTGATGCAACATTACCATCATACCTTCCTTTACATACTTTCTTTATCATACTTCCTTTTTCATACTTTCCTTTAGCTTTGGTAACATATTTATAATGGTTCTTTGAAGTCTTCTGTTAAATCCACAGATCTGGCAGTTTGTGTTGCCTGCTGTTGTTTTCTGATGTATGCCTTTCTTTTTTTTTTTTTTTTTTTGAGACAGAATCTCGCTCTGTTGCCCAGGCTGGAGTGCAGTGGCGCGATCTCGGCTCACTGCAAGCTCCACCTCCCAGGTTCCCGCCATTCTCCTGGTTCAGCCTCCCGAGTAGCTGGGACTACAGGTGCCCGCAACCACGCCCAGCTAATTTTTTGTATTTTTAGTAGATACGGGGTTTCACCATGGTCTCGATCTCCTGACCTTGTGATCCACCCACCTCGGCCTCCCAAAGTGCTGGGATTACAGGCATGAGCCACTGCGCCTGGCGCCTTTCTTTTTCTTTGGCAGCCTCAAAACTTTTTGTTGGAAACTGGACACTTCATATGTTTTATTTTTATTTTTTAACTTTAAGTTAAATAGTGTAGGTGAAAGTTTGTTATATATGTAAACTCGTGTCACGGGAGTTTGTTGTACAGATTATTTTGTCACCCAGGTATTAAGCCTAGTGCCCACTGGTTAGAAACTGGACATTTTGGATGATACATTGTAGCAACTCTGGGTACTGAGTGTTCCCCCTTTCCCATTCTTGCTGTTGTTATTTGTCTCTTTATTTGCTTAGTGATTGGCTGGATTATTTTAGAGAAGTCAATTCTCCACCGTGCGCCGAGTGGCTGAGTGGTGTTTAACTCCTGATGTGGCTCCTGGTGGGGAAGGGCACTGTTGGGTGTGGCCCCTCTTACCTGGGATGAGGGAGGTGTGGTAGCCTTTCTTCCTCTGTCCCTGACCCCATGCAGCTGCTAAATTCCAGTAATTGCTGCTGATTGCTCTGTGGTTTAAAAAATGTCCTGGGGCATACACTGCTCTACAAATGAATCCAATCAAACTGTGGCTTCTTTGAAGGAATAGTTTGAGGTCCCTGCTTGATATTTGCTCTGACCCCAAGAAGGATACTTCCAGCTGTCTTATTCCCTAGTTCTTCCCTGAAAGCCAGCAGCCTACAGGTTAGCCTGTGTCTCAAATCTCCTTCTGGTATGGCTTGGCCCTGTGTCCCCACGCAAATCTCATCTAGAATTTCAGTCCCCACGTGTTGAGGGAGGGAAGTGATTGGATTATTGGGGCAGTTTCCCCCACACTGTTCTCATGATAATGAGTGAGTCTCATGAGATCAGATGGTTTTAAAGCGGCAGTTCTTCCTGTGCACACTCATATTCCCTCCTGCCTTGTGAAGAAGGTGCCTGCCTCCCCTTTGCCTTCTGCCTGATTGTAAGTTTCCCAAAGCTTCCCAGCCATGCTTTCTGTTAAGCTTGCAGAACTGTGAGTCAATTAAACCTCTTTCCCTTATAATTACCCAGTCCCAGGTATTATCCTTTATAGCAGTGTGAGAATGGACTAGTACCTCCCAGTTGCACTTCACCACAAACTCCAGTGGTGCTGGAACTCCTTTATGTTTAAACTTCTCCACACTCTGTGCAAATGAAGTGGGCTCCTTTGGAAAGAGATTGTCTTCCACAGCTCTGAAGGTTAGTGCTGGTCCATAGCTACTGCTTTATGTCCTGCTTCTCCACCAGGGACATCTCTCCGCCAAGGCTCTGGAGCTGGGGATGGGGACAAAGGCAAGCTGCTCTCCGAGTGACAGTCCTGCTCTGGGAACTGCGCATTTGCTGTAGTGGAGAGTCCTATCAGCTTGCTTCTCCTGGGGTGGAACCATCACCTCTCGAGCCCAGGAAGGGTGATCAGGGCTCCACTGCTTTCAGTGCAGCACACACACAGCAGCGCCTCCTTCCTGTGAGTGGAGCTGGAAGAAGGGAGTCCTCACCTCTCCGTAGCATTCAGCTGGGGCTTAGCGTCAGCCACAGGCAGCTGGGGACAGCATGTGAGATGCTGAAGTCCAGCTCCTCCTGGGATGAAAGTTGTCCCACTTGGAGCTGGAGTGAGGGAACCTGTGCTGTTGGCTGTGGCTTTCCTGAGTGGATTCTCCCCAACCCCTGAGCTGGGGGGCGGGGGGGTGAAAAGGGAGTGGTCTTGGTTGCTGGTCTTTTGTACCAAATGTTTAAGCATTTTCTTGAATAGATACTTGTTCACTGTTTGCCCTTAGGAGCATTTCCAGAGGTCCTACATGTGTTTTTGTTGTTGTTGTTGTTTAAATAATTTCAATTTTCTTACAGCAAAAACAGGGAAATCTGGAGTATTCATTTCTTGAAAAAATAGCGTTCCTGTGGCTCTGCCCCTCTGTCTGTGTGGCAGGGAGAGCGGCCATGGCTGAATGGGTGAGGAGAAAGAGGAAACCCAGACCCCCAGCCGTTAGGCCACAGCGGTGTCCATGCCCACATTTCCAGACAGCTCCCACTACCCTGCTGCTTAGGGACCCTGTCCTGGCTGGCACTGGGTGAAGCCAGCAAGTTGATATGTATGTGCTGACTTTGGGTGTGATTTGAGGGTTTGTGTGGCTGCCTCTGGACCCAGCAGTTTGAGAGTTTTTCATGTTCATCGGAGGATGTTTATATAGCAGCTCACGATTTCCCTTCTGGTACACACAAGCCTGGGCTGTGAGAATAATCATTTTTCTTACTGTTCTCAACCTAAAGCCTCGGTAAAGCACTGGCAGGTTGCATTGGTTTCTGTTGGCCACGCGTTCCCGCTGCTGTGGCTGGAGATCTGCAGGGCCTTCATGGGAAATGGCTGGAAGTTGATGGGAGCTGACACTGGCTTCTGGCCATGGCTTAAGTTCCCATCTGAGGTATTTCTAGCAACCCTCGTGCACCTGCAGTCTGGATTTCGGTTCGCAGTAGTCATGGATTATATTTCCTCATCGGGATTGCTCATTCTAGTTTTATAAAAACAGAAGAGAAATTTTACACGTCTTCAATATTGTGAAAAGCAATATTTATCCTTTTAAAAGATCCTTCCCACCCCTGTTTCACAAGACTCATAATGAACGTGTTATTAAAACTGCTTTAGCACTTGGTGGCAGAGGTATTTGTGGACTTGTACAGTTAATGCACTTACAGAATTAATCCTTTTCAGTTCTTTACAAACCTGCTGAAAAGAATATTTGTACCAAGGGTGGCTATAGCTGTTTTAGGTCTGTGGGTCCATTTGCAGGTGCACAGTGTTGAGAGGTTTTGGTTTTAGATTACATAAGTAATTCCAAATGTGTTAATTAATGTTTGTTTTTATGAGGCATACAAAATTATGTGATTATGTGTATTGTTTTTGTAAATTGAATATGAAGCCATCATGTATGAAATATTTTTATTTCATCAAAATACTTTGTTTAAAACTGTGGGAAGTAAAAGTTCCCCTTTCCCTAGTCCCAAATCCTTCTCCATATAAGTAATAACCATTATTAATATACACTTAGTCATTTGGTTTCCAAATACGTATCTCAAAAAGGACATAGGTAGAAGTTTTTCAGAATGAGAAATGATTAATAGTGCCCCTCATGAGCTTAGAATGAATTTATAAGTCTGGGTTCCAAAATGCGAATGAGCAATGCGAATGAGCAGAGAACACGTGTTCATTTGTCTCAGTGACTGTCTTGAGTGCCAGTTTCTGGTGTGTTCAGACTTAACTGGCATCAAGATCTTCAGACTGACTGTTCTGAAATAAATGGCAAAGTCTGTTGACCCAGATTGTAACCTGGTGATCCTTACAGGAATTGCCAGTTCACCAAACAGGGCTGGAGTGGCGACTTCTTATTCCCAAAACTGCAGGTATTGAGCGTGAGTGGTTTGAAGGTTTGGACTGTCTGTGTGCGAATCAGGGTTTGTGGCAGAGCCCAGAGTCTGCCTTTTTGAACATTCTGCAAACTGGATCCCTCCTGCAGGGAAGGGGGCTCCGTTCTCACTTCACTTGGTGAGGGGGTTTGTTAGGGGCTCCTGGACTGCTCTAGGCCCGCCCCCTGCCTCCCCTGACCGACTTCAGGACTCTTGAAATAAATACTTTATTGCTGCACCCCCAGGTTAAAACTCAAGGAAAAAGAAAACGCTGCCCGAAACAGGCTGTCTGGAGCATATCAAAGGAAACACAAGACCCAGTGCTGCAGTGGGGCCTTTTCTGAGGCCGGTCCTCCTTTTGTTTTTAAAATATATGTTTGCAGAAATTAACAGGAGGAGAAACATCTCCTGGAGGTCACACAGCTGGCATCTGACAGATGAGCAACCAGTGACAGGGCTGCTGTCAGAACCCAGGGCAGGCTCAGGTGGACTGGGTTCCGACACGGGGCTCTGGATTCCGTGTTGGTGTGTGCTGAGGTGGGCGTGGGTTCCAGTGTGTGGCTCTGGATTCCGTGTTGGCTCGTGCTGAGGTGGGCGTGGGTTCCAGTGTGTGGCTCTGGATTCCGTGTTGGCTCGTGCTGAGGTGGGCATGGGTTCCAGTGTGTGGCTCTGGATTCCGTGTTGGCTCGTGCTGAGGTGGGCATGGGTCCTGGTGTGTGGCTTTGGATTGTGTGTTGGTGTATGCTGAGGTGGGCTTTAGTTCCAGTGTGTGGCTCTGGATTCCGTGTTGGTGTGTCCTGAGGTGGGTACAGGTTCTCATGCCTGGCTCTGGATTCCATGTTGGTGTGTGCTCAGGTGAGCGTGGATTGCTCTTATGTGGCTCTGGATTCCATGTTGGTGTGTCCTGAGGTGGGCAGTGTGTGTGTCTCTGGATTCCGTGTTGGTATGTCCTGAGGTGGGTACAGGTTCTCATGCCTGGCTCTGGATTCCGTGTTGACATGTGCTGAGGTGGGTTTTGGTTCTAGTGTGCAGCTCTGGATTCCGTGTTGGTGCGTGCTGAGGTGGGCACAGGTTCCGATGCATGGCTCTGGATTCCATGTTGGTGCATGCTGAGGTGGGCGTTGGTTGATGTGTGCTCTAGATTCCATGTTGATGTGTGCTGAGGTGGGCATGGTTTCCAGTGTGTGGCTCTGGATTCTGTGTTGACGTGTGCTGAAGCAGGCATGGGTCCTGGTGCATGGCTCTGGATTGCGTGTTGACACGTGCTGAGGTGGGCATGGGTCCTGGTGTGTGGCTCCGGATTGCGTGTTGACACATGCTGAGGTGGGCATGGGTCCTGGTGCGTGGCTCTGGATTCCATGTTGACGTGTGCTGAGGTGGGCATGGGTTCCAGTGTGTGGCTCTAGATTCTGTGTTGGTGTGTGCTGAGGTGGGCATGGGTCCTGGTGCGTGGCTCTGGGTTCCATGTTTGTGTGTGCTGAGGTGTGCCTAGGTCACCCAAGCCAGTTTTCTGAGTCAGACTGCGTTCAGGCAGGCTGGGGGTCAGATCAGCAGCCCCTCCGGTGGGAGCCTGGTCTTGCTATGGCCGTGTAGTCCCACCACGCCCTGAAGGGTCCTTGCCTGGCACCCTGCAGTTTGGTGAACATGGCTGTGGGCCTTCGTGTAGCCTGATGGGTCTTGTCTGATGACTGTGGGATTTGGTCTCACAGTTTGACCTGGATGTCAGGACTGGGTTCAGCAACCAATGTTTTGTAGAATGGCCAGTTTCTCAATAACTTCAGTGTGTTTAAAGATAAGTTCACTGTGAGTTTCAAAATTTAGAAGGGGTGAAAGAAGACTAAGCTGTTCTGTGCCTTTTTGTTGTACGTAATTGAAATCTTCGCCTCTGGGGGGCACTGTGTTTTGTGTTCCCAGGATCACAGCATTTCCATGGTATTCAGGAAGACGGGGGGTGGTAGCCAGTGGTGATGCCAAGAAGAGGCCTGGGGCCTGTGCTTTCACTCTTCCCAGAGTCCTCCTTTACCTCGTCACCACCCCTAAAACAGCTTCAAGACACTGAATGCCAGCGCTAAGCCTTTGTCCAGAACTGTTCTGGGGGTGGGCTTTGGAGAGGGTGGGCTCTGGAGAGGGTGGGTCAGGGTCGTGTACAGCTCCTTCCACATTCCCCTCTTTTCATCTTCACAAAGAGCTGTATTGTGTGCCTGTGACTGCAGGGATGCCAGCGCCCTGTGGTTGATACCAGCAAACCATCTGTACCATGTCCCATGCTGGCACTGCACACGCTCACCCCGCTGTGATGCAGTGTTCCTCATGAGAAGTTGGGATACCTGGCCTAACAAAGATTTCTTCTTTTGCCCTGACATATGAATTTAAATACCTTTAAAATGTATACCAGGAAAGGGCCAGGCGTGGTGGCTCGCGCCTGTAATCCCAGCACTTTGGGAGGCTGAGGTGGTTGGATCACTTGAGGGCAGGAGTTCAAGACCAGCCGGGCCAACATAGTGAAACCTCATTTCTACTAAAAATACAAAAGTTAGCCGGGCATGGTGGCCATCACCTGTAATCCCAGCTACTCGGGAGGCTGAGGCAGGAGAATCACTTGAACCTAGGAGGTGGATGTTGCAGTGAGCCGAGATCGCGCCACTGCACTCCAGCCTGGGCAACAGAGAAAGACTCCGCCTCCAAAAAACAAAACAAAACAAAAAACATATACCAGGAAATTTGTTTTATTAAAATATTAAAATTACATGAACTCTGGACTGAACTGGGAGGTACAGGTTATGTGGCATGCACTGAGCTGACCCGAGCGTTATGCTCATGTTCTTGTTAACCCTCTCTCTGGATTCTGTCCTTCACAGGTACTCTGGTGTAACACTTCCTGATCTTGCCCACGTTATTGGGATGGTCTCAGGTGTCACCGTTCAGCCTTGCTGTGCTTTTTCCTGCCCTGGTCGTCAGGACCCAGAGTTGCCCGGAGCAGCCTGGAGGTTTTCTCCCAGGGCCAGGGTCCAGTACACCTGCCCTTCCTGTGGCAAAAGGAGAAATTTCCATCTGCTTTATCGGGATAAATCAAACCTTAATGCTCGAATTTTACATTTGATGAAAAATAGGAGAAAACGCAAATGACGCTGTATCTTGGACATTTTGTTTAAGATTTCAAGATTACAAACTGTGAGATTAAGTATGAAGGATGGCACTTCTGAGAGTGTCACTTGGTTAGATGAGGGTCTGTTTTCTGATTACAGGAGGTAAAGATTGGCAGGTTCAATTCTTCTAAACAAAGCCTTCAGGGTTGCCGTACCCAAGCTCTGTGCTCATGGACAGGATCTGGACGTGCACGCTGGTGGGGCCTGCGGACGAGGCCTACGATTCCCTGTGTATTCAGTGCTGGCCAGAGGTCCCGGCCTGTCTGCACATTTTTGATAAGACACTGCCATTTAACCTAACAGGAATAATTTTGGTAAATTATGGATATTAATTTTCTTTACAATATTTCATAATTTTCTTCATGAAACATGAAGCACTTTTTTACAACTAAGGTATAGCTAAAACAGGAAAAAAATCATTTTTCGTTGTTTTGTGCGGAAACTTACTTTCTCATTTCTGTGACCTAACTTCTTGGTCATCACCAGCGTTTTACAGCACATCTCATCTGTCTTCATCGTTTTGGATGTCGCTTTCTCTCTGAATTGAATCTCAGTTTTAAAGAATGTTTTACCATCATTCTCCCTAGTCTCCAAGACGCGTTTGGGTTTTTTGTGCCTTCCCATAGAACAGACTCTGCAGGGCTCTGCCCGCAGAAGAGGAGAACTTTCTTCTTCATGCCCCACACCATGAGCAGCACTTACGCTGACACCACGTAAGAATTTGTCCACCTCAGGACAATGTCCATGTCCTCCCTGGGCCTTTCAGGAAGCCCCACCTCGAGGGCCAGCCTTGCTGGCTACAGGAGCAGAGTGCTCAGGCAAGGACTTTCCCTCCCGTCCCTCCCGGGGGATGCTCAGAGGGAAATGTGGAGACTTCAGGTAGAGACCAAGGTGTCTGGTTTTGATGGATTTTTTCTGAATTATTAAGTCCAGCTGTGATGACCTCGGCCCCAGAAGGACCATGCCTGGCCTGGGCTTAGGGACCCCAGAGGTGCTTCTGAAACCTGCTGCTCCTCCCAGCTGCACGTGGCCGTTGTCTGCCCGCATAATGGATGAGTGGTGGCCTCGCAGCAGTCCTCATGCTCACACTTCGATCATGTCTATTTGTGCACCTTCTAGGACTCCAACCTCTTCTAATTGCTCACCTGGCAATAGAGAGGGATTCCCTTGCTGGTTCTCCATGGAGGCGCATGTGAGAGCAGGGGCTCAGGAAGCTGGTGGTGGGATGGAGCCCTAGCTCCAGGGTCATCTGATGGGATGTGCAGCAGCCAGCCAGGTGCTACAGGGACACTGGTGTGGTTAGTGGAGACCACACAACTGAAAATGTGGGTTCTACTGCCAGCCCAGTGTGGTGTTCAAAGGGTGGAATTCCTGAAAAATTCTATGCAGAAATGGGAGATTAAGGCATGCTTGTCAGGAAGGCTGGCCTCCTCAGGGCTAGCATGCTGTGTGTGGTGGCTGGTGACTGACCTGCCTAGCAGGTGGCCAGATGCTTGAGTGTGAGGTTTGTGGGCCTCAGACTTTGGGTGGGCCTGAGACTTCCTCATCCCGAGGGTGAGTGAAGTTAGAAGGGAGAGGAAGCTGTTCCCTGTGCACATTGCTGCACTGCCTAGGGGATAAGGACATTTCTATATCTCACAGTAAGAACAAAACAGAAAAGAGATTTGAAGGCAAAGGAAGTGGGGAGAAGGGCGAGCCCCTGGAGGCCAGCAGATACCCGTAAAAGCAGCAGGGGCGTTGGTGTGCAGAGGTGAGTTGTGTTCAAGCCACGTGCACTGACTCTCCGGAGAGCGTGTGTAATGTGCGTTGGGGTTTCTGAAGATCACATTTTAAGATGCTGCTTTGGGTGGTGGTTTTGTTTGCTAGTGTGTTACAGATTTGCCTTTAGGTCTGAGGCCTAAATTTCTGGCCCGTAGGCTGGGGAGACACTGTAGCAGTGCTGTGTTAGCTTTGAGTGAGTTCCAGTCTCATGGGTTTGATAATATTCGTTGCGTGAATAGATGACTGTCCAGATGTCACTGGGGTTTGGGTGGGGAGGGTGTGGGTCACCTGGTGTCCCTAAATGGATGTGCCTTGTTTGCCTATGTTCTGAGATGGCCTGTGGCCCAAGATGCTCTGCATCTCAGTTCATGGGAAGCTCCGGGAGTCTGAGCCATTGCCATCACTGTCGTCTTCATTAAACTGAGGCATTTACGTGACTCTTGTTCTCGGCATCGGGTGCTGTCCGGAGCACTTTCTGTGGCCTGCGTTTAGTTCTTGGGTAGGTGGCTGTTGTTCTGCTCAGCCAGCAGGTGAGAGTGCTCAAGGCAGGTTGGCGATGACATCTGAGGGCCAGGAACAGAAAGTGGCTCCCAGGAAAAACACTGACCACTCATCAGGAAACCACTCCTCCTTGCCACCAAAATCTAGTGGAATGTACCAAGTCAATGATCTCTGACAGATCCTTACACCTGAGAAGATTTACTGTCACACAGAATGAGCCAGTTAACTCCTTGTCTCCTGGTGAGAAGAGCATTACCGAAGAATGGTCCAGGAAACCGTAGAAGTCCCACAGCTCCCCTGGGACTTTTGGGAAGCTTATGTGTGAGAAAGACTAAAAATTTATGAATTAACAGTTTATAAACAGTGAAGAAGTTGGTGGAAGAGGATAAGGAGGCCAAGAGTGCACAGGACATAGCACATCTCTGACCTCGCAAAGGAACACTGGTGCCCGTGTGCTTCAGTTCTGTCTGGAGACATCAGACGCCAGTGGTGCATGCTGTAGTAAGCCAGGCACTGCAGAACACGGGGCTGAAAGGCCATGAGCTTCACAAAGGGCTCTTCAGAGAACCTTCAGTCTGGTGACACTGGCCGGTGAGCGGGAACAGCAAGAGCTCTGTGCACTGAGGCTTGCTGGGAGCCTTACTGGCCTGTTCTTTGTAATCCCATAACTGTGTGTGTTTCAGCTTCCCCTGCCCCCAGATATTGCAGCCATACATTTGTACTTCTGGATCTAAGTGAAGACCATCCACTTATCTTTTTTGTTGTGCACATTCACTGTTTATTTCATTTCTAGAAAACTTTTCTCTCTGAGTAAATTTTATTTGTAGATTTTTCTTCTTCAGTGACATCTGTTTGATCCCATCTCTACAAAAAATACAAAAATTAGCATCGTGGTGCATGCCTGTAGTTGGTAGCCTGAGGTGGGAGGATCAGTCAAGCCTGGGAGGTTGAGGCTGCAGTGAGCTGTGATCATGCCATTGCACTGCAGCCTGGGTGACAGAGAGAGACCCTGTCTCAAAGAAAGAAAGAAAAAAAGATCTCTGTTTGAAGTTCATAGAGACTATTTTTTTTGGCATCTTATTCCTAATAATTTCAATGGAAACAATAGGTAATAATTTATATTTCAATAAATCTCATTTCCTGTTGATTTTCCTTATGATATCCAAAATGGAATCTTAGGGTAATCACGTTGTATTAGTCCATTTACACACTGCTGTAAAGAACTACCTGAGACTGGGTAATTTAGAAAGAAAAGAGGTCTGACTCACAGTTCCACGTGGCTGGGGAGGCCTCAGGAAACTTAGGAGGCAAGGGGAAAGCAAGGCATATCTTAACATGGTGGCAGGAGAGAGAGAGAACAGGGAGGTGCCACACACTTTTAAATGATCAGATCTTGTGAGAACTCACTATCACGAGAACAGCAAGGAGGAAATCCGCTTCCATGATCCAGTCATGTCCCACCAGGTCCCTCCCCTGATGTGTGGGGATTACAGTTTGACACGAAATTTGGGTGGGGACACAGAGACAAACCACATCATTCTGCTCTTGGCCTCTCCCAAATGTAATGTCCTTCTCACATGTCAAAACCAGTCATGCCTTCCCAACAATTCCCCAAAATCTTATTCCAGCATTAACTCAAAAGTCAAATCCAAAGTCTAATCTGAGACAAGGTAAGTCCCTTCTGCCTATGAGCCTGTAATATCAAAAATAAGTTAGTTACTTTCAAGATACAATGGAGGTGCAGGCATTGGGTAAATGCACAAAAGGGAAAAATTGGCCAAAACGAAGGGCTACAGTCTGAAACCCAGCAGGGCAGTCATTAAATCCTAAAGTTCCAGAATAATCCCTTTACATGCCATGTCTCATATCCAGGGCATGCTGATGCAAGAGGTAGGCTTCCAAGGCATTGGGCATCTCCATGGACCTTGTGGCTCTGCAGGGTACAGCCCCATTCGGCTTCTTTCACAGGCTGGCATTCAGTGCCTGTGTCTTCTTCAGATGCGTGTTGCAAGTTGGTGGTGGATCTACCATTCTGGGGTCTGGAGGACAGTGGCCTTCTTCTCACAGCTCCACTAGGCAGTATTCCAGTGGGGACTCTTATATGGGGGCTGCAACCCCACATTTCCCTTTCATGCTGCCCTAGCAGAGGTTCTTCTTGAGGGCTCTACCCTTGCAGCAGATTTCTGCCTGGACGTCCAGGCATTTCCATACCTCCTCTGAAATTGAGGCAGAGGCTCCCAAACTCCTGCCTTCTGTGTACCTGCAGGCCCAATACCATGTAGAAGCCACCAAGACTTGGGCTTTGCACCCTCTGAAGTCATGGCTGGAGCTATACCTTGGCCCCATTTAGCCACTGCTGGAGGTGGAGTGGCTGGGACACAGGGCACCATGTCCAGAGGTGCACAGTGAAGCAGGACCCTGGGCCTGGCTGAGGAAACCATTTTTCCCTCCTAGGCCTCTGGACCTGTGATGGGAGGGGCTGCCATGAAGGTCTCTGAAATGCCCTGGAGACATTTTCCCCATTGTCTTGGCAATTAACATTGGCTCTTCTTTCCTTATGCAAATTTCTGCAGCTGGCAGCTTGAATTTCTTCCCAGAAAGGGTTTTCTTTTCTACCATTTGGAGAGTCAGACTTCTAATTTTCAAACTTGTATGCTTTGCTTGCCTTTTAAACATAAGTTCTAATTTCAGATCATCTCTTTGTGAACACACATGACTGTATGCTGTTAGGACCACCCAGGCCACATGTTGAACCCTTTGCTCCTTAGAAATTTCTTCTGCCAGATATCCTAAATCATCTCCCTCAAGTTCAAGGTTTCACATATCTCTAGGGCAGGGGCAAAATGCCATCAGTCTCTTTGCTAAGGCAAAGCAAGAGTGACCTTTACTCCAATTTCCAATAAGTTCCTCATCTCCATTTGAGACTACGTCATCCTGGACTTCATTGTCCATATCACTGTCAGCATTTTGGTCAAAACCATTCAACGAGTCTCTAGGAAGTTCCAAACATTCCCACATCTCCCTGTCTTCTTCTGGACCCTCCAAACTATTCCAACCTCTGCCCATTACCCAATTCCAAAGATACTTCCATATTTTCAGGTATCTTTATAGCAGTAGCCCAATTCTCTGGTACCAATTCTCTGCGTTAGTCTGTTTTCACACTGCTATAAAGAACGACCCGAGACTACGTAATTTATAAAGAAAAGAGGTTTAGTTGACTCAGTTCTGTATGGCTGGGGAGGCCTCAGGAAACTTACAGTCATGGCAGAAATGGAAGCAAGGCACATCTTATGTGGCAGCAAAGCAAGGCATATCTTACATGGCGGCAGGACAGAGAGAAAGGGGAGGTGCCACACACTTTTAAATGATCAGATCTCATGAGAACTCACTATCATGAGAACACCAAGAGGAAAATCTGCCCCGATGATCCAGTCATCTCCCACCGGGTCCCTCCCCTGACACATGGGGATTACAGTTTGACATGAGACTTGTGTGGGGACACAGAGCCACACCATATCACACCTTTAGGACATGTGGGTGGTGTGTGGAGCAAATAGCATCTGAAGGTAGTGATGACAGATTAAGGGAAGGGGGTGAGCAGTCCATGGAGGGGTGAGGCACAGGCTTGTGCCTAGTGGTGTTGGGACAGGGCAGGCCTGGGAATGGTGAACGTAACAACTTGGCAGTGAGACATTAGCTCAAGCCCCAGCTTTGCTTCCTGGCCATTTGCGTGAGCCAAGTTCCCCAAGGTCATGAAGCTTCACTGTGTCTGTCCCATGGGGCACTGCTCAGAGTGAGGGATGTGGTAGGTGGGCATTGCACACACAGTGCTGGGCACATAGTGACTGCACCTGGTCCTTCCTCCAGAGTCCAGACGGGTCAGCCTCTAGAATTACGTTCTTGAGACTTCTTGATAGGATCCTGCTACATGCTCTGTCATGCCATGGGCCCTGAGCATCAGACGTAATCCTTTACCTGATGTACATGCAAGTGTGCCAAAGCTGTCAGCATGACATGGGTTGTGTGATAGGTTTTTGTGCAGTGTGTGATGTGGAAAGCTGATACCTGATGCCGAGTGTTTTTGTTGTGATGGTTTCTTTGGCCTGGGTACTGCCATCATGCTCCTATCCCAGGACCTAATTCATAAACAGCTCTCCAGTCAGCTGTTGGAGGGCCTGTCCCCCTGTCTATAGATGCAGACCTCTGCCCAGACAGGGAGTTGAGGGTCTGGCCTATGGGAATAAAAGTGGGACCCCTTAGTCGTTGGTTAGTTTTCAGGGTCGTCTCTGCCCTTTGCCCCTTCTTGAGGCTGTGTTACACCCTGGAGACCCCCAGGCATTGCACCTGGCAATCACTGGGTTACCTCGAAGGGTTGATTGAATTGTATTCATTATCTTTGTCTCGGATCAGTGTCATCCTGCAGCCTCATTTCAGCTTTCAGGATTGCTTTATTTTTGTATTATATTTTTAACAATGCAAAGTATTCAAAAGCTAGCTCTACCCTGTGAGAGACCCTTCCCAGCCCTAGCAATGTGATGATAAACCCTGGGAAATGTTAATCAGTGAATATGAAGGGCCCTCGACACACGCCAGGTTGTCAGATGTTTTCTCCATTCTTTCTTCTTAGTAATGGATTTCATTGTATCCAATATGCTATTAATTATAAGATACTTTGATTTCAGAAATGAAAAAATTGTACAAAATCATTTGTTTACAGTCAACAAAATTATTTCTTCTCAGAAATCTACACTTGTAGAGGTTAGGGCAAAGGTCATTGTCTCCATGGAGGTGCTGACGCTTAAAGGTAGTGGCAGAGTTGTTCCAGGGGACCTTGGAGAGGCCCCCCTTCTAGGGGACCTCGTAACAGCCTTCTCAAAGGTCAGTCTCCTACGTGTTTTTGTTGTTGTTGCTGTTGTTTGTTTTTTGAGATGAGGTCTTGCTCTGTTGCCCAGGCTGGAGTGCAGTGGTGAGATCACAGTTCTCTGCAGCCTTGACCTCCTGGGGCTCAAGTGATCCTCACACCTCAACTTCCTGAGTATCTGAAACTACAGGTTTGCACCACCATACTTGGCTAAGTTTTTGTATTTTTTATAGAGACGGGGGTGGGGGGTGTCTCACTTTGTTCCCCAGGCTGGTCTTGAACTCCTGGGCTCAAGTAATCCTCCTGCCTTGGCCTCCTAAAGTGCTGGGATTTCAGGTATAAGCCACCATGCCCAGCCCAATCTCCCAAGTTTTAAGGAGACCTAATTCTTAATTGTGAGGGAAGCTTCGTCTGATTTTAAGCATCATTTTCATAAGCTATTTAGGCAAAGTATAATTATTGACTAGTCTTTTACTAAATTTAGATTACTCAGCATCACTGATAAGCTGTTAAGCTGTTATGGACCATAATACCAAAACAGCTGAGATGACTAGTAGCTAATGGGAGAAAACTGTGTACACACAGGTATGGAAACCTAAGATGTAAGTTCTGCCAATTCTTTTTTCTAAATTTCAACTCCATGGTTATTGGAGTAGAAAGCAGAGTTCTATTGATTCATGACATCACATTTGACATTTTTCTTAACCTTTTATTAGGTTCAGGGAGCAAGTTTCCGAGGTTGGAAAGAAGTGACTTCACTGTTTAATAAAGATGATGAGCAGCATCTCCTGGAAAGATGTAAATCTCCCAAGTCCAAAGGGTAAGTCACAATTGTGTAAGAAAATGATCATTTCAGGAGAGGGAGGAAGTCACTGAGGAGGTAGAAGTGAAAACTTGATGGCATAAATACAGTGTAACTGGACACGCTGTGGGGTGTGGCAAGTCCCTGTTTCCCTCCCCACTGCGTCTGTCCCTGTTGAGTGGCAGATGGTCATGGACTTCGTGATGTGTGCTTCGGAGTTAACATCCCCCTTGTGAATAAACAGAAATGGGCTGGGCACCGTGGCTCATGCCTGTAATCCCAGCACTTTGGGAGGCCAGTGCAGGCAGATCATAGGGTCGGGAGTTCGAGACCAGCCTGGCCAACATGGTGAAACCCCATCTCTACTAAAAAAAAAAAAACAAAAAACAAATTAGCTGGGCATGGTGGCATATGCCTATAATCCCAGCTACTTGGGAGGCTGAGGTGGGAGAATTGCTTGAACCTCTGGGAGGCTGAGGCAACAGAGCAAGACTCTGTCTCAAAAAAAAAAAAAAAGAAATGAGTTGCGTTGTTCGATGAAAAACAAACTATACTTTGGATAAAAGGTTATGAGGGTCTCTGTTGGCATTTTGAAAGGTTATGGAAACGTGGAAAATAACTTAGAATTATAAATTGAACTTATTAGCCTTACAGCAGCCTGTAGCCACACTTAGGATTTTTAGTAGTTTCAGAAAAAAGCCAAATCAAAACAGCAACATCAAAAAACGACTGTTAAAAATGCAAAGGATTGACTGGTAAACTGTAAAAGATTTTAGAAAATTTAATAAATTTAAACTGACCTTGCGAATTTATCATCAGTGTTTCAGAATTTTAAAAGTGTAAAGTTGAAAATATAAGTTCAGTGACTACCCAATGATATTACCAATGGCATATTTACTCTGTGTTATGGAAAGTTGTTTGATTAGAAGATGAATCCTGGTGAGTCGACAAGTACAGAGTTTGCTTTTGTTTGAGGACTGTGGGCCCCCGGTCTGCTTCTCGGCACTTTTGTGCACTGAGGACAGACACGTGGCCTGGCGTGCTCTGATGGAGCTGTGACTTCACCAATCCTCATCTGTAGAAGACGGGTAAACTGGTTCACCTGCTGATGAACTGGTCAGGTGACCTGCTAATACATCAGCATCTGGAAGGAGAGGGCCTGGGCACTGGTGTTCTTACAAATGTTCCCAGGTGATGCTCACGGACAGTCAGGGTGAAGAGTAGTTGAAGATCTTTCTTCAGTAGCTGTCGCTCACTACCATTTCCTTTTTATAGTAGATGGTGTTCTGAATTCTTATTTTTGTTGAGTAAATTACCTACTAAATGCTTGACACAACCTTGCTATATTAATAATCCAATTGCAAACCTATTTGAAAAATTGAATAGATTTCCCTCCTTGTTTCTTAATCTAGACCCTGGATTCTCATAGATCTGATTTGCTCAAAATCTTGAGTACTACCTTCCTATTGCCTTGAGGATCTCTCTTGTGTAATAATACTTATTTCTTGTCAGAACTAGTTATTTGCTTATGTATTGCCAAGTGGTGTCCTAAAATATGGCTTTTACACACTTCATTAACAACATGTAGTGACTGATTTTTCCTTAACTTTAATATTTGAAACTTTTCTTATAGACTTGTGTTAGTTTTCTAAACAATTTTTTTAAATTTTAAAGAATTTTATGTTTGTAAAATGGATACAGCTTGAGACCCTAAGACCACTGGGTCACCAACACCTAACTCTTTCATCTCCTATAGAACTAACTTACGATTAAAAGAAGAGTTGAAGGCAGAGAAGAAATCTGGATTTTGGGACAATTTGGTTTTAAAACAGAATATACAGTCTAAAAAACCAGATGAAATTGAAGGTTGGGAGCCTCCAAAACTTGCTCTTGAAGACATATCGGCTGACCCTGAGGACACCATGGGTGGCCACCCATCCTGGTCAGGCTGGGAGGATGACACCAAGGGCTCGACCAAGTATACCAGCCTGGCCAGCTCTGCAAACAGCTCCAGGTGGAGCCTGCGCTCGGCAGGGAGGCTGGTGAGCATCCGACGGCAGAGTAAAGGCCACCTGACGGACAGCCCGGAGGAGGTGGAGTGAGGGGGCTGCGTGGCAAGTGTGCCCCGGCGTGGTGGCCTTTTATTAGTATACCATGTAGTTGTTGAGTCTTTTCTGTTAGAAGGAATAGAGTCTACTTTTTGCCTATATTTCATATTTGGACCTCTGTTTCATTGTTTAATGAACTCTCACACACACTGTGACTCCTTGGTGAACACATGCAGGGATTGTACATTTGATTGCCTTATTGCAGAAATACCCATCAGTCCATGTTTTGCAGAAACTGGAGATGTGAATTTTTGATGCTGTCCCATAATACAGCAGTAATGATTTGCAGTTTGCCACAAATCATCTTCATGCTGCCCTCTGTCGTCGTTCTGTTTCAGGACTTCTATCCCTTTTTCTTGTGTGTAGCACATACAAATGCAGCAGTCATGCAGTTCTTTTCTTTTGCCAGAAAATTACAGTCAGGAGGTAAGATGAATCTTCCAAAGTTAGGTTAAATTTTGTTTAACTTGACAAATTAAACTTTGTTCTTATTAAACAAATATTTAAACAAATACTGGAAAAGCAAAGGTTATATTTGGGTGTAAAATGTCAGTATCTTAAAATGCATGTTCATCTTTTGCTGAGGGAGGAATAGCCTCTTGTGTGTGCACTGGATAGTAACCATGGTTCTTTTTTGGAATTTTATTTTTACCTCTTTTGAACTTCTAAATCGGTTCCTTTATTTTCTTAAAACATTTGCTCTCTCTTTTGTTTACAGATTAAAGAAGTATGATGATAATTTTATTTAGGAAACATTGTCTTGCTCATTATAGAGTGAAGACTGTGCATAAAATACTGAAGTGCCTCTTTTTTATTAGGCTCATATGTTTGTTCTTGCAAAGCGAGATGCCGATTGTGATTGGTGTCAGATCTGTGAGAAGCTGTGTCTTCTCCACAAGAACCAACAGCCAGTTTGAGAGCATCTTGCGCTTTCTTTTTCTGTCTGCTTTAGTGTCCTTGACAATGTGATCCTGCACAGTATCAGGTGCCAGTTATGTGTCCCTGGCAGGTTGGCACTTATCAGCAAGTCCTGCAGATATCTATCTTAGGTAAAAGTGGTTTGAAAGAAAAGGTATATTTTTCTTTTTTGTTTAAAAGCAAAATAAAACCTCCAGTTACACTGTGCATTCCCCTCACATACAAACAAGACACAAACCCTTTCCTGAGTTGCTCGGCATGCACTTGTGTGCTGTTTCATGTGTGTGGATGTTCCTTCCACTTGCTCCTGTGGAATAACTGAGTGTGCCTGATGGCAGAACATACTGCAGTGTTACCAGCGTCTGCATGTTTTTTTAATAGAACAGGTTTACTTGATCTGTCATCTGTTATGGAAAAAACAGCAATTACTTTTGCATCAACCTAATACATCCATTCATCTAGCTAAATCTATAATCTGTATCAATCGCTTATACCTATCAATCATCTGTATCTATTCACCTACCCTCTGTCTGTCGTCTCTCAGTCTGCATCCATCTAGCCTTCTGTCAATCATCTACTTTTTTTAATAGAAGAAGAAGTTTACTTATCAAGTCTTGAAAGGGGGACATGCTTCAAGTGGTGTTCAAACAAAAATTCCAGTTTGTATTAGAACCTTGAAACGGGGACGTTGTGGAGGTTTTCTTTGTTCCGTCACACAGAGACAAGTTCATAATTTTTAATATAACAGTTAAGTTGACAAATCAGAAGTTTCCTCAGGTAAACAGTCGTAACTGTCTTTCTCCCTAGAGAAGTGCTTGCTGGGATAGTAAAAACATCCACCATTTCATGACTTCTGCAAATGCTTTCAAGCGGAAGTCAGTGTAGGCTTGTTTTTGGCTAACATGGTCTTGCTGCGCAGGAATGTAAACACTGTGTTTGAAACTCTGGAAATCACACGTGTGTGGGGAGATGGGGACGCTGCCCACGTAGTGGGGAGCTCTGTGGTGTGATGGCAGCGGTTGCTGTGCCTCTGTTGGAACGCTAAGTGCCTGCAACTCACGTCAATCATAGAATTGTGACGCACAGTTGGCAAAATGGTTCTTTATGCTATTTCTCAAAATTTGAGGACAAACTCAGATTGGGATTGGAATGTGCACTGTAAATCAGATTTTTCTTATCTACAAAGACTAATGTAAAAATGATTTTTTCTTCTGTGCCTGATTAAATTAACTGTGGTTTTTAATATAAATATTTATTGATGTGCTTTGGGAGAAAAAATATCTTTTCTTGAAAGAACTTACCAAAGCAAATTTGTTATCTTCACAAGTTAATGGGAGAATGTGGTTTTTATTCTGGGTGTTTGAATTGTGTAAACACACAGCTTCCCTGTGTGGAGACAGTTGTCCTGTGCTCCTTCTACTGTACTTTTTAAATTTTTTAATAGGAAAGTGATGGGTTTCAGAGAAGGGTTCCTCCTTAGTGTTGAGGCTTTTTAAAAATAAAAATATTGTTTCTAAGCTCTTTCATTATTGGTTTGCATGATTACTGGCATCTGCTTACGATGGCTTTAATCACTCAGAGCTAATGGCACCTTTCCTATTTAGCCTCATTTTAGAATGCAGTAAACACATGTGGACTTTTCACGAATAAATGAGCAACTTCAACCTTGGTTTTCATGATGTGTCTTTTGCGTATTTGAACGGCCTGTGTGTGACTGAGTCCTCGGTGCAGGGCCCTCCACTCTGGAGGGCAACAGTGTGGCGGGGCACCCCGGCTGCTGTTTTTGGTTCTTTATTTCATGAGTTCTGTCCTTAAGCAAGATTTTACTCCTCCGAGTGGAGAAACATGAACATAGTAGCAACAATTCTTTCTATTTATCTTTAGGAAAATGACCATCTCTTAGGAACAAGTCTTTTAGAAAGCAGCGGCCTGTTCTAGAGAATGCTGCTCACTTCCCGTGGGAGCGGGACCCTGGAGCCCGCAGTGCCTTTGAGGCCGTTTTTTGGGTGCAGATGCTTTGCAGGGAGGCGCAGGGCCGTGTGGGATCCCTCTTCTCAGACCTGCATCCTGAGCAGGTGGACTCCCCGGCCTTCCTCGCTGACCTCATGGGTGAGTGTGGACTGCACTGTCACCTACTCCACCCTCGCCGGGGAGCATGGATGGCATGGGTGCCCACTCTGCCCCCCCAGCCTTGCCTGGTGCCCTCAGAGCCTAAGCGTGAGCTTCTCACCCACACCTGCCATGTAATTCCGATCGTCCTCTGGCTGTCTCACAGGTGAGGGAACCATTCTGCCCTCTCTTACTCTCCCAGTTTAGTTTTAGCCATGAATGCGCTTTGAGTTTTTTTGGTCATTCTTCAGTTGATATTTGCTTGATCAACCAAAAGACCAGCCAGCAGGGCACACTTGAGTCAGCTCTGAAGAGATCAGTTGGCTAAGGTGACTTTTCCAGATCAACATTTACTTGATCATTTTCAAAAAACAAAAAAACCCCTCAACTGCAGAGTGCACTCTAGTCTGGGTGACAGAGTGAGGCCCTGTGAAAACAACAAAAAAATGCTTGGAGTAGTCCAAAGGTTGTTTAAACAGTGCTGAATGACTGAGATAGCTTGCTGCTGCTGTTTTTTTCCTTCTGGTAAAAAACCAGTTTTAGCCCAGCTGATGAGGTAGGAATGCACTGTGAGCGGCCTCGGCCTCGGCCTCGGCCTCGGCGGAAACAGAGTGGCCCTCCTCATCCAGGTGCTGTGTTGCTTGGTAGAAGTGTCTTTGCCTGGGGCTGCGACTTGCGACGTGAACTCTCTGACCCAGCACCCGCCAGAACCAACATCTGGGGATTTAAACTGCAGCAACAAGTGATTCCCCTCTTGGCCTGCGGTTCTGTCATCCCAAAATTGTTCATAGTGGTGGATATAAGACATCAAAACGAGGGCTGAATCAGATGAAATTATGCTCAATTCAGCCTCAGATTTAAGTGATTTATTGTTTTGTAGTTCTTCATACCTACTAGAGCTGCTGTGGTGGCTTTGTCAGTGGTTGGCAGTGGCCACCAGCCCTCACCCTGCCACTGGGGCTTGTGCATTGACATCTGGTTGTTGCTGCAGCCCTGAGGGGCACAGGGGCAGGCCACCGCCACCACCTCTCACTGGCCGCTGGGCTCAGGACTGCTCTGCTGTTAGGGAAGCTGCAAGTCCAGCCAGTTGACTGCACCTATTTAAGGAAAAGCACTACTCTGTTACCTGAGAACCTTTGAGATTCCTACTGTGAAGGAGGAATCACATGGAAATGAAAACTTAAGCTTTTAGCTAATAACAGAAAAGTGAACTAGCTTTTGGCCGTTGTCCAAAAGTGTAAAATTCTACTGAAAGAAGACAGCTCAGTACTTCAAACATTGGAGCTGCGTTGTTTGGTAACCGAGCAGTCTCTGCAGTGCCCGGCAGTGCCCTGAGGCTGCTCAGTGTGGCCCTTTCACTGAGGCCTTGGCCCGCAGCACCAGCCCTGAGAAGGGGTCCCGGCTGCTGACTTCAGGCTCTTTTCTGTTTATAAAGTCAGAGTGTTCTCAGAGGGCTTTGAGGAGAAAATAGTGAAGCTTGAAGGATATTGGTGAATCTGTGAAATACTGAATACTTCCTAATCTTAGATTAGGTTTTCTGCATCTTAGATTAGTCTTGAATAGCTATAAGCAAAGGCGCTTGTCTGTTTAAACACTTTAATTATAAAGAGCTAACGGCAGGAGGCACGGGGTTTGGGCGGGTGAGGGGCCTTGTGGAATACAGCTGGTGCCCATCAGCCCCTGCTGGGAATTCAGCCTCTGCTGGGAATTCAGGACTCACTGGTGTAGTTGCTGTAAAAGCTGCCACCTCCAGGAAGACAACTCTGGGTGTTTGTGGTGGGGGTGGTGTAGACAGTGACATTTCCCGTGAGGTTTGGGCAGGAATGCGGGGCCTTGGGAGCGAGGCAGCAGGCGGGCAGGCGGGGACGGGTCCGTGCTCAGAGCCACATCACCCCCCGGCAGCATCCTGAAGCCCACCGAGAACTTGGGCTGAGTGGTGTGGCCCAGTGTGGGAGGCAACTGGCACCACACGTTTCTCCGGTAGCTTCTTTGGCTGTGAAGTGTCCAGGTTAGGGGCTGATCACCACCACTTCATCCGTGACCCTTTTTCTCCTGTCTTGAGAGGTCAGCGGAACGGTTCCATGGAGCCGCCCTCCCTTCAGCCCAGATGCTCACACCAAGCTTCCTGGTTGTCCTCCTCGTCCTGGCTGTGTTCAGGGTGTTCTTTCTGTGGGGCGTCTCTTCCTTGCTGGGCTGACAGCCCTGGGACAGCAGGGACGCCACACCCCGGGGCACACTGCTAGGGACCCTTGTGTAGTGAGGAGCCAAGAGCAGCTGCTGTGGAAGGAAGGCGATGTTGACTGGGATTACCAGTACAGGTCCTGACAACTGGAAGGTCACAACTAGTATGCAGTGTGCCTGCCTGCCAGGCATCCCTCTGCCCATCCTGAGGAGGTGATGATGCCACCTGTGAGGCCCCGTCCTGAACTCACCACCGTGTGGGTGTTTGTTTGCAACTCGGCCTCAGAGACCCTGTTCCTCCTGCACAACGGGAAGCAGCAGGCCTGTCTCTTAGGACTGCTGTGAGTCACTGCGATGGCCCAGGAGCCTGCCACGTTCTGAGGTCGTGAGCACAGCACCCGTTGTTGTTACTGGGAGTTCTTAACCTGCGGGGGGCGGGGACTCCCTCTAAGGGCAGCACGCTGAGTACTGGCAGCCTTATTGATCCAGTCCTGCGGCTAGCCCCGACTCTACCTGGGAAGCCACAGGCTTCATTCACAGCGACAGCCGAGAAGGTTTTACTTTTAAATGGCATCAGCAGGTAGGTAAGAGTTGATGACGCTGCTGGCAGGTGAGGGACCGGCTGTGGACTTCCATCCCTGGTTCCACCTGCCCGCCTGGGCCAGGGTCTCTGAGATCTTGGATGTGGGTTTTATCTCCTTGTTGTCAATACCTGGTGCTTTTATCTATCGTCAGTACCCTGTACTTTTACTTCTCTGCTATGTTGACTCCTGAGAACATCAGATTTAACAATGCATTTATTTTAAAAGCCACTTTTTCTTGGCAATCTGTATTTTTTAACACAAGACAATCTGACGTTAGCGCACTGGTGTGGGCGGCCTTTGATGAGGCAAACCCACCTTTTGCTGCCACGTTGCCTCAAGAACACGGGTCATCTGGTGATGCGGACACATTCCCGTTGGAGCTGGAGTGTGTCCCCCTTGCTGCTGTGAAGAAGCACAGTAAGACGTGATAAATGATACATTTTAATAGTTGTGTTTAAATGAAAGAATTTTGGGGTGAATTTTACCTCTGTTCTTAATCTTTCTGGAATGTGTCAAAAAATATTAGAAAAGAATACTGACTATTCACAAAGAAACACGGTGCGTGTATACCTGTGGTGCTTCCTAGATACGCCATCCGCTGTCTCAGCAGCTCCACCTTGGATTGCGGGGAAGCGAGGCAGCAGCTGGAAGCCTGGGGTCCTGCTGGTGCCGTCTGTGAAGCTTCACCTCTGCCCGTCACGTGCGTGTCCTGCTGTCTGGCTGCGTGCGCGCTTCATGTACGTGCTCACCCTGAGGAGGTGCAGCTTCCATGTGGGCATCATGGGAAAAAAGTCATAATTTACCAAACGGAGGCAGGCACAGCCTGGGGTGGATTCAGCTCAGAGCAGTCCAGGCACAGAGGAGACCGCCTGCCAGGCAGGAATGTTGCAGTGTCTGGGGCTTTCTACTCCACTGGGTTGAAAGCCTTAGGGGGCGTCAGGTCCGTCGCTTTCCGTCTCAACTTGAGCACGGTGAGCTGAAAATGCACCCCTTGCTGACCCCCGCTCCCTCCCCAGGTGAAGGCCATTGGCCTCCCAGAATGTCAAGCTATTAAATTTAGGCAGTGACTTGGCACAGTGAAAGGCTGGGCTGGGAGGGAGGTAAACAAAACAAAATCAGTTTACTTCCCCCGAGGAAGTAAACTATTTTTGATTGAATTAATATATTTCAGTTCCCTGAAGTGGAAAACTCCAGCTCATACGGCCAGCTGTGTTTGAGGATTCAACTAAACTTTCTGCCAAAAAACCTCAGCTGAGAAATAAAACTAGAAGTGAGCAAAATGAAAACTTATTATTTAGGTTGTTTATGTACTTGTTCTTAGGTTATTAAAAAATAATCTAATTTTTAAACAGTGACAAGTGGCAGGGCTGCCTGACCATGCTGCCTGCCTGTTCCTGTGGGCTTTGGAAGGAGGCTCGGCTGCCTCTGCTGCTGCAGTCGGCTGGGATAGGCTCAGGCAACATCTATGTGAGCTCCTGTTGCTTTTTAGGGAGGGGACAGGTGGAAGGGCTTAGAGCAGCAACACCAGCCTGTGGCCTTGCCCTGCTGGGCCCCAGCAGGCACTGACACCTGTGTGCGCCACACCCGTCACACACCTGTGCTTTGCCCTTGCCTCCCTTTGGGGCCTTAGCACAGTCCTGCAAGGCTGGCATTGCTGTGCCCATTTTGTAGATGCTGAGTGAGGTCTGAGAGTCCCGCTCTTGAATGCCTGGAATGAGTTTGTTCTGTTGCAGGTGGAATGACAAGTGATGATGGGGGACTGCAGGCTGAGGTGGGGAGGAAGGGCAACCTTGATTCAGTTGTGGCTATGTATGCAGCATTTCCCAGGAATGAGGCAAAGTATCACAGGTGCAGAGCTGCTCACACAGACCACCAGGGACAGCCTGCTCAGGATGGGCAGGCTCGAGGCCAAGGCCACGTCCCGAGTCTGGGCAGGAAAGGGCTGTGCCTGCGCCAGGTCTGAGCCACTGTGAGAGTGTTGGGGCTCCCTTCTGGAAGGCGCCTCCCACTACCATGACCTCTGGCGTTTCCCTAGGGGGGTCCCCCTCTGGTGTGGGTTTTGGGGTCAGATGCTGAAGTTGGGATCTTTGCACCAAGGCAGACACCTGTTTGGCTCTGAGTTTGTTTTGAAGCTGCTGGGCCCTGATGGGGTTTGGTGCTGTGTGGTTCTGGGGCCTCTGTGTCAAGTCTGGGCCTCCCCTGGCCAGGTGGGTGGCATCCTTTGTAAGGTGTGCGGTGGCCCGAGTACTGTCTCAGGAGGCCATGGCCTATGCCAGCAACATGAGTGCAGCCTGGGCAGCTCCCTACTCTGGGCCTCTCTCTACTGATCTGAGCTGTGCTCTGTGGGGTCCACTTGTGGGCCCAGCCTCAGCCTGGCCCGACTGCAACATGTTCTATGAAGTACTCAAAACACGATCAGCTTGAAGGCGCACCCTTCCCAACCCTGGCCTGCTGCTGAGGTCAGGGTCTGAGGTGCTCTCCGTGGAGGAGATGCAGCTTTCAGGCCTGCATCCCAGCTCTGCACGCAGCCCCTGCCACCTCCCTCCCAAATGCCAGGAAGCCACTTTGTCTCCCTCCATTCTACGTGAAAGCACCTTCCCAAAGCTTCTCTAGTGTTTCAGGGTCTTGGCCCAGGGTGGTGCTTTCACTGGGACATGGTCCCCAGGGTTTGTAGGAGCCAGATTTGGGTCCCCTGCTGCCTCCCAACCCCAGATACCATGGCTGCTTCCTGTGCACCCACCGCATAACAGCCACCCTCACAGGACACCCACAGGAGACGCCCGCGTGACAGCTGCACTGGTTCCTCCCATGGCTGAGCCCTGGGCCCGGGGAGTAGAAGGCATTGGAAGCAGAAGGGAGACCTGCCCTGGTAGCATGTACCACTGGGGTTCTGAAACGCCCTTCCATTCACAGGAGAAAAGTCAGGGGTGTGGTTGGGGCTGGGCCTTCTGAACTTCAGTTCTTGGAATTCTCATTTTTGTCACACGAGTGCCATCTATTCTGTAACATACTTAATACTCTTTAAAATTGATTAAAGAATTGCTTGCTGAGGAAGCTGGTGGGTGAGGACAGGGTTGGGGATGGTGGGAGGCCCTGTGAAGAGGGGCTTCAGGGCTGGAACTGCTGAACAGCCAGTGGAGGGGCCAAGCCTGGAGAGCGTGGGGCAACTCGTGTGGGAGGTGTTCTCGGGCAGGCTCACCTGCAGCCTCTTAAAGCATGTGCTTTCATAGAATCCTCTTGCAGATCCTGAGGTCCCTGTGCCACCAAGGGTCCAGCTCACCTGGCTGGCTCCTTGGTGCCCTGACCCATCGGGTCCTCTCACCTGTGTGCCACCCCCAAGAGGCTTTTCTTTCTTCTGAAACAGGCCCTCTTCTGTGAACCACTGTCCATTGCGGTCCCCTCCCGTTTGTTTTGTTCATTTTGTTCATTTTCTACTCTTGCTTGTTTCTCCCTTGACGCCATGAAGTCCATTTCTGGGTCTAAATGCTGGTTCTCAACCCTAGAGAGGATCAATGTCCGCACATCAACAGGAAGTAGAGCCGGTGGCATTTCTACCTCACCCAGTGAGGACCAGGGAGGTTGTGTGAGGTAAGGCACAGCTCTTGGGGGGGGGAGGGCTAGTGTCATACCCCCAATCCTGCCTTCCCTCGAGGCCAAGGCTGGGCCCTGCAGGGCTTTGTCCCATGGGCAGACATTTTCATCAGAATTAGGTGCTATTTTCTTTGTGTGGAGCGTGGATTTGATGGAAGGTCATGTAGCTCGGGGAGGTGGGAGCGAAGTCTCTGGACAAAGTGGGAAAACTAGTGGGTTACTGAGTTTTGAAGACATTTCTAGGGCAACAAGGTATCTTTAGGAATTTGGTCCATGGCAGCCTTGGGCAGATATTTAAAAAGACAGGCTTGAACCTGGAATTTGCTTTTAAAGTCTGCCAGCTGCCCAGGGTCATAGGTTCATTTGCCCAGGCTCCTGCACATTCTGATTTTGTCTGTTGGGGCCCAGGACACATGGAGTCTCTGTTCAGTCTCTATCCTTAGAAGGCAGCTTCAAGCCGGGCTGTCAGAGCTGACAGTCAACACACGATGGATGTCCCCGCTGCCCTGGACCGTCTTCCTGAGATTCTGTGTGCCTGCCCACTCCTCCCAGAGTCTGGAAGTGCACTGCAGCGTGTTCCTCCGGCTCCCAGAATCGGACATCCGTTTCATCTCCGAGGAGCACATCCTGAATAAAAGTTATTCTAATTTTAACAGCAGGAAATGCTAAGCTCAATGGTGAACTAGAAAGGCCGTCTCCCAGCAAAGTCTAATGCACCTTAGGAATGTGTGACAATTTGTTTGTTTTTATTAAAAAAATTTTCTTTAGAGACAGGGTCTTGCTCTGTCACCCAGGCTGGAATGCAGTGGCACGATCAGGGCTCAGTATAACCTCCAACTCCTGGGCTCAAGTGATCCTCCTGCCTCAGTCTCCCGAAGTGCTGGGTGTAGGCCACTGCGCCCAGCCATTGTGACCATTTAAATAGTGATTTTCCCTCAGTGGCTCTGACACAAGAAGCAGACAGGACAGGATGGGGTGGAGGATCGTGGTCAGAGTTTTACTTTTTTCTCCCTTTAAAGTGTTTTTCATTCCTGAGGCCAGTGGGGTGAAGGAAGAGAAACAAACCACACTTAATCCTCAAATAGTGGTTAATTCTCATAATTAACCGTGTGTATTTTAATTTGGCTTTTTTGGGGTGGGGGGAGGTTGACAATTTCAGTTTTTAAATTTTTTATGATGAAAAAATCTATGCAAAAGTATATAGTACAATGGACACCCATAAACTCAGCTACTGAAATTCAATAATGGTTGTATTTGTCATATTTGCTTTGTGTGTGCATACATATATTTAGTTAACCATTTAAAAGTAAATTACAGACACCATATCACCCCCAAGTACTTCAAGATGTATTTCTTAAAAAAAAAAAAAAAAAAAAGATGCTGTCTGCATAAGTGCAGTATCATTGGCACACTTAACAAAATTAATTTCCTATATCATCTAGTGTGTGTGTGTGTGTGTGTGTGTGCACGCCCAATTGTCTGGAAAATTGGAAAATACCTTTTACCTGTTTTTCCCCCAAAACCATGATCATGCATCATATATGGTGGTTCTGTCTCTGAAATCTTCTCATGTTGGAATCAGGAGCCCCCTGTGTCCCTCCCTTCCCTCCCAGCTTTTCCTGAACACACTGTTGTTTGAGGTGTTTAACTCACTCCTCCATCCTTAGCACTTCCTACAAACAAGAAGTTGGATCTAAAGGCCGGGTTAATCCCAGCTGCTGCTTTCTTTCAGGGTAGCTCTTGGGCCTTGTGCACAGCAGGGTCACATGGTGTCTGACATCCACCATTAGTGGTAACATTAGGCTCAGGTGGTAACAACTGGATCTTTAACCTTACTCCCTTTATTCCTTAAGCGTCTCTCAGTTGTGCCCTCTCTATGCTTCTCGAGGGCTGTATCCTGGTACCTCTTCTGCAAGCAGAGAGCCAGGGATGTGGCCCACGACGTGGGACAGGTACCTGCTGTCCTCCCTCTCAGATCCAGAAAAGAGGTCACAGCAGTGAAAATGCAGGTGAGATCATTTGATCCCCCCCCCCCCCCCCGCAAATGTAAGCAGCTTTCTGGTAGGCACTAGCAAACCAATTTCCATGGGAATTAGAAACATGCTAACCACCTTGAGATCAGAAGACACTGTTCTGTTTCCACGCTACAGGGATCCTGTGAGTGTGACTCATGTCACAGCCCATCACCTTCCCCTTGATAGATCCTGAATGGAGGAGGAAGGAGAGGAGAACTTGAAATGAAGGCTGCATTAGTGGACATCGCTCACACAACAGCCAAGACGCTACAGAGCCCCTTGCTTTCCTGAGAGGTAACATGATTGTGTGGCCTTTGGTTATAAAGCTGTGTGAAACTGAGTAAGTCAAACTTAATTCAAACTTAATGCCATTGGAACTTTACTCTGGAGTCTCCAAAAGGGAAGAGGGAAGGAGGAAGGGGTACAAGGGTTGAAAAGCTGAGCACTACGTTCGCTGTCTGGGTGATGAGTTCAAAAGTAACCCAAACCCCACACCATGCAACATATTTATGCAGCAAAGCGGCACATGTGCCCCCTGAAACTACAATTTAAAAAGCACTCAGAAAACTGTTGTGAGTATTGGAAGGAATGCAGCTATGCAGCTGGAGCCATGACGCATGCAGCTGCAACCTCTGCCTTTCTTTCCCTGTAAACGACCAAATGCACTGGAGACGAGGTCCCTGAGATCACTGCTCCTCACTTGGTGGAGTGCACCATCTGTAATGGGGCAAGTCGCCGTAGCGCACACACTGGTCTGTGGAGAACAGCATGACTCGGACATCTCAGCTCCTGCCTGTGAGCGAAGCCTTAACTTTCCCACTGTGGAACGCTGACCCTGTTGGTGTGGGGCCCATCCCCCAGGTGGCCGTCCTCAAGCTGTGTGCTCGAATGCACTCGACACTTCCCTGTATTTTCTGAGCCTCATTTAAGGCTGACAGCTGATTAAGTTGTACCAGCTGTCCATCAGGTAGATCAGAGTCCAGGGCAGTGCCCAACTCTGTGTAGACATGGGGGCCCCAAAGAGGTGCCTGTCTGGGTTATGTACAGAAAAACCGGTTTACTAAATAAGCTGGTGTTTTGAAATGTGACACTTAACTTTTTAGAGGGAAAACATAGTCATTGGGGAGTGACTGCACCTCCGGCTTTCCCCACACGTGGCTATCCTTTCAGCCACGTGTGGCAGTGTGCGCCATCTGCTGGAAGAGCAGGGTTTGGGGAAGGGGTTAACAGATAAGGAGCATGAATGGTGCTGAGCCCGTAGGAGGGGCATGGGCAGTCCCGAGTGAATGTTACATAGGAGAGCCAGGGTTGATGCGGCTGCGGCCTCGTCTCCTCACACCAGCAGGTGAGTGTTAAAGGCAGGCCTCCTGCTGGTGGGCTTGTTTTCTCCTGGCATTTGTGCCTTGGGAACATGATGCTTTCCTTTGCGCCTTTCTCTGACTCAGAGACTGGCTTCATCACCACTGAAGGGCTTGTCACCTTCATGAGGTATTCCATTCTCTGGAGTTTGGTTACTATATCTCCAAGACCTGCTGTTTCCTGGCAAATCTCCATCCACTAGGTTTCTGATTATGTTTGAAGGTTATCATCAACATGCTGGCATCTTTGTCTTTTGGTGACCAACTGTTCCCTTACCAGTGAGCAGTGAGTGGTTTCATCTGTTTCAAGTGTGTCTATCAGTAATAAACAGTGACCACCCCCCACCCCCTCGGTGGCTATCAGTTTGCGTGGATACACTTAAATATTTTTGTATTTTTTGAGACAGGGTCTCACACTGTTGCCCAGGCAGGAGTGCAGTGGCACAACCACAGCTGAGTGCAGCCTCCACCTCTGCCTCCTAAGGAGCTGGGACTATGTTGTGCCACCATGCCTGGCTTTTTTTTTTTTTTTTTTTTTGGAGAGATGAGGTCTTGCTATATTGCCTAGGCTGGTCTTGAACTCCTGGGCTCAAGCAATCTCTGGCCTCGGCCTCCCCAAGCGCTGGGATTACAGGTGTGAGGGACTGCAACTGGGCCCCATTTAAGTATTCAGAAATTAATGTCTCAGCATGGTTTTTCAGAGTTGCAGGTATTTTCACTTACTGATAAAGGGGTAGAGTTTTAGTTTTTACAACAAGTGATGATATTGATCCCTTTGGCATTATAGAGTTTTAGGAAAATATTTTTTAAAATTAAGATAATTTATTTTCAAGAAAGCTGAACAAATCTGGATGGTGTAGGGGTGACGAAATACCTTTTGAGTTTTGAGAAGTGATTTTTTTTCATTCTTTGGAAACTAGAGTTTTAGAAATCTCTTCTCCCTGGAGACTTTAAAACTGGTGCTATTTAAGACAGAAGGATATGGTGAGAATTTTTATTCTGTAAGAATCTTCAAAGCTCAGCATGAAGATGCACATCTTTCCCTTGGGAATCCAGGTTAGAGAAGTGCAAGAAGGCAGTTCCCTCTGGAGTCTCCTTTCCTGGGAGATGCAGCTCCAGATGGGTGGGTTTCTGGGCAGGAGGGGTGAGGAGGGTGGTGTTTAGTTAACTATTTGGGATCATGTTATGCATCTTCAAAAAGCAATATAAAATATTGGAAAGCTATTTCAAAATAAGGATAATTACCTTGAAGTAATTCTCATAATTCATGGGTAACATTTTTATGTGTGTATTTTGGCTTTTTAAAAAAGCTTTCTACAATGAAAATACATTATTTTTACAATAAAAAGTAACAGGTATAAAAAAGTAATGTTATATAACTTTTAATGGAAAATGTCAAATAGATACAAAAGTATAAATCGGGTTGGCAAGCGAAATACAGGCCAAAATTGGGTCCACCCCCTGTTTTTGCACAGCCCAAATGTTAAGAATGATTTTTACATTTTTAAACAGTGAAAAGAGGTAAAAGGGTAATATCTAATGACATAAGAAAAGTATGTGAAATTCAGATTTTATTGTCCAAAAAGTTTGACTGGAACATAGCCACATGTACTGGTGCGTGGCGTGGCTGCTTCATGCCGCTACTGCAAAGTGGCAAGAGCGCCACATGGCTAGAAAAGCCAACAATATTTACCATCTGCTCCGTTACCGAAAAAGTGTTGAGCCCTGCTTTACACCCCAATGTGTACCTATCCTTGCAGCCTCAAATTACTGGCCAGCCTTGTTTCATCTATAGTTACTCCCAGTCCCACGGATTCAAAGGAAATCCCAGACATCCTATAATTTCATGTTCATGTTGTTGAAATTTAAAAAGTCTGAAAATTCACCAAGAAGATGTAATATATATGCACCAAACATCAGAGCCCCAAAGTATATGAAACAAACATTGACAGAATCAAAGGAAGAAATGGGTAGTTCCATGGTAAGAGTAGGAGACTTCTTTCAGTAACAGCCCACGTTCAGTAATGGATAGGACAACCAGACAGAGGATCAGTCGCAAGACAGAACTTGAACAGCATCATAGCAACTGGACCTAACAGACACAACAGCAGTACACACATTTTTCTCAAGTGCAAATGGACCTTTCTCTAGGATAGACAGTATGTTAGACCACAAAACAAGTCAAGAAATTTCAAAAGACTGAAGAAATAAAATACCTTTTCTGGCCACAGTGGGATGAAACTAGAAATCAGTAACTAGATGAAAAACTGTAAAGTACACAATTTTGTGAAAATTAAACAACACTCTCAACCAGCGGATTAATGGGGGAAATCACAAGGGAAATTAGAAAATATCTTGAGATAAATGAAAATTTAAACATAACATACAAAAAACAGGCACAGTGAAAGTGGTAGAAAGGAAATTTATAACTGTAAATACAAATATTAAAAAAATTAAGATCTCAAGTCAACACTAAATTTACATCTGAAAGAACTAGAAAAAGAAGAGCAATCAACCCAAAGCCAGCAGGATGGAGGAAATAATAAAGATTAGAGCAGAGACAAAAATAGAGAACAGAAAAGTAATAGAGGAAAATAAATGAAACCAAGAGTTTGCTGATAACCAAAACTGACTTCTGGCTAAGAGTGACTAAGAAAAACAACTAAAAACCAGAAGGAGGGGACATTACAACTGAGTACTATGAGCAATTATATATCAATGAATTGGATAACCTAGATGAACTGGACAAATTCTTGGAAACACACAGCAGTGTATCAAGACTGAATCATGAAGAAATGGAAAATCTAAACAGACCTATGCTAGTCAAGAGAATGAATTAGTAATGAAAAGCCTCCCAACAAAGAAAAGCGCAGGGCCATATGGAAATTCTACCAAACATCTGAAGAATTAAATCAATTCTCAGACTCTTCCAAAAAACTGAAGAGGAAAGGACACTTCCAAATGTATCCTATGAGGGCAGCATTATTCTGATACCAAAACCAAACAAAGACAAAGACACTACAAGAAAAGAACACCACACATCGGTATTCCTGACCAAGATTTTTTTTTTTTTTATCAGTATTCAACAAAATACGGCCAACACAATTCAGGGGGACATTGAAAGGATTACACATCATGGCCAAGTGAGATTTATAGCTGGTATGCAAAGATGTTTCAACATGCTCAAGTCAATAAATGTAATACATATTACATTAACAGAATGAAGGAAAAAAAATGTGGTATCAACTGATGCAGAAAAAGCATTTGAGACGTCATGCCCTTTCATGATAAAAACTCTCAATAACTGGGAATAGAAGGAAACAACCTCAAATAGAGGCCATATGAAAATCCCACTGTAAACATCATATTCAATAAGACTGAAAGCATTTACTTGAAGATCAAGAACAAGACAGAAATACCCTGTCTCACCACTTTTATTTAACACAGTACTGGAGTCTTAGAGCAATTAGGCAAGAAAAAGAAATAAAAGGCATCCAGACTGGAAAAGCAGCAGCAAAATTATCTCTGTTTGCAGATGACATGATCTTATATGTAGAAAATCCTAGTGTCTTTGTATAGACAATTTCAGTAACATTGCAATTTACAAAATCAACACAACAAATCTATGATATTTCTATACAATAACAAGCAACCTCAAAAGGAAATTTAAGAAAATTCCATTTATAATTGTAACAAAAAACTGAAATATTTAGGAATAAACTTGAGGTAAAAGACTTGTACACTGAAAACCATAAAACATTGCTGAAAGGAAGGTCAACACAAATAAATAGAAAGCAATTCCGTGTTTATGGTTTGGAAGCCTTAATATTAACATGTCCATAGTCTAAAGCAATCTACAGATTTCATGTAATCTCTATCAAAATATCCCAATGGCTTTTTTTTTTCCCATCCTGAAATTCATATGGAATCTCAAGAGACCTCACACAGCCAAAATCATCTTGAAAGGGAACAAAGTAGGAGGTCTCTCACTTCCTTATTTCATAACTTATGACAAAGCTACAATAATCAAAATGGTGTTGTAGTGAAACAAAGAGTCATATAGACCAATGGAATAGAATAGCAAATCCCTAAATAAACCCTTGCACATATGGGTCAAATGATTTTTGATGGTGGCAAGACCATTCAAGGGAGAAGGGACAGTCTTTTCAACAAATGGTGCTAAACAAGTGGACATTCACATGAAGCTAGATCTACCTCACACCACATATAAAAATTAAAATGGACAAAAGGCCTTAACTAAGAGCTAAAACTAAAACATTTAGGAGAAACATAAGGGAAAATTTTAACAACATTAGATTTGGCAGTGATTTCTTAGATATGACACCAGAGGCACAGATAACTAAAAGAAACACAGAAACAACTTCCATGCATCAAAGAAGAAAACAGAGTGAAAGGCAATCCACAGAATGGGAGAAAGTATTTGCAAATGATATATTTGAAAAGGGTGAATACCCAGAACATATAAAGACTTCTTACAACTTAACAAAAATGCACACCTGATTGAAAAAAGGACAAAGAGCCCAAATAGACATTTCTCCAAAGACGACATAGGCCAACAAACAAAAAGATACTCAGCATCACTAGTCATTAGGGAAATGCAAATCAAAATCACAGCAGGATACCACTTCACACTCATTAGAATGACAATGATTAAGAATAGGTGTTGGCAAGGATGTGGTGAAACTGGACTCTTCAGTAGGAATGTAAAATGGTGCAGCCACCATGGAAATCAGTTATGGCAGTTTAAGAAATTAAACACAGAATTGCCATATGATTGAAAGCAGAGGCTCAGATATTTGCACACCCATGTTTACAGCAGCAGTATTCACAATAGCTAAAAGGTGGAAGCAACTTAAGTGTCCATCAACAGATGAGTGCACAAACAAAATGTGGTCTACCCATAGAACAGAGTATCAGCCTTAAAAAGAAATCACGACACATGCCATAACTTGGATGAACCTTGAGGACATTATGCTAAGTGAAATAAGACAGTCACAAAAGGACAAATCTCTTCTGATTCCACTCATACGAGGTCCTTACAGTAGTCAAATTCAAAAAGACAAAGAAAAACAGAGGCTGTCAGGGGCTGGTGGATGGGGAATAGGGAGTTGGTGCTTAATGGGTACAGAGCTTCAGTTTTACAAGATGACAGAAGTTCATCTTGTAAACTTGAACTTGTGGATACATGGTAGAGAAGGCTGCACGGTATGAATGTATTTAATGCTACTAAATTGCGTACTTAAAATGGATAAGATGGTAAATTTCATGTGTATTTTAATACATCAAATTCTTTTAAATGACATTAGAATTGACTACATAGGTAGATAATAAAAGCCAACTTGCCTTCATCTGTGCAACTTTCTCAAATGATTATCAAATAAAAATGAAATTTCCACACAAAAACGAGACAGTTGAGGTGTCTCTCCTATTTGACACAGATGCCCTCATTTTTTTTGCTCTCCCTTAAACAGGAAGAACAAGAGCATTTCAAAGGAACCCTATCCTCAGTGAACCCTGGTTACGGTCCAAGACCCCTGTGGCACCAGCGGTGCCTTCTCCTGCTTGTCCCTCCAGCTCGTGCTCTGGGCATCTCTGTTCTTTGTCACTCTGTGGACTTGAGCCAGTGAGGATTGGAAGGGAGAGGACCAAGTACAAAAAGAACAACTAGGAGGGTTAACAGCCTCTCCTAGGCATTTGCGTGAAAAGCAATGGCAGATCCACGTGGCCTGTATTGGGGCAGATGCCCTGGGGAGCGACTCCTTCATCTCACAGATGCTGAGGGTGGGAATGGCAGCAGCCATGCACTGCCTGAGTTTAGAGAGGACTGCTGGGGGTGCGTGTGTAGGTGCCACGCTACCACCTAGAACACACTGTCTCACGCTGTGAGCCAGGGCTTTTTAGGCACACAGTGATGCAGTTCCTGCTGGAATTCTGGAGGCAGAGGCTACACCTGAGCAGCTCCTACCAGCTCAGTGGCATTGAGCCCATGGGATGCGGGGGGACACTGCTTTCCAAAGTTGAGAGTCTGCTTCCTCTATGCAGAAACAACAGGTGGGGACAAGGAGTGGGGCTTAAGTGAAGACAAAAGCAGCAATTCTGTTGAGATAGACATGGGTGCAGGGAGGTTGAGAGCAGGGTGGATGCTGGTGTCAGCCATCAGAAGGCCCCAATGGCTGGTGCTGGTTAGTCATGTATGCAGGTCCTTATTTTTCCTCCTACCTGTTGCTAATCCCTTGGCTTTGTCATTGGGTAGCATTCGATATTGCACTAGATAGGGACTAAAGGGAGGTGAGTGGTGTCCATCACGTGCACACATCATAATGAAGAGAGGGAGATTAAAAACTCAAGTTTCATAAGCCAAGCTCACTTCTGACTTTTTTCAGAGGGCAGCACCCTTTCCTTTTGATAATTCTGAAGATAAGCAGAACAGACTAGGTTTCATAGTCCATTTATCTACTAGGTTAGGCCTTCGCAATGAAAAGAAAAACCATTACAAGGCATTGCCAGAGAAAATGGTCTTATCCTCTTAAAGGATAATAAAACAAATGAATTTCCAAAAGGGGAGATAAATTGAAGCTTCTCAGTGACTTCAAATCTTATGTGGAGTTCTCTCCAACATTTAAAGAAGAGTTAACAAGAAACCACCACAAACACTTCCAAAACACAGAAGAGGGAACACTTTCTAAGCTTATCCTATGAGATAGACACCAAAACCCAAGAGATCACAAGGTGGTGGGTGGCAGGTGGGGTGGGGGGGTCTTGGAACCCATCCCCTGTGGATACAGAGGGCTGGCTGTTCCAACACACCAAATCCAACAGCTATGTATAAACGGTATCATAAACCATGACTTAGTGGGCTTTGGCCCAAGAATGCAAGGTTGGTTTAAGATACAGAAATCAGTCAATGTAATAAACAGCACATTGATCTTATGAAGGCTAAAAACCACATTATCTTCTCAAGAGATGCAGAAAAAGCATTTGACAAAATCCATCACACCCTTTCATGATAAAAACAAACTAGGAATAGAAGGGAACTTCCCCAACCTGACAGAGGGTATCTATGGAAAACCCAGGGTTAACATCATAGTTAATGGTGAGACTGAAAGCTTTCCCCTAAGAGGAGGAACAAGACAAGGATGTTTACCCTTGCACTGCTATTCAGTATTGTACTAGAGATTCTAACCAGCGAAGTGGGGCAAGAAAGAAGAATAAAAGACATCTAGGCTGAAAGGAAGAAGTGAAACTGTCTATTCACAGATGACATGATTTTGTACATAGCATCAGGAATCTACAAAGGTGTTAACAGAACTGATAAATCTTATATGACAGTTTGGTTCTAAAAGCAGCATTTAAGGCAAAAATTGTTCACAGATCATTAATTTTTTTTCATAAAGTAGACACAGTTTGCTGTGTACAGTCCTGTACAGGACACACACACAGTGCATACAGAGATCCTGTACATCACGCAGTAAACCGTGACAGCTACAACTTGGTCTGCTCCTGAGAGGCTACTGCATGCCTTTCCAATTTGTGTGTATTCATAAATTAGGTGAGGAATATGACTTTCTGACTCTCAAAATAGGCAAAAGGAAGTTGTAACTGGGTGTCAACAGACACCAGCCCTGAGTGAGCAGCACAGACTGGGAACAGGTCCGAGAATGACTGGAGATTCTATCTTGAGAGTGTCTGGCATTGCCTTTTGCAGGAACGATGGGTGAGTGAAACTTACTGCCTGGCTTTAGGCTCTTGGTGTCCTAAATTATCGACTTCACTGCAATGAAGGCATCAGAATGTAATTTAATCTCACAGGAGTGGCATCTCTACTTTTGGAAGGCCCCGTGAGAGAAACTGTATTCAAAAATACCATTCCAATGTGGAGATTTATGATTCCTCTTCTCATCTCTGTTTGGTGTTGTCTGATCTTCTGTAAGTGCCTCAAAATTGTCTTTATTCTGTCTTTATACCCTCCATTAACCTTTCAATCTCTCCCCAGCAATGTAAACCATCCCTGCTTACCTGCCCAGCTCCCACAACTTGTTCCTCGAACGCACCTGCAGAAGGCTGTGACTCATGCACTGGCAGTGCGGCTAGCTGTGTCCATGGCCTGTGGAAATATGCCAGCCCAGCAGAACAGCTGGAATCCTACACTATTAATATGGTTGTTTTCCAGGCAAGTACTGCGCAATTTATACAAGTTAAATGCACGTATCTGTGATTCGATAGCACAGCTGAGAACTGTTATAATGTCTAACAATTAAATGACAGTAATAGTATATGACAAATTAGGGGAAAGAACCACAACTTCAAAAGGATAGTTTCCTTCTAAGAAGAAACTAATATGAAAAAAAACTAACATCCCCCCCCCGACAAAAAACAGGCAAATAACACATTAAGTAACACATTACTTTTTGGTAAGTAATTTACCAAAAACAAGAAAAGCAAATGGACAATAAATATATGGAAATATTCAAGCTCACAATTTATCATACATCAAATTCTTCACTTATTAAAACAGCACCAACAGAAAAAGAAATACCTGTGCTTCAGGGATAATGGAAACTCCACGTACTTACTCCCTTTCCTAGATTAAAACAATTTCTTTTTTCAGCTGGACGCGGTGGCTCATGCCTGTAATCCCAGTACTTTGGGAAGCTGAGGCAGGTGGATTGCTTGAGCTCAGGAGTTTGATACCAGCCTGGGCAACATGGTGAAACCCCATCTCTACTAAAAATACAAAAAAACAGCTGAGCATGGTGGTACATGTCTGTGGTCCTGACTACTTGGGAGGCTGAGGTGGGAGGATCACTTGAGCCTGGGGGACAGAGGTTGCAGTGAGCCGAGATCATACCACTGCACTCCAGCCTGGATGACAGAGCAAGACCCTGTCTCAAAAACTCCAAAAAAAATTTTTTCATAAACAATCTAGAAATATATTTAAAAGCCTTAAAATATGTTTGACTCATGATGTTTGACTCATGATGTTGACTACTGGTTTATTGTAAGGAGACGGCCACATTGTTATGTGTGATGATGCTAATCACAGTTATTGATGCTAACAGCGAGACACTCGGGAACCCCAGGATGCTGTGATGATAAAGCCTGTTCCATCTGGGTGATTCTACGGAGCTAATAAAAACCAAGTTTCCAAATAACATTTAGGATATGGTTCTGTTTCTAAAAAAGGTGGGGTGGAGGGGTTGTGAAATAACAGTGGGATACAGGACATTTATGGTTTTATGAAAAACTAACATATATTCATGGAGGCCCCAGGTATTTGCATCACCTCAGGAGAAACTATAATTTGACAAATAAATGCATTCTTGGCCATTTGTGTCAGTTCACAGAAGTGGGGCTGAAAAATCCAGAATCTTTTTTTAGTCCTATTTATAAAAGCTATAAAAGTATAATTTTATTATGCTTAGAGGAAAAAAAAAGTAGAAATGATTTTCTTGGGTTCCTTGACCCTATTCGAAAATGGAAATATACAACAATGCATTTCTATCCTATGCCTGCTGAGGGGATTTTTCATATTCTTTTCAGCATGCACAATAATCTTTGGGTGGTGGGACTGATTTTCTAATTTTCTAAAATGGACATGCGTTATTTTAAAAAGAAAGCAATCTTTTAAGGATTTAAATATCAAAATCACTAACAACATTTCTCAGTAGGATGCAAAACTGACGGTTTGTATCAATAGATAAACATCATTTATTACTTTGTCTATTAAAGTAGTTTCAACACAACTGAAGTTCAGACTGCACTGGGCTGTTGCCATCACAGTCCGGGATTATGCACAGACCAGCCCACACCCCGAGCAGGGGTACCCTTGCCAGAACCTGTGCTGGATGCCTTAGGACCACAGAGACCACTGCCCGTTGTTGGGCTGTGTGTGCACAATTCATACCCCGACCCATAAGCCCTAAGACAAGAATGGCTATCATTGCCCTGGGTTCACTTTCTATTCAAAGAGGACTCATCTGGGCACAGCCAATGTAGTAGTTAAAATGCATTTTGAGAAAAAATAAATATTCTGTACAATGTATTTACAAGGATCAACTGTTTTGTCACCCACCCCCAATTAGTATAAAATTGGGAAACTGTAATTTGACAGTTAAGAAGCATATTATTGGCTGTTAGTGTCAGGTTAACAAAGAATGTGGAGCTGACTACCTGAAACATTTTTGAACTATATATATATAATATGCAAAATTTCACATTTTAATATGCTTAGAAGAAGAGTTTAAAGTAGAAATGATTTCCTTGGCCTCTGACCTTCAATGATGAAAATGCAACCATGCACTCCCCCTGTGCAGAAGGGCAGTTCTTCCCAGGCTTTCTGGAAGCGGGGCCTCCCAGGAGCCTCCACCCACCTCACAGAACACTCACTATGAGCCCTGCACAGACAGCATGATGCACAATCTCCAACAGGGATGGCAGGGGCAACTCTTAAAACTTGAAGAGGTCGATGAAGTGCTGCGGAGACACAGGCGTGAAGCAGCTGTCGGGGTCGGCCGCCGTGCAGGGGTGTCCTGAGTCCTGTGGGGAGGTGGGAGATGGTTAGGAGGGGGCCCACCACCAGCCACACTCTAGTGATGGTGGTTGGGGGGTCGTCAGCTGCTTGTTGACATGGACCCTGGGCCCCACCTCAGAGGTACATGAGAGAGAACTTGGATGAGAATGATCAACACAAGGGCAGCCGCAGCCGATTCTACGCAGAGGTTTTCCATGGAACTCCTGCTCAGGTAGGGCAGGAGACGGCGGCCCCAGGTCAGCCCTCCAGTGCCGAATCTGGTATTGAGTCAGAGGAGCCAGCTGCTGACACCACCCTGCATTGCCCGGGAATCTACAAGGCCACAGAAGAAACCACTGGGGACTTTCTGTCCTCTGGTCCCAGCCATTCCTTTGTCCTGTCCTGTTCCTGGTGCACTTTGGCGCACAGGGTTCCCTCCACCCACCATTCATCCCTCAATCAGCCTGGGCTCCCTGCACAGGACAGGAGCGTGGGGACACATGGCCTCAGCCCCTGAGGCTCCTGCTTGCTCCAAGGGAGCTGGCCATGCTCACATACCTAAGGATCCAGAATTTTATTTAATATGAGAAGCGACAAAAGAAAAATTAATTTTGTGGATGAAGGCTGGCAGAATCTTAGGAGGAACGTAGGTAGACGGGACCAGAGGCCTTGGGGTCAGTGCTGGGTCTCTCCATGGCATGCCCTGGCAGTGCTGCCAACCCAGGTGCTGTGTGGTGAAGTGTTTATGGGCACGTCTAGCATCCTCCCTCAGCACTCAGGTGTTGTTCTGCGAAATATTTCATGAACACTCTCGTCCTTGCTGAGGTGATCAAAGTGGCCACTCAGCCCTGCTCAGGGTCCTGAGAAAGCTCAAGTCAGCGAGAGCTGGAATCGAGCTGGGCGGTGACCAGGATGACGTGCACGAGATGCAGCCCAATGCAACGTTTTCATCCTGAACACGGGATGTGTGGCAAGACAGGGAAGTACCTTGAATAGTAAAGCAAGGTGGTAGTCCTTTGAGATCATGAAGAAAGAATCAGGAAGGAATGCAGTGAAGGGAGGGAAAAAAAGGAAAAGATTAGAAAGAGCCAGACTGTAAGCATTCAGGTTTGATTCATATTATTAACGAAAATAACTAAAAACATCAGGTAACTAAATTTGGACAGTACAAGGTTATTTAAAGCAAGCAAACAAGGCATCATCAGATAACCCAAATTCCCAAACTACTTGAAGACAGTCTTAAGACAACATATCTTTACCTTTAAGTCTTTCAAATTGGCAACTAATGAGGCTGCCGTGCTAAATAACCTTCAAAATTATTCACTGAAAAAGAGATGCTATTTCCATGTGCAGTTTATATTAAAATTTGTAAGTTTTTTGGGGGAAAGTTCTGTTATTTAATGTCCAAAGGGTCTGCTCTGTGCTAAATAAGGCAAATTAAGTCAATTCCACACTTTAAGCCAGCCCCCACCTCTGACACTTGTTTCTTCAGACCAGTGGGTGTCACTTTCCAACACAAACCCAAGCCTCAGCTGCTGCCCTCCTGTGCTGTCCTCCCCCGCTGGTTCAGGCCGCACCAGCGAAGCGGTTCCCCCGCAAGACCAGGAACACCATGGAGACCTCATCTTAGATTCTGGCTCCAACTTTGCTCCTGATGTCCACACAGGACTGTGGGGTCAATGTCAGGTGTCCAGACCTCTATTCTGGCAACTGATACACCAAGAAAAAATAGGACATAAAAATGCCAAACGGCTCATCCTGGCTTCCCTGACCCAGCCGACAAGTCTACAGTTTTTAACTGAGGTTTTGTACAGCCAGGAGATAACGCCACCCCTCTCAGTGACCCTGAGTGCAGGGTGCACCAGTGTACCCGCCGAGGGCCATCGAAGTCAGTCTTTGGCTCCAGAGCTGAACTCAGCCCAGTTACTTAAAGACTGCGTGAAAGGCTAAGGCAGGTAGAAAAGTTAAAAAAGAACTCCAATATAGTAGAGCCGGAACAGATGGGAAACCAGCTTGGGAGCAGATGAAGCAGCTCCACAGCACTGCTGACTGGAGAGCTCCAGGCTTATGTACTGTGGGAAATGATAAAACACCAGATGCCGACCTGAGACAGATGCACCGTGGTGTCGGCTCATGACCAAGTCCCAGGGCCAGGTAAGAATTTACCGTCACCAACACCCAGTCTCATTTTCTTACTAGCTTTGATATTACTTGAGTTTCTCAGTCAACACAAACTCCTGGGATGCTAAACAAACAAAAAACAAGCAGTAACCCTAACCCTAAGTGCCATTTTCTGAGTACCAGCTATGTGCCAGGTTTCCAGGTGCAGGACTGTTGGACATTCACAGCTCCTCTGTGTGATAGTTCATGGCATCAAACCAAGGCCCTAGGAGGGCAGCAAGCTCAGGAGACCCTGGAGGCAGGTCCAGGTCTGCCTGACTCCAATCTGGGTTTGGCCTACCAGGCCACTCACCTCCGGTTAGCCACACTGATGGAGCAGATGGGAGACAGGGCAAGAAGTACCTGACACCTTCAGGGGTTAAATTAGGAGGGATGGCTCTTTTTGAATACTTCCATGCATGGATTCAGAACTAAAAACGTGGACTGCCTTGTAGAATGATACTCAGTGGGAGAAGCTGTGATGGGGCCATTCACTGTAGCTGCAGTGAAGTGGACATCACAGCCTCCAGGGCAAGACATGAACCTCCCAGAACTAAGAGATGGGCAGCTGTCTTTGCTAGGAGAGACTTGTTCTCAATTTTCATGACTTGATCAAGTATGATAAGGTTCACTAAATACAAGAATGGCAAAGCAAATTCTTTTGGAAGGCTACATCATCTCTCAATTTTAAAAAATCAGAACTTACATATTTCAGGAAACTAAGGCAGCACATTCTTATACACATGGAGCACCTGTAATCCAAAAATCTGAGATGCTCCAAAATCCAAACCTTTTGAGCACTGACATGATGCCACAGTGGAAAACTGCACATTAACAAGTACATAAAATTACTAAAACATTGTATGAAATTATCTTCAAGCTCTGTGTAAATGAAACAGATGAAAAAAATCTGAAATCTGAAACACTTCAAGTCCCAGGCATTTCAGATAAGGGAGATTGATCTGTACGGCCCAACAATGCAGAAGCGAAGGAGTGTTTTTCTTTGTTAGTTGCTTAGCAGATGGGGAGAGCTCCAATATTCATAAATGTTGTTCTAAGAAAAACACTATCACATACAAAACTGAAAGCCTTCTACCTCTTCTATGAATGGTATTTTCCCCCATAAAAATATCGTTGCTTTTAATAGTTCTATAGTACAAAACAATCTGCTTAGGAGAAAAAAGAAAAGTAACTCTTAGGAGAAGCACTAACTCAACTTAGAAATTACAGTATTGTGTCCACTCTTACTCTGTGACTGAAGACACAGCCACATGTTTTCAGTGTTAATATTTCAGAGAAGAACAGGTGTCAGTCCTAGAAGGAACTACACAGAAGGGGGGCCCTGTTCCCTCCAGGGTCAGGTGTCAAAGCTGGGTGAGAACCTGGACTTCACTCAGTTGACCCCTTTCCTTCAGTCTACAAGCATCTGCCTGTGGCTTCTACTGCAGACAACTCACCCCCATATTGTGCTTTTTGTGCCATGTAACTGGGGAGAAAAGAATAGAATGAGGGCTCTCTCCTGTATAACCTAATCTTCCTGATGAACTGATTCGCTGACCTCACCAAGTTGAGAATAAACTGGAATCAAGATGTTCCCTGCTCTTGAGGGATAATATTCTACAAGACAGTTGTACTACTGCAGAAACACATAACACAACTTGCATCTTTTTAATTTCAGGAAAGACAGAAGTCATACCAAAATATTAAAAATCAGAAAATCTCATATTCATGTATGATGCTGTTTACCTTTGACATACCAAACAAAACTATTAAAATAATACAAGAAAAACACATCTTTACAAATTCTTTGCTCAATCATGGATTAATTTTTAAAGCCACACTTAGAATAAATGTAATTTGAAATGAAAAGCAGTTGTCTCTTTCCAACAGCCTAGAGCTTGCCTTATGACCTATCTGATAACAAATTTAGATAAATGTGAAGCAAAGGTAAAATCACAACAGGTTACGGTGTCTATCAGGCAAAAGCCTCATCTCCCTAGACCTAGAGAAGGCAAGAGGCAGAGACAGCCCACTCCTGCAAGAGGCAGAGACAGCCCACTCCTGCAAGAGGCAGGGCCTCATCTAGACCAGGGACAGTCAGGGGTTCCCTCTGCAGAGCAGCCGGCAGCTCAGCAGGGTCACTCCAGGACCAGCTTCTGCCTAGTTTCAACACTTTTTTTCCCCCATGGTGAAATCTCACAACATCAAACATGTTCAAATGCAAGGCAGACCATGGAAACATACTCCAGGGTGAAATAATATTAACATGTTAAGAAAGAAGTGGATAATAGCCGGGTGCCATGGCTCATGCCTGTAATCCCAGCACTTTGGAAAGCTGGGGCAGACAGATTGCTTGAGCTTGGGAGTTTTGAGACCAGCCACGGGTAACACGGTGAAACCCCGTTTCTAACAAAAAAAACAAAACAGACAACAACAACAAAAAAATCAGCTGGGCATGGTGGCTCACCCCTGTGGTCCCAGCTACTCAGGAGGCTGAGGTGGGAGGATCACTTGAGCCCAGAAGTTGGGGCTGAAGTGAGCCATAACTGTGTCACTGCACCCAGAACTGCGTGGGTGTCAGAGCAAGACACTGCTTCAAAAAAACAAAAAAAAGAAGTGAATTAGTTGGGCATGGTAGCACCTGCCTGTAGTCCCAGTTACTCGAGAGGCAGGAGGTAGAGGCTGCAGTGGGCCGTGGTGATGCCACTGCACTCCAGCCTGGGTGACAGAGCGAGACCCTATCTCAAAAAATAAAAAAGAAAAAAAAAAAAGAAACAAGCAGTTATCTCTGACTGTGAAAAACATTCTTTTCAAACATACAGTCTGGATGGTGAGAACAGGAAGTAACTGGATGAAGGGAAGAAACTTGCAGATAAGTAACAATAGTCTTGTTAAGTTCTGATCATATGAATGAGAAAAATGCAGATTTTAAAATCTGGGACTTCTCTATGGATGCTTTTTCTCTAAGAATATGGCTTTGAGAAATGAAGCCTAAGCTGGTCCTGGCCCTACACAGATGGTGGGGACATAAAGGGCCAAGGGCTAAGTCTGGGGAAACGAGGAAGGTGCACTTGTCCTCAGATGGGCAGAGGGGTCACACTGCAGCCTTCAACCTCAGGCTGGGGGTCAGCAGGGAACCTGGAGCTGCTGCCAGGAAAAGCCAGTGGCCGCAGTCCACCTGCGATGCCCTCCTACATGCTAACTTCTGCAAAAAGGAGAAGCGTTTTGGTTTGCAGCATTTCTGGTTTAAGCCCAAGATGAATGAACATCTATTCCCCTACCCCAATATTTGGTAAAATATAGCTCCTTAACTTACTTGTAACAGTACTTTCTACTTTTTAGTCTTACACTTAGAATATAAGTGATTAGTTTGTTTCACCAAATTTTATTCCTGAAATTCCAAGAGTGTATTTAAATCAGTACCTTCCAAAAGAGAATGCTGCAGTGCCGACAGAAATGCAGCGTGTCTCCGTACTGCTCCTTCGCTGGGTAATGTTTCTGAAGTGCAAAGTACATCAACTTCCATTCAATATGACCTTTTTCTGAAAGGATCAAATGTCTACAAAACTAAACAAACAAAACCCCATTCAGAATCAGCATAAGACGACTTTCAAAGCATAATATTAGGTGTAAAACTTTTTCATTTTATTTTAGTTTTTAATTTTTTTTAACTTCAATAGCTTTAGCGGTACAGGTGGGTTTTGGTTACGTGGATGAACCGTACAGTGCTGAAGTGTGGGATTTTCGTGCTCCCATCACTGCAGAAGTAAGCATTGACCCACCATGTAGTGTTTCATCCCTCACCCTCCTACCCTTGTCTCTACTGTGTATTCTACCGCTCTGAATGCCTTTGTGTACCCATGGCTTAGCTCCTACTTATAAGTGAGAACATAAGGTATTTGGTTTTCCATTCCTAAGTTATTTTACTTAGAATAATGGCCTCCAGTTCTATCTGAAATTATTTTTCAAAGGCACTGTAGTACATAAAACAATTATTTGAAATTAAACTCACTTGGATTAAATCAATGAGTGACAAATCAAATAAATTATGCTATGCCTGTATAATGGAATACCAAGCAGCTGTTAAACAGACTTAAATATTCCAATCCAGAATAATGTCCATAATATATTAAATTAAAATAAGCTACACACATATTTGATAATGGACTTATATCTAGAATACATAAAGAACACAAAACTCAATAATAAAAAGACAAATAACCCAATTTAAAAAAATGGGCAAAGGACTTGCAAAGACATTTATCTAAAGAAGTCACAGAAATGGATGATAACCTCATGAAAAGATGCTCAGAATCCAGTCATCAGGGAAATGGAATGAGACCCACTTCATGCCCACTAGAATGGCTTTAATCAAAAAGTGAAATAATGAGCAGCATTGGGGAGGGGTGGCGAATCGAGAGACCTCACACTGCTGGGGGAATGTGAAATGGCGCAGCCACTTTGCAAAACAATCTGGCAATTCCTCAAAAAGTTAAACAGAATCCACCATATGACTCAGTCATTCTACTCCTAGGTTTATAACCAAGAGAAATGAAAACATGCATCTACACACAAACTCGAACATGTTCAAGGCAGCATTATTTGTAAAAGCCACAAACTTTTATCAAACAAACTAAATGTCAATCACCTGATGAATGGATAAACAAAATGTGGATACAGAGAGTAGGATATTATTCAATCTTGAATGAAGCTCTGATTTATTCTACAACATGGAGTCGTAAGGACATCATGCAAAGGGTAAGAAGCCAGTCACAAGACAACAAATGCCATAGATTCTTCTTATATTACACGTCCAGAACAGGGAAACACAGAGACAGAAAGACAATCAGGGGTTGCTTAGGGCTGGGAATGGTAGCTGAAGGGCAGAGTTTTGTTTGTTTTTTTGTTTTGTTTCCTGAGGTGATGCTGATGTTTTAGCTGTGTCCCCCGCCAAATCTTGAACTGTAGTTCCCATAATTCCCATGTGCCGTGGGAGGGAGCCGGTGGGAGGTAACTGAACCATGGGGGCAGGTCTTTTCCATGCTGTTCTTGTGATAGTGAGTAAGTCTCACCAGACCTGATGGTTTTGTAAAGGGCAGTTCCCCTGCACACGCTCTCTTGCCTGCCGCCCTGTAAGATGTGGCTTTGCTCCTCCTTTGCCTTCCACCAGCATTGTGAGGCCTCCCCAGCCATGTCAAACTGTGAGTCTTTAAAAATTACCCAGTCTCGGATATGTCTTTTATTGGCAGTGGAGAATGGACTAATACAGATGTCAGTATCCTAACACTGACTGTAGTGATGGCTGATAAAGTGGAGGGTATCTTAATAAAGGTGTTACCAAAAACATCAGTGTTACAGAGTGACCTTCAATTACAGTTTTGAAAACGACCAGTGCACAGCTAGATAAATTAATGTGTATGTTTGAGTGCACATGAAAGCCTGAAATGAAACAAAATGCATGGGCTAAAGGAGTAACAGGGATGCCTTGGGGTGGGGGCCTTTAACTTGTTTGCACAACACTGTACTAGTCTTTAAGGCTGTTGCTGCAATGAGCATGTTTTACTTTTCATAGCTAAAAACAATCACTTGTATAACATACTCATACTTCAGTCATGGCTTTTGAGGACTCTGGAAATTATCATGGAGTCAATGAGGAAATCCTGTTTCTAATAAAATTTGAAAAGAAGACTACTTGCAAAATAAAAAGTAGTAGTTATCAGCCTGTTTATATTTAGTATTAATTTCTGTGTCCTCTAGGCAGGCACTGTTAAAACATTAGTTCCCAGAGACTAAAAACAACCATTTGTTGTCTCATTTCTACTTCTTACGAATTCTGTGCTATACCAGTGTTCACGGGGAGAATCCCCTCCCATGGTTTTTCTCCTAAATAATGATCTGTGATTTTTCTGAACTCAAATGCAACATCCCACCAGATGCTCCAGTCAAGAGCATTTAGCTGACTTTTCCTTCCATACTATCTTGAACCAGTCCGGTTTTCTCAGGTATCTAGTTTTTATTTTGGGGATGCTTCCTTATCTATGCTTTCTCATAAAAGCTATTTCTGATATGCTTTTTTTTTTTTTTTTTTTCAGGGCCTTAATGTTAGTTACTGACGCCTGAAGAACAGATCATTATTTTCTGATGCTGTGTTTTTATGATTCAGATAAGAAAATGTGTACAAATGAGATGCACCTGCAGGTGCTAATTGCAACTTAACTATTCTAAGATATCAGTGCAGAACAGACGTTTAACTTATTTAAAGCAACTCTTTTAAGAATGGCAATGACCACAGAAATGGCCAAAAGACATCCTTAAGTATGTTTAGGGTCTGGATGTATAAACACCTGCCAGGCACTCTCATTAACGCCTTTTGGGAACAGCTCGGGCCTGCACGTGATAGGGAGTGTCCCAGGGCAAACTGGGAGGCAGAGGGTTCATCCCAGATGACCTTCATTTACCTCTTTTCCTAGGATCTAAATCCTCCCCACAAAAGTCTATCCACCCCCTCCCCCATGCCCAGTGCTGACTTAAAATTCGATCCACTGATTTCTCCTACTCAAATTAATATTGGAATTCTTTTGCTTCTCCCGAACAACTCCACTTGAGACCGTTCTCCCCAAGGTATCCATAACCTCTGCTCAGCTAAATCTCACAGGCTTTTCTTTGTCCTATTAATCTCTCTGTCCATGGCTTTGAGGGTCCAGCTCCCCCCAGGTTCTGAGGCACTTCATCTATCACTCAGCATTGGGGTTGGTGCCCTCACGCCCTGCTCAGGCTGATCCCATTGCCTCCTGTCCTCTCCATATGCATGTGTCCAGGCCCTTGCTCCACATGCCTCTCAGACACACTCCATGAGGCCCGTGTTCAGGCCAGCCCCTTCCTGTGGGAGCCCCCATCCCGTCCCGTCCCGTCCCGTCCCATCCCGTCCCGTCCCGTCCCGTCCCATCCCATCCCATCCCATCCCATCAGGGTCATCAGGTCCCATCCCATCAGGGTCATCTTCTGATGTCTTCCCTGTTGCCCTCGTGCACTTCCTGGCCCATAACTCTTATTTTCCTGAGGCAGGATCCTGATGGATCCTCTTGTATCCACTCCAGCCTAGTCCTCAAACAAGAACAGAAGCTCTTCTGAAAGCTGCAATTCCATGTGCTTTGCTGGCTCCCCTGAGCTCACAGGACACAGCCAAAGATTCTTCATGTGGCTTGGCGTCTGCTGTGCTTCCTCACCATCCACCACTCACACACACAGCACCCTCCCCATGGTAGGGTCCTGCTCTCTGCCTAGGCCCTGTCCACTGCCCTGCACTCCAAGGGTAGACTGTGCTCCTCATGAAAGGCACCCAGTCCCATCCTAGGTCTTCACAGTGCTGACCACAGTTCCAATCCCACCCCATGAGGGGCACAACGCGCCTCCCTCCAGCCACCTGCCTTCCCTGGCTGCGCCCAGCCCCAGGCAGAGCAGGTGCCTTGGACATCTGTGGGGTGATGAGGGGAACCCCCAGTTTCTGCAGAGACCCAGGAACAGGGACCACAAGGTCTCATCGTGGATGCGGAATGAGCAGACCACCCTGGAAAGGCCTCGAGCACCGACAGCAGAACACACCTTCTGCTGCCCCACGTGCAATCCCACGTGCAGCAGGCAAAAGGCAGTGGCGGGGCGTGCTGTGGACACTCAGGAGTGCCATCTACCAAGTGCTGAGAGCACTGAGGCACACAGAGGGCGCCTGACTTTTCAAAGATGTGCAGCTTGGTCAAAAGCAGAACTGGAATCTGATTCATCAAATCAGGAGAAAAGGCAGTCAGTGAGCCAGGGACTCTACGCACCTCGTTATCAACGGGAGAGAAAAGAACTCAGCTCATGCTTTGCTGTTCAGTTTTGGGTTATTTTAGAATCATGGTTCTTTTTCAACAGGAAAAATAAACCTTACATTCTGTAGGAGAGAAACCACAGCAATCTCAATAAATTCTGATTGTTCCTGGTTCTTTCAAAGTGGAAAACACTCAGCCATTCTTTCTCTTCAGGTGAGTTTATAGGGTATGGCCCCTAGGCAGAGTCTACTAAACTCCTTGCCTGAGGGGACACTGCTGCATCCCACTCACCTGCTTTTCAGCAAAATGGTACTGACACAGCTTCTTCCACAGCTGTCTGTCTTCACTGAGCATATACAGCGTGGGGGTCACCTGGCCTAAGGTGATGATGTCCCATCCGTCTGAGAACCGGTAGAGGATGTTGTTCAGCATGTGCAGAGGAAGGTCACTGAGGGTGAGGCCATTGTTCACTTGCTGAAAGGAAAACACAACAGCATCTCACTGAGAAGATGGCCAGTGTTTGTTCACACAGTAACTGAAGAGTCAAGCTGGAATGAATGCTTCAAAACATGGCAACACAAAAGGAGCTCTCCAGGTCATGCATTGCAAGGCATCAAGGGGCCTGCATCCACCACCCTGGGGAGGGCTGGAGGAGGAGGGCAGGGGAGGGCTGCACAGCAGGCCAGAACCAGGCTGTTCCTGGGTGAGGCCCCACTGCTGCACCTCCCCATGCGCCACGTGTCTATCAGCATCAGGAGGTCAGTACTCCTCTACGGCATCGAGACACACCTGGAGAAGAGCAGGGTCTGCAGACGTGGCACTGCTGCCCAGATGAATCCAACGCACCACGAGGGCAACATGACACCCGTCACCAGCAGGGGGCACGGCCTGCGCCACACCGTCTGGGTGGCCTGGACAGCCCCTGGGCCTTGATGGGTCACAGCTGGTCACCCCAGTGATGAGGGAGGTTGACCACATCATCTGCAAAGCCCCTTCTAGCTTTGTGGGTTTTTTCCCTTTATTGAGGTGTAAGTGATAAATGGACTCTGTCTATACTGGCAGCACGTGGTGTTCTGTGCTTGTATGCGTTATGAACCAATGGCCATAGCCCAGCTCGCTGTCTGTCACCTCAAGTCATAATCCTTTTATTTTTGTAGTGAGAACATTTAAGACCTACTCTTAGCAAATCTGAAGTGAAGGATGTATAATTATTAACTGCAGTCATCATGCTGTGTAGACAACCTCTAGAGTGGACTCCTCCTGCACTACAGAAACCTTTCACCCTCCGTCCAACATCCCCCAACCTTCCAGCTTTACATTTCTATGACTTCAAGTTTACAAACCATTTCTCCCTCACGCACACCAGAGAGTAAATGCAGGGCATCTGCCCTCAGAAGATACACGTGTGTGCACGTGCCAGGCTGAGGAAGGGTGGCTGTCCCTGGCCCCGAGAAGTGGGCTCAGTCAGTTCAAAAATTAAACTGCTCTGAGGTTGACCTGAGAAAGCCCTGGGTTGAGTGCATACTGTTTCAGACTTTTCAGGCCCCAGTTGTATCTAAATGATTCCCTTCATTCTCACTAGAAGCACCTCTTCCTGACAGTGGGGTTCTGGCTGTTTGGGCGGGACAGAGGCTACCTGGTCCCGCCTCGGTTCCTGACCTCAGTCTGCTCACCCGCGAGCTTCTGATTTGTATTTTTCTTTTGTTCCCAATAGGTTGATATATGTACTTGGCCACAGGGAGAGCTAGCTTCCTTCTGATGTGTTGTGCCCTTCTATATTCCTGCTGCACACAAAGCACAGTGACCATCTATTTTGGCTAGAATGAGCTAATTCCATGAGTTTGGTTCTTGAAATTGCCTGACCTCTGTGGACAGTGGAGTGTAGGGAGAGGTGACTGGGGCACCCGTGCCTTGACACCCCATTTTCTTCTCCTGCTCCCCTATAATGCCCTCGCGATGGAAGCAACTTCCTAGGACTTCAGAATGGAAACTGCTGCAGGGCGCTTCTCCTGCATCCCTGTGGGCAGCATGAGGATGGACCACCTGTGATGCACTCTAAGCCGCCTTCACCTCATCAAGCACACTATGCATCTGCCAGACACGAGTGGGGCCTCAACACTGCTTGACAGTTTGTGAAGTGCTCTAACATTCTGGACATAATCATGGAGCTTTCATGGACTGCACCACTGCACCGTGTTGTAGGCTATGGAGCTGCACAGTCCAAGAAACACCACTTCCCCAGCAGCCAGCATGGTGCCGGCAGGCTCTCAGCAAACGTCTTTGTTCATTACTGATGAGTCTGACACATTTGATTCCAGTCTTAGCCTATCCTTCCATCTTTATTGTCTAGCATATGGCAGAGAGCACATAGAAAAGAGAAAATGGCCAGGCTGGGTGGCTCACACCTATAATCCCAGCAACACAGGAGACTGAGGTGGGAGGATCACCTGAGCCCAGGAGTTAAAGCCTGCAGTGAGCTATGATTGAACCACTGCCCTCCAGCCTGGGAGACAGAGCAAAACCCCATCTCAAAAACAAAAACAAAACAAAACGAAATGATAACGTGCATGTAAATTAATCCCCAACTAAAAGTCTAACACTCTTACAAGAATTATGTCTTCCAGGTGCTTCATTCTAATTCCTATTGAGAAAAATTTCTGTAGCAGACAGGAGTTTACAAATATTCTGCTGCTAAAATTACAAAGTTTAAAGGGAGTATGAAGTGGTGGTATGAAGGTAGTACAAAGAAAAAAAATCCTGGATTAGTAGTTATAGAGTCTGGTGTGACAACTCGGCATTTGGGATTTCTGGCAGAGTCCAGTTTTACAGCCCTGTTAATGGCTATAACAAGAGGGTGTAGCAGAAATGCCAGCACTTCTCATCCAAACGAAATCTCGAAATGTGACAAGGCACAAAAGTCTTGCTGAACATGTCAGAAATCCTGCTGCGTTTTTTGCCACACCTCCTCCACTGATTAGCTACATGCTCTCTGCCATTATGAAATCTCTCACACCTACACCGCAATGGAAGGAAGAAACGATGCTGCTGTCTGCTTCTCTTGCTTCAGGATAGTCTCAGCTATTGCATGCGACTGTTAACAATTCCCGTTTCTCTGTGGAAGCACTTCTGCTAACAGAAACTTGTGTTGCTATTATCATTCTATTTTACACAGACAAAAAAAAAGAGATACAGATGAGTTGACTGGCTTGCCCAAGGTCGGGGTCTAGCTTCAATCAGGGTTCAGCCTCGAGCCCAGTCTGCCTGGTCCCAAGTCTGTGTTCCCAACTGCTCTGCCCTTATCCACGGGAGGCCCATCCCCTCACTATGTGGTGAGTAACTGAAGTCTCCCTCAATTCTTCTTTCCCTCGCACCCACTTCAAAGTCACCAGTCTAGTCTTTTGCTGAAGTATCCCCAAGTTCATCCTTCCCATTTAACTGTCATTCCTCATGAATGCAGTGAGGGTTTGCTTCCCTCCAACCTGGCTGGTCCCTGCCTGGCACTGAAGGGGTACCTCTAAACATGGACCTTTCAGTGACCCTTGGCAGAGAGCAGCAAACACTCTGCAATGCCCATAAAGCCCTGAGTCTGATCCTAATGCCCTGCACCTTCTTCCCAGCAGTACACACGTTTGGCACACCACACTCTATCAGCCCCTAGACGCAGAAGTTCCCACACCTTCTCACAGCAGCCAGCTCTGCAACTTCTGGGAATTTTGTTAGCCAGTTTACTTTTCGTTGGCGGCTTGAAGTCAGTCATAGTGGGAAAGTGACAAATGCTACAAATCAAACCTCTTGCCTCTGGAGAGCCAGTTGTTAAGCACTGACCAACAGGCCACCACCTGGACACTTTCCCCTCATTTTTTTTTTTTTTTTTTGAGATGGAGTCTCGCTCTGTCGCCCAGGCTGGAGTGCAACGGTGTGATCTCCATTCACTGCAACCTCCGCCTTCTGGGTTCAAGCGATTCTCCTGCCTCAGCCTCCCAAGTAGCTGGGACTACAGGTGCCCGCCACCACGCCTGGCTAATTTTTTGTATTTTTAGTAGGGACGGGGTTTCACTGTGTTAGCCAGGATGGTCTCTATCTCCTGACCTTGTGATCTGCCCGCCTTGGCCTCCCAAAGTGCTGGGACTACTGGTGTGAGCCACCACACCCAGCCCATTCTTTAAGCTCCACCTAAAACATCACATCACTAGTGAACCAATGTAATGTCACAGCCCTGTGTGCATATCTGTTATAACCCACTGAGTTCTGTGACTCACCGTGGGCTCATCTCCCTGGGCCCTCGGACACCCCACACTAAAGGCCACGCCTGCTGATCCATGTGTCCCACCTCCGAGGGGCCTAGCAAGCACATGGGGGCATCCAGGAAGTGCTGACTGGGTGAGGAAGCATATGAACACGTTCCTGTGTGTCCACTCTGAGTCACAGAGATGTGCACATGAAAGCACTTCCAGTTCATCAGCACTGCCATATCTTCAAATGCAGCTTCAACAGCAAAGTATATTTGTTTTTCAATAAAAAAATTTCTGATGTTCTTAGGAACTTTTCAACATAATATATACTAAATTTCTGCTTACTTTTGGGACTATGAGAATTTAGATTTAAGGGGTGTCGAGGTATTTCTTTTCTGAGATGGAGTTTCACTCTCGTTGCCCACACTGGAGTGCAATGGCACGATCTCGGCTCACTGCAACCTCCACCTCCCAGGTTCAAGCAATTCTCCTGCCTCAGCCTCCCGAGTAGCTGGGACTACAGGTGCCTGCCACCACGCCCGGCTACTTTTTGTATTTTTAGTAGAGACAGGGTTTCACCACATTGGCCAGGCTGGTCTCCAACTCCTGACCTCAGGCAATCCACCCGCCTTGGCCTCCCAGAGTGGCTGGGATTACAGGTGTGGGCCACTGCGCCTGGCCAGGGGTGTCAAGGTATTTCTTGTTGGGATAATCTAGAAGACAAAGACGACTGTCAGCGCACTGGAGAAAGCTGGTCCCTGTATCCTGTGAGGCTGACATGGCGGAACTTTAGGCGGTGTGCTTGAAGTTCCACTGTCAGGGATCCAGGAAGGCTCTCAGCTGCTCTGTTCTAACCCCATCTGCTCGAGTCACCTCAAAATTCACATGAATAAGTGTGAGGTAGCAATCCAGCATCAGCCAGCGGGTCAGGAGACCAGATCTTTACCTTAAGCAGCCTCAGACCAATTTGGCTGACTGAGTCCGGCATCCACAAATGCAGCTCAGTTAACTGAGTTGGTAAAGTGCTCTTTCTACTGGTTTCAAGTAACATTCCCAGAGAGGTAAAACTCCTCTGGCCAACTCCTACAAGGGAACCTGACCCTCCTCGAGGCTGGAAGCAGGGCACAGGGTCCAGAAGCCAAGATCCTCACAGAGGCACATGCCATGTTTCCTGCTTCAGAGAGCACTCAGGGACTGAGGTGAAGAGATGCCAGGCAGCATGCAACCACTAATGAAACAAAAGAAACCAGTTCAAGGTCTTTGATGGTAAGATTTGAGTGGACATGACGAAAACTGGCACCTTTGTGTTATCGGTGCTTTCTTATTCCTCAAAGATAAATCATTAATTTCACTCTTGTGCCTTATTTTTCCCACTTGATCAACATGGCACTACCCTAACACCTAACCTTCTGTGCTAAGGCAGAGAGGTACTGCCATGGGAGTGTGCTCTGCCTACCAGGGCTGTGGGAACCATCCCAGGCCAAAAGCAGAGTGTCTTCCTTCACAGGCTATGGGCAGCCCTGAGTGGGCCAAGCTGGGGCCACATGCACTTCTGTTATCCCTCAGCCCGTGCCTCTTCCCAGGTAGTATGAACGGAAAGAAGATCCAGAAGGAAGCTCAGCATACAGCTGTGCCTTCCTGCTCTGTCTCAGCCCACCCAGTCAAAGATGCAAGCTTCTCCCTTGCTTTCTCCTTTCTCTCCTCTTGGTGAGGTGTGGCCCAATCCTTGGAGCTTTGTTGTTGTCTCCACTGGTCCACATCTCCCCACTGGCTCCCCATCTCTCTCCAAAGAATGGAGAGCCACTAATCCCACCTGGAACTTCCCAGCCAGACCAGAAAGGCTGCTTCCTGGCCTTTCCCGAACACCCCCATCCTTGGGATCCTGACCATGAAAACCCACCATGGACAAGGACACACCCTCTTCTCTCCCCGAGAAGGTCACTCGCTGGACATCACTACCATGGATCTATCTCATCATGAGAAGGTCACCCGCTGGACATCACTACCATGGATCTATCTCATCAGGAGAAAGTCACCCGCTGGACATCACTACCAGGGATCTATCTCATCAGGAGAAAGTCACCCGCTGGACATCACTACCAGGGATCTATCTCATCAGGAGAAGGTCACCCGCTGGACATCACTACCAGGGATCTATCTCATCAGGAGAAAGTCACCCGCTGGACATCACTACCAGGGATCTATCTCATCAGGAGAAGGTCACCCGCTGGACATCACTACCATGGATCTATCTCATCAGGAGAAGGTCACCCGCTGGACATCACTACCAGGGATCTATCTCATCAGGAGAAGGTCACCCGCTGGACATCACTACCAGGGATCTATCTCATCAGGAGAAGGTCACCCGCTGGACATCACTACCAGGGATCTATCTCATCAGGAGAAGGTCACCCGCTGGACATCACTACCAGGGATCTATCTCATCAGGAGAAGGTCACCCGCTGGACATCACTACCAGGGATCTATCTCATCAGGAGAAGGTCACCCGCTGGACATCACTACCAGGGATCTATCTCATCAGGAGAAGGTCACCCGCTGGACATCACTACCAGGGATCTATCTCATCAGGAGAAGGTCACCCGCTGGACATCACTACCAGGGATCTATCTCATCAGGAGAAGGTCACCCGCTGGACATCACTACCAGGGATCTATCTCATCAGGAGAAAGGGGACTTTGGCCATGTGACCTGGTCACTCATGTCAGGACTTCTACAGCAAGCCTGTGCCATGCGTGTCTTACAGGCGGACTTTTAGTACAACTCACCTATGCATGGGGGAACGCAGTAAAAGAGGCAGCCAAGAGCCAGCCTGTGCAACGCTCTGAACGACTACAGGGTCACACCAAGACAACCGAGCAGGGTCCAACGTTTATAACAAACTTGCTTAACTCTTACCGACGCTGAATGTTACATTATTAATGATAATTTCAGACTCAAAACTAGGCAATCATCACTCTTTTTGTAAGTCCCATATTTAGATGGCAAATAAACAGCCAAAAGTTAAGGCATTTGAAGGGCACTTGAAAACCATTCCTTTATGTGGAACCTGGGGTGCTATGATAAAAGGTTAACTATGACCCTACCAGTACAATCTGCAGAATCATTTATACCACTAAGGCTACATAAGTCACACCACTAAGATACATCTTCAGTTTATTCTTTTTCTTATTAGTACTAGAGTTAAATAAAACACTATGTAAATACCTGGGGCAATGGTGTTAACATTTTTCTGGTTGAAACTAGTTACCAGAATTAAGAAAAAATATCAAACACAACTGATGTGATTTGCACCTTCTTTTGGCCTTGTTCATTGTTGCCAAGAACTATAAACACATCCCCAAAAAAGACAGCAAGGAAGAAGACAAAAAATTACTAACTTGGGAGAAGCAACAACTAAATAAATAGAGAATTACTGGCAATACAATTTAGCCTTAATTTACTGAATGTTATTCTAATAACTGAAATATTCAATTTCCCATGAAGGTAAATCTGTTTACATCTAATCACCCACAGGATCAGCCTGGTTTAATGATTGCTATTCCCACTGCCTTTCCAATAGCAATTATAAGCCATTAGGGGTCTTTGGTCCTTTTCTATTTTAAAACGATTTAATGAATACTTATGAAAGCATCAGAAAATCTTTCAAAAAGCTATAGCAGTCTTTCATGTGTGCTTAGAAAAGATAACAACTTTTGTAATACAAAGAGTGTAGTAACTCTTATGCCGATATATTTATACCTTAGTCATCTGAAGATCCTGTAGCTGTTGTTGCCAGGCGAGAATAGTTTCTAATCGGCAAATCCAAATATTGATGTTTCCCACTAATACAGACTTCCCTACTCCTCTAATAAGAATGCAGAGGGTAGAGCTTAGGTCTTGCAGAAGATCTTTGATTAAGCGAGGATTGTGGTGGTCATCAAGAACTGGAATAAATAAAAATAAAACTATGGATTGACACAGTTAAGCAACACTTTAAAAAACAATCCGGTTTCACAACCCAAATGTCCACCGATAGATGAACAAACAACGTGTGATCTATACATGAATAGAATATTATTAAGTCTAAAACAGGAGGGAAATTCTGACACACAGTCAGCATGGATGAACCCTGAAGACATTATGCAAAGTGAAATAAGCTAGTTACAAAAGGACAAATATATAACTCCACTTATATGAGGCACCTAGAGTAGTCCAATTCATAGAGACAGAAAGTAGAATGATAATTACCAGGGGCTGGCAGGGAGGAGGAATGGGGCCTCAGTGTTTAAGGAGACAAGAGTTTCATTTTGGGACAATGAAGAGGTTCTGGAGATGAATGGTTGTGATGGGTGCCCAATAATATACACGTACTTATGCCACTGAACTGGATGCTTAAAAACTGCTAAAATGGTAAATTTTATGTTATGTGTATTTTAGCACAATAAAAAAGATGTAATTTCACTGCAACCGAAAAGTGACATCATTTTTGAGATATCACAAATATAATGAGATTTTTCAAAACTTTAAAATTTTATCTGATAAATTTTCAGTTGGGTCTACAATTTTGCCTTTAAAATGGTCAGTTTATACTTTCTTTTGTACTTATCATAAAGTGGCTACTTTAAAGTGGCTTAAATATGGAGTCATATATTCCTATGTATGTATAAAGTCATGGTGTAAAATTTAAAATTCCACTTACTAACAGCCAGTAACTTACCAAGGCAAGTTCATTAAATTAAAAAGAAAATTACTGGCTTATCTGATGCCTAAGTGAGTAAGTCACAATCCTGCTAATTTTGGAAGCATACATCTAAAATGAACTGTGATTAGCTAACCATGAAAAGGTAAAACAGCTTTTTAAGTTCTGGGATTAGTTATTTTTCCTAGTATATTGCTTTGTATGCAAAAGCAACTTTAAAAAAAGTAAACAGCAGTAACAGAACACTGGGAACTAGAGGGATGACCTGTATTTCTGATGTTATCACATTATTTACACAACTGTTTTTGACAGCATGTGTACTAGGTAAAGATAAAAGAAAAATCCCATCTCGTTGCACCAAATTTCTAATTAAGATTTAGAGTATTAAAAATACAGTGATCATCTTACCCTTTTGAACGATTTTATCCAAAATATTGAAGTAATTCTTTTGTGCCACACCACTCAATGAAGTTAACTGGGATTTTGCAATTAGCTGCAATAGCTTAAAGGAAAGACAAAAAAAAAGCTGAGCAACATATAAATCTATTTAATATGGAATTACAAACCACGGCGATATAACACACATGCATGAAGATTTCTAACATGCCATCCTAAATTAAGCCACTGTATCAGAGTCCGGGTACAGGAAACAGTCACTACCCATGCAAACCTGAAGAGACCTTCGTACAAGGGAGCTGAGGCAGCCGTGGCCTGCAACTCTGTCTTCTAGTCTTGTAGGCATTCATTTACTTAGTGGAAGCATATCTCCTCCCAGAGCCCAGGCTGCAAGAGTCTGAAACGGAGCTTTTAGCTTTCCAGTCTCTGTACCACAAGGGCATACCAGAGAGAGGCTAGAATGAATGGTTGGGCACTAACAAATATTTTCACAGCCTAAGCCCATACTCGCAGTTGTTTGCTGAACAGACAATCAGAAAATCAAACAGCCCTTCCATGTAGAAATTAAAAAGGAAAAACATCACCAAACTCATTATTAAATAGCATTTTGTATTTAAAAACTCATTATTAAATAGCAAATAAATTGCATTAAAATAAAATACTGTAGAATTTGTATTCTAGGAAGCCACAGTAACAAATCCCTGTGACAGAACCTGTGAAGTAGAGGTCTCCTGTGGGAATGACAAGCAAGGCCCTCGCCGCTGCTCTGCTTGCCCTCCTGGGATGCTCTGCTCTTCCAGTTGCCCCTACTCTGATGTGCATTATGGCAGGAAAACGTAGGCTGCTGCTTTCCTTTAATGCTTTTTGTCCCACTTTATTTTTTATTTTTGCCTAATACATCTTTTCATTCTTGTATTTTCAACTTTTGTAAATCACTGTTTTAGGTGTGCTTCTTACATACAACTTCGAGTTGGGTTTCACTTTTTGATCCAATCTGAAATCTTTTACCAGCCTTCAGGTTATGTGTATAAGGTTATGTGTTTACATGTATAGACACAACATGTTTGGTCTTAACTTTATGACATGTTTTTGTAGCTTTTTTTGAAAAAGTTTTCATTCTGTAGTTCTTCTGAAACTTAGAAATGCTTGCACTATTTTGTCCTACGGGTTACTTTTGGAATTTTAGCTCTACGTAATTCCCTCTCCTTTGGAATCCTCACACAACACATCTTCGCGTTGTTAGTTTCCTGTTCCACATTGTGATAAAACTGCCATTCATCTTGCTCCTTCCTTCCATCCCTCTCCTGTACAACTTGATTTTCGTGAACGACATCTTAGTGCCTCCCTGTGATTACAGGTGAGACAGTCAACAAATCTCTAACCACCGACCTTTTCTCCTCTGCCCTCCGCTCACACTGCTCCACCACCCTCAGCCACACAGCTGATGCTGTAGAGATTCACTGACATCCAGTCTGATGGACGTTGTTTCTCCAGCCAAAAATGCTCATGAGAACAATAAGTATTCCCTGAGTTCTCACATGATCAATACTGTTTGTTTGCAGCCTGGCAACCAGACAGTTTGACTGGACATAAAATTTATGGGCCATCCTTTCTTCCTGGAGGATCCCATAAGTAAGGATGACTCCACTATCTGAAGAATTTGGAGAAATTTGAAGCCACCCTGATCTCTTCCCTTGGTAAGAGATGACACGTTGTTTACCCATTGGGAGGTTCTTGCCTCATCTTCAGAGTTTAATAATTCCTGTAGGATGTGGCACACTCATGACCTGTTCTCAGTCAACCTTCCCCAGCATAAAATTTGCCCTCTCACAATGTACGCTTCCATCTATTTTTACCTGAGCAGAATTTTCCTGAACATTATCTTTAAATATTTGTTCTGTCCTTTTGTTTTGTTTTCCTGCTTGAAGATTCCAATGATAAATACGCTGGAACCCCTCTCCCTGTTCTCTACAGCTGTAATTTTCTTTCTAATTCCTCTTAAACTCATGATTATGGTTTCATTCTTATTAATTTTCTCATTCGTACTATTTCCATCACCTTTTTTTGTGTTTCCCAAAACATCTGTTTTCTCCTGGGCCCTTCCAATCCCACCTTCGCCTCTGTGGTGGTTCTCCCGGCAGATGCCATCCTTCCTTCTGCCAACTTGGCTTTGTCTCCTGCTGTCTCACTTGGTTATACAGGTTGAGCATCCCTAATTCCAAAATCCAGAATCCTCCAAACTCTGGAACTTTTTGAGCACTGACAAGTGGAAAATTCCATACTTGACCTCAGGTGATGGGCTGCACAAAATTATTAAAAATACTACATAAAATTACCTTCAGGTTATGTATATAAGGTGTATGTGAAACATACATGAATTCCAAATTTAGACTTGTATCCCAGCCCCAAGATATCTCATAATGTATACGTAAATATTCCAAAATCTGAAAATATCCAAAATCGAAAACACTTCCAGTTCTAAGCATTTGGGATATGGGATACTCAACCTCATTAAAATCTCTTTTCTGTTTTGTGGCATTCCTGCACTGGGATCTTCTGCTACAGAACTGCTTCGTGAGTTTCCTGTTTTTTTTTTTTATTCACGATTAACTGTCTGGTCATGATTCCATCCTGCTTCGCAGACACATTTCCCACAATTTCCTTAGAGAATATCCGTGCAGTGACATCACCTTCTTCTCTAACAGGCATTTCAGAGTGAGGTGGGACTTCCTAGGGTGTCGGTTTTGCAGAAGCCCTCAGGGTAGGGGGAACGGCAGCTTTCAGCCTTCCCAGTTCCAGCACTCTGTCCCCCAGCTGCTACCTGCATGTACGTGAATCCCTGGGTGACCCCACAGCCCATGTCTCTGAGTAAAACTGGATCTGGGAAGCCCTTTGCTGTCAGTGGTCCTCCCTGGAACTTCTGCACTCTGCAAGCTGGAGTTGAACATCTGTGACTCAGGCTCTCAGTGCATAGGGCCTGTGGGGCTCATCTTCTAGACTGGGCCCTGACAAGTGCTTTTGTGAGCCTGAGCCCTTCTGCTCAGTTCTGCCTATACTATCACTGCCCAAGCTTAGCTACTTTTGGTAAGCTTCATGCACATTTTAGAGTCTGTGAATTGCATCTGCCTCTTACTTCTCTGAAAATGGAGTTTTTCATCCCTTCCTTCCAATTCTTCCAGCCTTTCTTGATTTCCAGAATGAGCAATCACTAAGTCGTATGCTCAGTCCCAAATAACATTATAAACGTGACAATTACATGATAATCTTTGGGGGAAAAACATTCTGTGATTTCTAACATATTTACATAAAAATATCTTACACTAAAATACACCAGTTGAGGGCACTGGCCAGAGATAAGATCAGGTTACGCCAAGCAAAGCTGAGAAGACCATTGTTAAAATTTCAATCCTGTTCCTTTATCTTTTCAAATTAACTGAATGTTGTTATTGAATTTCTTCCTTGTTTTAATGTTGAATAGCACCCCTTTTCCCTGCCTCACTTTAGAATCAATTTAGAGACAAAGGATTCAGGCCAACTGAGGTTATCAGCATTATTGCTCATAATAGCTGGACTGGCGGATGCGATTCAGATTCACACAGCAATGGATTTCCTAATCTGAATCCTAGACTGAGATGATGCCAGCAAGCCCTAAGCATTGCTTAATAACCAAAGCCTCCCCAGATAGGCTTCTTGCCCTACAACACTGAAGACATGAAAGAAACAGACCAAAATGTACAAGTATCTTTTATTCCTCAAAGGAAAAAAGAAGAGTTACACGTGTCTGTTTCTCACCAATAAGAGGGGTCAGGGCAGAGGGAGTCTGGGAGAGACAGTTCTACCACCACGGTTCCCAAAGCATCGTCTAGGGGCCTCTTAAGGGAGCCCAAGGTCTAAACTATTTCCACAGTTTCACTAAGATAGGATTTTCCTTTTCTACCCTGACATTCATTAGTGTGCAGTGAAGTGCTCCAGAGGCCTCAAGATGCTACCTTACAGAAGACTGAACTCAGGAGCAGAGATGAGGAATAATCCCCTCCATCACATCAGACACCAGGAGGGTGTGCCAAGGTGTGAGATAGTCCTGTTTTTTTGTTGTTGTTTTTTTTTTTAAGACGGAGTTTCACTCTTGTCTCCTAGGCTGGAGTGCAATGGCACGATCTCGGCTTACTGAACCTCTGCTTCCTGGGTTCAAGCGATTCTCCAGCCTCAGCTTCCCAAGTAGCTGGGATTACAGGTGCGTGCCACCACGCCAGGCTAATTTCTGTATTTTCAGTAGAGACAGGTTTCACCATGTTGGCCAGGCTGGTCTCAAACTCCTGATCTCAGGTGATCCGCCCACCTCGGCCTCCCAAAGGCTGGGATTACAGGCGTGAGCCACTGCACCCAGCCCAATCGTTACTTTTAAATAAATGCAGAAATATTTTACAAATTGTTTTAATTTCTAATGTGGCAAACATTGATAGATATAACTCACATGACCCAAATCTCTTTGGGGTCCTCAGTAATTTTAAAAAGTGAAAAGGACCCTTGAGACATTTGGTTTTGGAACTGCTGCTCCACTAGGGGAGGAAATACCAGGAACAGAGAATACGTGTCCCCTGGGAGATAAGCCTCCCCGACCACCTCCCCTCCCATCATCGAAGTACGTTTTCTACATTTCTCTAATATCATGTTTTAAAATTCCTTTTAAAAAGACTGCACTCATCAGCAGAAGGCATGGGATTAGCCTTCTGATCCTTTAGAAGCACGGTCAGTTTCGACTAGTTATACACACAGGACTACAAAATGGACACCACCAGGCATACGTAAGCATAGAGGTGAGAAGGGCCGTGGTGTTCATAGTTGAAAAGATTGCATTTCCGGTTAAAATGGTAATTAAGATAACAGGGCAAAAGACATTTAACAAAGAAACCATCATCATTCACAAGCCTCTAATTAGCTATAAAGCAAAGTCTGTTGGGAATTTAATGAATATTTGTTAAAAACACAAATACTGTAGGAAGTTTTTTATACAGTCATGGGTCGCTTAACAAGGGGGTTACAATCTGAGAAACGCATCGTTGGTAATTTCATCACTGTGTGAACATCACAGAGTATATTACACAACACCTATACAGCTAGACCACAGACCTTATACAACATGTTCATGCACTGAACAGCAACTGTAACATAATGGCAAGTATCTGTGTATCTAAATCTACTTAAACACAGGAAAAGTACAGTAAAAATAGGAAATAATCTTACGTGGCCACCACACTACACGCGGTCGGTCACTGACCAAAACCTCGTTATGTGGTGCATGACTGCGTATCTCCTCAAATCTGACAATTCTAAACAAGTAAAGATGTGGAAGAATTAGATAAACAGAAAGAAAGTACATCCTTCAAATAGAGAATCTGTATTTTTCTCACACATCAATAGAATATTTATAAAAATCAATTACAAAGAAGTCCACAAAGGAAAACTTAATCATTTCAAAGAATTAGAGATCTTAAAGGCCAAGCTCTCTGGTGATAATATAATAAAACTAGAATTCGATAAAGTTAAATAAAATCACAGCTATTTGAAATTCGAGGTCCATTCCTGAACACTCTTGGATCTGGGAGCAAATTGTCACTGCATGTGTGCCTGTGATCCTGAAGGGCCTCACCTACATGGGGAAGGGAAGAGAAACAACAATGTCCGCTACCTCTATTTTTAAAGTCAGCCTTACTACAGAACACAGAAAGTATTCTTCACTGGGCAGACCAAATCAACTTTGCTCAGTCTTCACCTTTGGGTTCCTTTAGATTTGTAATTAACTGTAAGCATTTACTGAGTGATTATTATAAAGGCACCATCTGAAGTACCTGATGCCCTTCTAATGCCTGTAATGCCCCTGTGAGGTAGGTCTTACTATTATCCCCGCTCTACAGATGAGAAAACTGAGGCAGGGAGAGAAGAAGCTGGCCCCAAGGCCACATCACTGAGGAGGGAGGCGCCAGACCTGGAGAGCAGGGGGATCCCACAATCTGTGCTTGTGCCTTCCTGCTCTGCTGCTTCCCATCTAGTGTGTGTGCCAGACAGAATTAATAACCTGGAACAGCCCTCAGTGATCTCAACTTTGATTATCTAATTTTAAAAAGACTTCTTAAGTTCATTGTCTTTTACAAAAAAGGGATGTAATCTAGCAAGTCAATGCAGAACCATGCAGACTTTGTAGTTTTCATCAATTCTCTGGAAGCTCCAGCCACTTTCCTCGGTCCTTTAGCAGTGTGTGGACTGCCTGCCCACCCCTGCCCCGAGGTAAGGAAGCACCACACTACAACCTCATGCAGGCTGGACTAAAACATGTCCTCCACTTCAGGCTTAGGAACCAGCGCCCCTCCTACAACTCACAAGTTGCTCAAGCAGTGGTCTGTGAGAGGTGATTCTATTTTGGGGGTTGTCCCTTTTCTCTGCTTTTCTTGGGAACCATTTTGACTCTCTGTCAAATGTTCACTGACTTCTAGCACTGGCAGAAAGACAGACTGCTTTTTTATCTGAAACTGAACTGTTACACAACATATAATTTTATTTTGGTAAAAGCATTCTTAGTTGCTCGTTTAGTCATACTCTACAAATTATCTTGTTGATAGGATAAATATGGTAAGAATTAAAGAAAAATGAAGATGGCAGTGGATACTTGCAGAGTATTATTAATACGGGCATTTCAAACTTCCAATATAATCTGGATATTTGCCTGGAGAACAAGCTCTTTTTGGCATGCCATCTAATGAGGAGACTTATGTTCCCAGTGTGCTCAAACTGCCTGACACCACCTATCCACCATTGTCAGCAATTTATGTTCAATTTTTCTTAAAAACATCAGAGCTACAAGGTCAAATTTAATTCAACTGAGGTCAAACTCTCGGATGAGCCGAGTAGCACTTCCTTCAATGGAAATGGACATTTCTGAATGGTGACAACACCGTCATTTCTTGGACTTTCTTTAACAAATCTGTTCTTAGGAGCATTAGCATACTTTGTTAATACACTTTAATCTGGCATTTTTAAGGGGGCAATTATAGGGAAGTACCTGGAATTAAATAGCCTACAACCAATTCTTGAATCAACAATTAGGAAAATTGAAAAATATATATGTAAATATATCTTTTTCTGTATAAGTAAAGTCCCGCTAACTTAGGAAATTAGAGGACATCTTCGTGTAGAATCTTTTTATAAAGTGGAAATAGGCCGGGCACAGTGGCTCACGCCTGTAATCCCAGCACACTGGGAGGCCGAGGCAGCCGGATCACCTGAGGTCAGGAGTTCGAGACCAACCTGACCCATATGGCAAAACCCCCTCTCTACTGAAAATACAAAAATTAACTGGGCGTGGTGGCAAGTGCCTGAAATCCCAGCTACTCGGGAAGTTGAGGCAGGAGAATCTCTCGAAGCCGGGGGTGGGGGGCGGAGGTTGCAGTAAGCCAAGATTACACCACTGCACTCCAGCGTGGGCGACAAAGCTCTGTCTCAAAAAAATACAAAATAAAATTTTAAAAAAGTGAAAATAACTTCCTCTGTTTCTGACTATGCAGTTTGCTTGAAGGAAAAAAACAAAAAAGCAACCTGTAGGTTCAGTACAACAATCAGCAAAAATGTAATTATCTTAGAGTATCTTAATAGTTCTTCAAGTAGAATTTATGGAGGAGTTTAACTGTGGTAAAAAAATAATTGGAGTAACTTAGAAAATATTTATGTATACAACAGTTAGTTTGTATGCTCAGTCACTCATTCATTTTAGGAATAACAAGTGCCTACTACTTGCCAGGTGCTTGGGATATAGCAGGGCCTACTGAATAAATTAATATACAACCATAAATTAGCATTGGATTGTGTCGCTTAAAACAACACTCACCAAACAAAAGCTTGATTAGCAATACGATCTGAAATTTTAAAGACAGCCCTTTTCGACAGTTCCATCTAATTTGCCAGGTCATTATTTTAAAATGTCATATGGGATTGCTGGGTCAAATGGTATTTCTGGTTCTAGATCCTTGAGGAATCATCACCACCACACTGTCTTCCACAACGGTTGAACTTATACTCCCATTAACAGTGTAAAAGTGTTCCTATTTCTCCACAGCCTCTCCAGCATCTGTTGTTTCCTGACTTTTTAATGATTGCCATTCTAACTGGTGTGAGATGGTATCTCACTGTGGTTTTGACTTGCACTTCTCTAATGACCAGTGATGAGCATTTTTTCATATGCTTGTTGGCTGCATAAATTTCTTCTTTTGAGAAGTGTCCGTTCATATCCTTTACCCACTTTTTGATGGGATTGCTTTTTTCTTGTAAATTTGTTTAAGTTCTTTGTAGATTCTGGATATTAGCCCTTTGTCAGATGGATTGATTGCAAAAACTTTCTCCCTTTCTGTACGTTGCCTCTTCACTCTGATGATAGTTTCTTTTTTTTTTTTTTTTTTTTTTTGAGACGGAGTCTCGCTGTCACCCAGGCTGGAGTGCAGTGGCCGGATCTCAGCTCACTGCAAGCTCCGCCTCCCGGGTTTAGGCCATTCTCCTGCCTCAGCCTCCCGAGTAGCTAGGACTACAGGCGCCCACTACCTCGCCCGGCTAGTTTTTTGTATTTTTTAGTAGAGACGGGGTTTCACCGTATTAGCCAGGATGGTCTCGATCTCCTGACCTCATGATCCGCCCGTCTCGGCCTCCCAAAGTGCTGGGATTACGGGCTTGAGCCACCGCGCCCGGCCGATAGTTTCTTTAGCTATGCAGAAGCGCTTTAGTTTAACTAGATCCCATTTGTCAATTCTGGCTTTTGTTGCCCATTGCTTTTGGTATTTTAGTCATGAAGTCTTTGCCCATCCCTATGTCCTGAATGGTATTGCCTAGGTTTTCTTGTAGGGTTTTTATGGTTTTAGGTCTTATGTTTAAGTCTTTAATCCATCTTGAGTTAATTTTTGTAAAGGTGTAAGGAAGTGGTCCAGTTTCAGTTTTCTGCATATGGCTAGCCAGTTTTCCCAACACCATTTATTAAATAGAGAATCCTTTCCCCACTGCTTGTTTTTGTCAGGTCTGTGAAAGATTAGATGGTTGTAGATGTGTGGTGTTATTTCTGAGGCCTCTGTTCTGTTCAATTGGTCTATATACCTGTTTTTGGTACCAGTATCACGCTGTTTTGGTTACTGTAGCCTTGTAATATAGTCTGAAGTCAGGTAGCATGATGAAAAGATTATAAATCATTCTACTATAAAGACACACACACACACACATGTTTACTGCGGCACTGTTCACAATAGCAAAGACTTGGAACCAACCCAAATGCCCATCGGTGATAGACTGGATAAAGAAAATGTGGCACACATACACCATGGAATACTATGCAGTCATAAAAACAGATGAGTTCATGTCCTTTGCAAGGACATGGATGAAGCTGGAAACCATCATTCTCAGCAAACTAACACAAGAACAGAAAACCAAACACCACATGTTCTTATTCCTAAGTGGGAGTTGAACAATGACAACACATGGACACAGGGAGGGGAACATCACACACCAGGGCCTGTCGGGGGTTCGGGGGCTAGAGGAGGGATAGCATTAAGAGAAATACCTAATGGAGATGACGGGTTGATGGGTGAAGCAAACCACCATGGCATGTGTATACCTGTAACAAACCTGCACATTCTGTACATGTATCCCAGAACTTAAATTAAAAAAAAAAAAAAATTGAAAAAAAAAAGTCATGACGCATTTAAGAAAGTCACTTAATTTACATGAGAGGAAAATAAAAGTTTATAGACTTAGAAAATGACATCTTAATGAAAAAGCTCTTCACGGCTGTCAGGATGACTGCACTTTTGGTCTCTGTCCTTGACTCCATTGTGACCTTCAGCCCATCTCTCTGGGCCCCATTTTCTCATCTTTACCTCTTGGGTCATAAATGGATCTCCATGCAGCTGTCATCCCTCTGCCTAAATCCTCCTCAAAAAAAAAATAAAAATAGTGGCTAACACAGAGTACAGACTGTTCTAAGAGCTTCCTATGATGGAATAATCTAATCTTTATAACAGTGCTCTGAGGTAGATGCTAAAATCTACCAGATACTATGGATGAGATAATGAAGTCATATGCTTGAGATCCCTGAGTAAATAAATAAGAAAGAGAGAGAACTCCAACAGCGGCCATGTGGCTGCAGAGCCTCTCTCCCTCCCTGCCTCACCCTCAAGTCCACACCGGGGAGGGCTGAGGGTCACTCATTGAGCATCTTTCCCATGCGCTGCTGTGAGGCTGCTGCTATTAACTTGCTGCTATGGCGTAGTCATTAGCAGAAATTATGAAAAAAATTGAAAAAAAAAAATCTTCAGATAGCCAGAGATTCTAGCCTGAGATGTCTTTCCTTACTTGCTTATTATTATCTGTAAAAACAGGGTCTCCCTATGTTGCCCAGGCTGGCCTCCTGCCTCGGCCTCCCAAAGTGCTGGGATTGCAGGTGTGAGTCACTGCACCTGGCCACTTTCCCCATTTAATAGATCCCTAGGATACTGGGAAGCAGAAGTCCATCTCCAGACATGAGGAGCAGGCAGGCTAAAGGAAACAGCACTGGGGGGTCTTGGAGGGGCAGAGCAACGCCCAGGGACACAGAAATTTTTGAATAAAGACAACAGTGACCGACTCTTTGCCTACATCTAAAGCAAATGAAAACGTAAAAATAAATGGTGGCAAGACACTAAACTAAAAATACTCTACCCCTGAAAGTATGTGACACTGGATGTACTATCTAATTGGTCCAGCCATAGGCAGAGAATGAAGTACTTCAGATAATTTACCAAATAACTAAAATTAGATATATAAACTTTACAATTCTGAAAACGTTTTTCCTACAGATGTGTGTAGCAAACACAGCATATTTAACATTTTTATAAATTTCAGTTGCACACCGTGCAGCTTTCAGGAAGCTTTCATGCCGTGCACTGCCCTGCATGCACCTCCCAAGCCTGCGGCTGTTCGCGCCTGGCTGTCAGAAGCCACCTCCTGACTGCCAGTGGGGCGAGGGAGCAGGCTGTTCTTCTCAGTGCTATAAGCAAGCCCAGGACTCCAAGGGAATGACAACAAATGTGTAAAACCCACAGTCACATTAACCTACAGGCTCAGGACCCAGTTCTACTTCCTCCAGACAGCTTTTGGGTACTGGTCTCCCTCTCTGTGTTTACAGCCGTCCTGGGTTTGCTGGGCACCTCCGAGTTCATGGAAGTGCAGCTCCTCACTGCAGCTGGGACATACTTACTCCACTTTGACAAACGGGGTGTTATTTTCAGCAGTGGGTGAACAGCAGTGAACAAACCAAGCCCCTGCTCCTGGGGCTCAACTGGGACGGGGATACAGACAACTTAAACACTTGACCACTGGCACACCTGAGGGCCAGGGAGGTGCTGCTGATATGATGGGGGTGGCGAGGCCAAGGTCCCAGCCAGGTAGGCTTGCGTTGGTATTGCCAAAACCCTGTGATCACTGGCAAACAAGATTTCATGGTGGGAGTGTGAATAGAACTGGATTTCAAAGTTTCTTGAAAAAAATAGTTAGAAAAAACAAGGTACGTTGATCTGCACACAGGAGGTGCTCAGCGATGCCAACACTGACGGGCTCCTCCTGCCTTGAGTGAAAAGCATCTGCCCCTGGACAGTGAACAAAAGCTGGGGCCATTTTATGCCTCTAACACCACACCTGGCTCAAACTCAACTTCAAAGATTAGAGTAAAAACGAAATTTCCATTCCAAACTACGTATCTTTGACAACTGAAACAATCTGTAATTGAACACTATATTCTATACTAGCTTTTATCCTAAGACTAGTAATTATTGATTAGTCTCAGTTTAAAATTCGTAAGTTTAGATGGACAAAATGATTTTACATAAAACAAAATGTTAGTTGAAAGATACAGGCTGGGCATGGTGGCTCACACCTGTAATCCCAGCACTTTGGGAGGCCGAGGCAGGTGGATCACTTAAGGTCAGGAGTTTGAGACCAGCCTGGCCAACATGGTGAAACCCCATCTGTACTAAAAATACAAAAAAGAATTAGCCAGGCATCATGGTGCATGCCTGTAATCCCAGCTACTCAGAAGGCTGAGGCAGGAGAATCACTTGAACCCAGGAAGCAGAGGTTGCAGTGAGCAGAGATCGTGCCACTGCACTCCACCCTGGGCAACAGAGTGAGACTCCACCTAAAAAACAAACAAACAAACAAACAAAAAAAACCAAAAAAGATACATATTAAGTTTTGCACACAAATTCTTAAGGGCAGATATTACTAAATGCTGTTAGAAAAAAAGGAAACCTTTTATCAAGCATTTCAAAAAAATGCTTCTACGTTTCTAGTTTATAGGTATTCTAATAATACTGAGTGACATTATGGACAACTTAGCCTAAGTTATGGAAAATCATATTATTTAGAAGAACTCCAAGAGAATCCTCTCAGTTGTTGCAGTAAGTGTTGCTATAAACATTTAAAACAGCAAACAAATACCAAATACCTGCACAGCATACATGATAAATGCACTTGATAAAGTGAAAAAAAAAATAGTACACACTGAAAGAAAGCCAATGGAAGAGGGTACTGACATGGGCCAGGGAGGGCAGAATTAGGATGGGGACATGCAGGAGCTCAATCCAAGGCAAGACACAGGCTCAGGCTTTCCCACAGTCACAAAGGCTGCTGCTAGTTTTTGTTTTTAGCAGAAGGTAAGCATGAGCAAATCACCTTTTAGAGGTAACTTTGCTGGACTTGTGAAAGGTCTGGAGCGACTGCAGGAGAGGGAAGGTGGGATTCCCACAGAGCAGGAACACAGATGAGCCAAGCAAGGCTCTGCTTCGAAGGCAGCAATCAACAGAGATGCACAGACCTGTGAGGCTGCTGGGACAGTCATGCAACAATGCAGCCCTTTTGCTTCCTAGGCTCACCAGTTCCCTTGCTCCACCTCTGAGAGGTGGTTTGGAGAAACACAGCCCTTCTCAAGACGGTTGCAAGGTAAGTTTAGTTGGTACATGAGTGCACAGCACATTTTAATTTTTATAGTTATGCATTTATTTTATATGTATTAGACAAACGACCGACAGAAAATTTACCATTTCACAGGTATTAGTGTTTAGGATGAGGCTAAAGTAGGTATTTCTGTTTAAAAAAGTAAATTTGAAGAAAAGCTACTTAGCAAATTATAGTAGTATGTGGTACACAGACAAAAAAAAATCATGCAGTCATTCAAATGACTGAAAATGATAAAATACTGGCCCTGGTCTATGGACTCCCCCTCTGATAAAGCACAAAACACTCGCACCTTCTCCAGAGTCAGTGACCAAAGATGACAGAGCAGGGCACCCAGCACAGAAATCACCAGGAGCCAATGACTTCCTCCTGTGCCCCATCCTACTCTCTCACTCACACCAAGAATTAAATCCTTTTATGTAGACAGATGGTCAAGAATTGCTACTATAAAGCAACTCAGTATGGTCTGAACTATCAGAGAGCTACATGGAGAAATAGTTACTGCTAAACAGACCTCTCTGCTGATGTTTTTCCTGCCTACTTAAGTCTTGAAAATTTCCACAAGGCTGAGTCAAATGTGCATTCCATCATCTACAAGAAAGGTACCTATCGAGAACACCCTGCTGGCCAGCGTGTAAATATCTAAAGGAGGACTCAGAAAACACCGGGGAAGTCCAGCCTGCATGTGTTGGCTGGGCTTCAGTGAAGAATGGAGCACAACAGGAGTTGTAAGTAGTAGTTACATAAGAAGCCCTGGAAATTCTGCTCAGAACCAAACATCATAAATAAAATTATCTAAGACTTACAGTTATTTAATTCCCTAAATTTTCTGTCCTCCCAGTAGCACTTTTAAATGTCTAAAAGCAATTAAAGGAAACATTTTCCAATGTCTCACAGAACCATTAGAAACACAAAATTAATAGCTTCATAAACTATAGCTTCTATTTTATCCATAGAATGAAGGTGCATAAATCACATAGTAATTAATCTTTAGACAAAAGCAAACAATAAATGGAATATATGGCTATGATCCTTTCTTTTTGAGTGTGGCCCAAGATAAAAGTTTCTTCCAAAAGGATATCATTAATGCAATAAGGCTTTTGTGGAATTCTATTCTGTATGAAATTCCTGTTTTCTATTAGCTACTTCTTCCTCTGTGACGTAAGGCTCATTCTTTGTGAAAAACGTGAAGCAGAAAACATTTGCGAAATCATCAGGTAAAGATCCCATGACCGTTCTATCACTGACACGGTACGTAGATGCATGGTGCAACCCCCGGGGGACCACTTTGTGGCATCCTCAGCAACCACAGAGCCACAGGGAGATGACTGTTTGCTCCCACTGAGGCTCTGCAACCTCTGCCACCAACACTGGAGAAATCCTCCAATCTCACTGTTTTCTCCTGAACTTGTTCCCTTCTGTTTTTCGATTATATGCAGCAAACAGGCACACCTTAAAGCTGCCAAAAGCATCTTAAACGTTGTACACTTACAATCTTCAAAATATAATTGTTCACAAGAGTCATCAAAGTAGTTTTTCATGTAGAACACTTACTTTGACCACATAATTAAACCTTCGGATATCTTGAATTGCACTTGAGAAGTCTAACCGATTAAAGGCCTCTCCCAAGGTGCAATAGCCATGCCTCTGGAAGAGCAACACAGAAGTTAAAATTAGTCAATCAGCCAAAAAGAACTGGCAGTTAATGTCAATTAATTGTGCAATTAAAAAAACATTTTGGCAAAGGACATTTGTTTTTATCCTGAAGACTGATTTTAGATTTAGATGAGAGAATAGTAAAATTATAGCAATGCTAATAATTTAAGCTGTTTATGTATAACTGAGACACCGTTAACTGACATTTTTTACCACCTGCTGAAGTAATGACAAAGAAAAATGTATATTAAATATCTTGCTGGTTTGCAGAACAGAAAACCAAACACCGCATGTTCTCACACATAGATGGGAATTGAACAATGAGAACACTTGGACACAGGAACACTTGGACATCACACACCGGGGCCTGTTGTGGGGTGTGGGGAGGGGGCAGGGACAGCATTAGGAGATATACCTAATGTAAATGATGAGTTAATGGGTGCAGCACACCAACATGGCACATGTATACATATGTAACAAACCTGCACGTTGTGCACATGTAACCTAGAACTTAAAGTATAATAGAAAATTTAAAAAAAAATCTTGCTGGTTTATTTTGCTGGGGACAAACTGGGGTGTGGATGACGTTAAGGCTAAGATCATAAAAAAACTGGATTATACTAGGCTACGCAACTAAAAATACATAAATCACGTGCTTAGCTGCATTGTAAGGATGTAGGTGTTATAAATATACAGTTGAAACACAGGACCTCTCTGCGGGGGAGGCATGCACTGCCCAGGTTGGAAGTATGCTCAACCACAAGGATCACAGCTGGGAGAGGCGCTTCGGCAGCAAGAAGGTGCCTCTGAAAACCAGCACTGGGATGGAGAGGGCTGAAGGCAAGTGCTGGTTGTGACCATGGGCAGCTTTCAGGCTGGGAGCACGGATGCCAAGAACCCAAAACACCAAAAAAACTGGTGATTAGATCCACAGGTCCAAGAACCAAAGGAAGAAAATGAAACAATTTATTTTCAGTACTGTAAACACTGCTGCTATTCTCTTAGATGTTTTTCTGCCATGATACACCCTTATCCTATACTGGTTTGTGTAGATTAGCACATTAGGTTTCAGAAGTCATTTTAAACTCCATTTCCATCCTCCATATTTGAAATATTTAAAATCTACAGATTTTCATTTCAAAGTTGTAGAGATAAATAAGCTGGAGAACAATAATAAAAAACATGAGATGATCGATCTCAAATTCCAAACAGGTGACTTGAGATGTCCTAGAGAAGGCAGCTGGAGTCACAGCACCTTTGTCTCTGATAGCTGATATACTCAGAGGTTCATGTGCTTCTGTGCATCAACCCCAATCGCCCTACTGTGTGCACAACTCAACGAAATTCATTTAAAACATCCAAATATGTTGACTGAGTGCCTGCTATGCAGAAAACATTTTCCTGGGAACTCTGGGGGAAAGGAAATGCTAATTTTGATATAGATAATTATCTGAAATCCCTCACAGTTGATACTCCTATTTTATTTCTCTCTCTTAATTCTACATGATGGTGCAGCAGGCACTTTCCAAGGTCACCACCCATCTCACAACTGAAAATTAAATCTGATTCACAGAGCAGACCACAAAGAGCATGTCTGGACCTAGAACCACAGCATGTAACCTCAGAGCGGTGAGACACCAGCTAGCATGGATAAGCAGCAGGCACTTGCTCTATACCAGGTGACGGTGTGGAGACATGACATGGTGCAGGGACACCAGCGCCCAGTCCTAGTTCTGGTCCCTCTCAACCTGGTTCTAGGATCCTGGTTCCTAGGATTCCAGGGAACATTCCCATAGCCTCACAATAAGATCCTCTTTTCCTGCACATGCTAGCTTGGATGGGATCCTCTGCTCTGTAATCAGGATGGCAACAGAGCAGATGAAATATTTAATGGTCTTTCATGAGCACTAAATTTCGTTTTTTAAAAACTAGGTTAGATTCTGTCAAACAATCTTCTAATGGTATATTAGAGTGTATATTAAGGATCTGATTCATTCTATACCCACTAACCATAACCGAATAGATTAAGTTTTCTTTCTCAGAATCTAATCCTTCAGTTTCTAGGAAGCTGGACTAGCTTCAGAGCATCTATAAACATTTCTGGAATATTTAACTTATCCTAAAAAAACAGATGATAGACAATAGTTCCCTAAATTATTTTCCCCAATTGTTGCAAAATAAAGCAAATGCAGAGTTTCTAAGACTATAAAAGGAACTCAACTTCCCTGATCCTAGTAAAGAAACAGGAAACAGCTTGAAGCTCTCTGGTTTGTCTTATGGCTCATGAAAAAGCTTTAGCCTAACTTGGGAAAAGAAAGGCAGGGAAGGAGTTCACACGGCTCTGCGCAAACCCAACCCAATTACTAATTTCATGTTAGCCACTCTTTACGTGGAATGAGGGGGCTCACAGATGTCCTACGCTCCAAAACATGCCACAGGGAGGACACACGCCCATCAGCATCAGAGGTTCATGCTAACACAGAGAAAATGCGTATGACTGCAGGAGTCCATGCTTGGTTTAAATAGGCCTGCTGCTGACTCAGATATGTACAGGTAGGCAGGAACCACACACTGCACATATACCACATGCTAACACACACCATACATCCCACACACCAATGTGTGCAAATACATGCACAACCATACATACACACCATATATACAACACACACCAATGTATGCACAAATACAGTCACATACCACACGCACATGCAAGCACACACAATGGAGAATCACTACCTCAAAAGCTCCTCATATGCTATTATCTGTCAGAATTTGAACCATAGATCTGATATTGCAAAAGAAATGTGTTTTATGCAACTTTATTAATAAATGTATTTAATGTGACTCCACATTGAACAGAAACAATCCAAGATACTCTCTTATTTATAAAAGAATACTTACTTCTTTTGTGCTTTCTTTATGGACATAGATCCATTTTTCACGATAAAAACCTAGAATAAAAATTAACTTGGTTTTTTAAATCTGGCAAATCATTTCAAAAATGAAGATTTTAAAGGAATTTAAATAATTGGACATGTTAACAAAATTATCTGATTTACTATATTCATAAGAAATGCTTTTACTTGGTTCAATGCAAACAGAATTGCCTTGTTTCTTAAATCAGTTTAAGATATGAACAATAATTTCAGACAGTACCAAGTCCTAGTAACTTAGAAGAAAATTAGTATTATTAACGACTGAAGCCATATGAAGACATAAATGATTATAAAATGCAATTACATTACTAAATTCCTACGTACCCTAATAAAAAGTTCTATTCTTCTATTGCTCTGTATGGTACTCCACAGAAACACATTTTTCAGATAAATCTTAAAAGTTTCAAGAATCACACTAACTGTATTCTCCATGTGACCCTATCTTCTTCATAAAAAGTAGTCTCCCCCATATTCACAGTTTCACCTTCTACAGTTTCAATTACCCACAGTCAGTTCTGGCTTGAAAACATTAAATGGAAAATTCCAGAAATAAACCGTTCCTAAGTTTTAAATTCTGTGCCGTTCTGGGTGGTGTCATGAAATCTCACACTGTCCTGCTTTGTCCTGCCTGGGATGGGAATCCTCCCTTTGTCAAGCGAGTCCTACACTACCTGCCCCTTGATCACTCAGTAGCCGTCTTGGTTATCGGATCAACTGTTGAGGTATCGCAGTGCTTGTGTTTAGAGAACCCTTATCATACTTCATAATGGCCCCAAAGTGCAAGAGGAGCGATGGCGGCCATCTTGCTATAACTGTTTCATTTTATTATTGTTGTTAATCTCTTGCTGTGTCTAACTTATAAATTAAACTTTATTATAAGTGTGTATATACAGAAAAAAACCTATAGTATCCATAAGGTTCGGTACTATCCACAGTTTCAGGCATCCACTGAAGGTCTATCCCCTGAGGTGAGGGAGCCTACTATAGACGAACATGTGTCTTGGTAACTCACGGATATACTGCAAGGCAGTGCCATGATAGAGCCCTACGCCCTCTCACAGACAGGTCCCACCTCCAGCCTTCCCCTGCTGCCATCTAACATCCTAAACTACAGCTCTGAATGTCTGTCTCCTGCTCTGAATCTTCAGTCACTTCGAAACTCAAGTCAGGACACCCCTCAGTTTGGCCTCACTGCTCAAGAATGAGTTGAATTCAAGATCATATGCATGGCTGTTTTGTGGGTTGTGCCATCTCTTATTTTGTTTTTGCACATCTTACCCACTGAAACGGTTGAGCTGCAAAAAGTCTGACCACTAAATAAGTGGGTGATGCTGGACACTGGGCTGTTATTTACATATTTGTATCACCTTTTATTTCATAAGATAGCATTGTCACAGTAATTTAGTATTTCAACATAATCGACAAAATAAAATTAATGAGAATGATCTTACTTTGAGTATTTGTGTCATTTCTAAAATGGTCCTTTTTCCTTTTTTTGGATGCATATTCATGCTCTTCATTATTGAATATTTCTCCATCTTCACTATTTAAGATACTGAAATAAAGATATATTCTATTAAAATATTTTTTCAGGGATATCTTCATTTGGCTTTTCTTTTGTAAAACGATACAAACACTTCAAAGTGACAGATTGTGGGCTTGAAATTACAAGGGTAATGTCTAATATATATTTTTTTCATTTTGAGAAATAAGATGTGTCCTGGTTCTTTGAGAATATTATACCGGAAAGTGCTGAACATGTTTTAGAACCTCTCAAGGGTCTTGATATGCTTATCCAAGGTAGTTTCAAACATCGAAATGCTTTATTAAAACATAGAGATTTTTTAAAAACAACTACTAAAACTCCAGAAAAAAAGATGGTAAGAATATGATGATACCCGATACTGACCAATGACTTGCTGTATCCCTTACCCCATGCTGAGTAACCACTCAATATTTCTGCTTACTCCCTATATTTTTAAGGGTTTAGCTGAAGTTAATTATTCGCTGAACATTTTTTTATTAAGCACCAACCAAATACATGTTAATACATTTAAGTGGAACCAGGAGAAGTGACATGTATATTTTTACTATTTAAACACATTTAATTAAAAGTTCTTCTTCTTCGTGAAACAAGAAAATCAAATCATAAGGCAATAACTAGACAATGTGAACACCTTTTACTCTTTAAAAAAATTTCTTCCTTATAGTGAAAAAAAAAAAACCTGTAAATAGTAATAATCCATATCTTCAAAACTAAAGATGTGTAAAATTTTTATTTTCCACACACTGATAACAGATTTTCAGTCTAAAGTGAGGAAGGAAGCTCTGTGGAGACAAGCTGGTTGGTGGAGGCATGCGAGAGTGATGCTCAAATCCAAGGAACTAAAATTGCTTATTTCCCGCTCATTGTTCTTTGACAAGAAAATTGTATACAAGCTCCTTTCTACTCACCAGTATTCACTTTTAGTAAAAACAGCTGACTTTGCCAAATGAGTCAATTTCTCACTGTCAGAACAGACTTAAACAGCAGTGCCAACAGTTGTAAATCATCAAGACAAGCAAAGCGCATTTGAAAAACATACAAACAACTGAACTTTTTGTAGCAGACATTATAACACCAATTTATAGAAATGTGTTGATGTTTGTATTTCATATTTAGTCTTATACCAGTTTGTTATCATTGATTGAAATACTGAATGTAGAAGCTTTAGAATCTAAAAGGGCTTTTCTAATGAAAATTACAAACATATCAAAGGAAAAGCACAGATACAATGTTCTCCAGAAATAGTGTCGCAGAAATAAAGACAGAATACGGAAGGAGAAAGGACTGCTGACTAATCTCACAGGTACAGGGAGAAGGACACTCCATGCAGCTGAGCTCCAACACGTGAGTGTGGGACAAAAAAGCAAGGTGAACCTAAAGACGTCCCATGGACCACTGAGCTGGAATCAATTCTGCCCATAGGTGGTGGGGCCAGGTTCAGATACTTGCAGTAACCGCGTCCTCCTGTGAATCTGGGCCTAGATGGCTGTGGCTCCCTGTGGGCTACCCACACTGTGGATTCCACAGGTGGAGGTGACCTTCTTGGGCACTGCTGGGACACTTCTTGGGCCCACGTGGGCAGTGGTAGGGCTCAGAGCACTTCAGTGTTAGGGCCTTGGGGAGTCTATGTTAGACTTGAGGACTAAGCCTGGGCTCACAAATGACAACCAAGGGAAAATGGCTACTTTAGAGGAACCAGTAACTAGGCTACTATTTTTACAAAGTATTTTAAACGGGCAAAAGCCATTATTTTGGGGTTGTGGGTTTTACACTGTCAGGTAAACAAAAATGTACAAGTAGAGAAGAAAGATGAATGCTTCTGAAATTTAAATTCAATACATTAAAATGTTAATAAAGGAGTATTTAATTTATAAATCTTTCCATTCTGCATGTATCAACTACATTTCATAGCAAACATGTTCTTTTTTTTATAACCTTTGTTTCATGAGCAAGACAAACATCACCTACTCTGACTTAAAAACAAGGGAAACTGCCCAACAATTTGATTAAAAAATGTCAAACACCTTCAACAGACATTTCTCCAAAGAAGAGATACAACAGCCAACAAGCCCATGAAAAGATGCTCCATATCACAAATTGTTAGGTAAATGCAAATTAACACTACAATGAGATACTACCTCACACTCATTATGAGGCTACTGGCAAATTAAAAGAAAGAAAGAAAGAAAGTAACAAGTGTTGACAGGGATGTGGAGAAACTGGATCCCTCGTGCAGTGTTGGTGGAAATGGAGGATGGTATAGCTGCTATAGGAAACAGTATGGAGGTTCTTCAAAAAACTAAACATACAATTACCATATGATCCAGCAATTTCACTTCTGGGTATATTTTCAAAAGAACCGAAAGTGGAGAATGAAAGATACCTGTACACCCAGCAGAGAATGAAAGATACCTGTACACCCACGTTCACAGCAGTATTACTTGCAACAGCTAAACATGGAAACAACCCACATGTCCATCAGTGGCCGAATAAACAAACTGTGGTGTACACTATACACAACATGGAATATTATTCAGTCTGAAAAAGGAAATGCTGACACATGCTACAACAGGGCTGAAACTTGAGGACATTATGCTGAGTGAGATAAGACAGTCACAAAAGGACAGTGTATGATGTGACTTATATGAGGTACTCAGAAAAGTCAAATCATACAGACAGAAAGTAGAAAGCCAGTTACTAGGTCTGGGGGTGCTGGAGAATGAAAAGTTAGCACTTAATGGGGGCAGAGTTTCAGTTTGGGAAGATGAAAAAGTTCCAGAGATGGATGGTAGTAACGGTTGCACAATAATGTGAATGTACTTAACAGCACTAAACTCGTACATTTAAAAATGGTTAGGATGGCAATTTTATGCTATGTGTATTTTGTTGTAATTAAAGATAAAGAGACAATGTGTAAGAGAGGAGAGGAAGTAGCAGCTTGTCTTGTTCATGCTGTCTGAGGTGCATGTCGGAGGGATGGGGTGGGGGCGGGAACTGTTAAAAACAAAGAATAGAACCTCATACAACACAAGCTGAAAATACAGGGCACAAACGCACTTGTAAGAAACACAGAGTTTCCATAAACTTAAAACATGTCTGAATGATGGAGCTAACAGCCCTCAACTCCCCACACCCAGGCCACACCACAGCATATGTCACCCCCTTGCTTGCAAATGTGCCCAAAAGGCAATGACATTCCAAGTTTCCTCTGACAACCCAAGGCCAGCGCATGACTTTCCCAAGTTCCTTTCCATTCAAGAAAAGGAAGAGAAGAGAATAGAGAAGAATCAACAAAACAACTCCAAACAGAAGTAAACTAGAGCCAAGAACAGAACTATTTCCGATAATTAAGCCCCAATTTCTATACATTATAATCCTCATTCTCGTGATGACCTATAACAAGATTTGCATTTTCCTCTGATGGTATTTTCCTTAAGAGATGGACAACAAGGTCTTAATCTTCATCTCCCAGACCACTCTAGGGTTCTAAGCACAGGCTTTACAGGAATGTGGTGTTATGGGCCATTATCTTCAAATCATTTCCACACAAGTCTAGGAAAGTAAGACAGGCTAGGGTAAGCCTCTGGTTTTTAAAACTGCTAATCAAGGGCATCAGTTCTTAACTATATTGCTGTAAGATATGTCAGAAAACTTTTATTACCAGTAAGAAAAATGATATTTGTGAATGACTTAAGTTTTAATAATTATTAAAGTACTATACTACATGTAGTAAAAAATAATACATACTCATAAACTCAACTTTCCTGAGTTGCCATTAGGAAGCAACCCTGCCAAGCCCTTGATTTTGGATTTGTGGCCTCCAGAACTGTGAGGACAGACATTTCTGTGGTTTTAAGCCACTGAGTTTGTGGTTATGGAACCCTAGAAAATGAATACAATTCTCTATCTTTTTAAGTTACTTCAGTTTGATATTGATTATGAAAGGTACATACATGCTATCAAACAGAAGAGACGTCAGGGAGAAAAAATCTCAGCATAAATGCCATGATTCCAAGTGCCAAGGTAATATAACATGCAAAATGTGATAATTTCACCAAAACCAAAACAAAGTGGAACAAACCCTCAAATACAGTTGTTGATAATCCCCACCTGGCCTCCTCTGACATTTCCTTTGGATCAGTTTGGCTGTACCTCTTCTGTCAAGCAGGAGTTGGACTACATTTTGGTCAGCTCCTCCTCAGAAGGGAGCTACAATCTCTGCTCTAACAATCCCCAATGGTTGTCTTAACTTACTCTGTTCATCAATGGCTACCTACTAAACCTAGCTTTTTATCCATACATTTTCCAATCAGGTCATATTATTTTCTCCTGGTAGGCGAATGTTTACATTTATCCATTTTCCTGATACAAAGCTACTTCATATCAGTGTATTATTAGTCTCTAATTATAAAAAGATAATCCAGAAGAAAAAGTCCAGTCAATTTATATAAGTTAAAAGATGGGAAACCTATTTTTAGGATTAACATTCCCTTCCTAAATATCTAACACAACACACTTACAGACTCTTAACACACCCTCGTTACATGAAGGGAGCAGCAGAGCAGAGAGCAATAAGCACCAAGGCCAGGTGGAGCCATAGACAATGTGGGCCCATCTCCCTCCACAGGGAGAAGCAACTGCACTGTGCACAGAGTGCAATCTGGCCGAAGGGAAACGCTGTCTTAAAGAGCTTCAGATGCAGCAACCTTAAAAAAGGGTTGTGCCAGGAAGTCCACCAGATGAGGCTGCAAACCCATCAAAGGGCATCACACACTCTGTGCACAGGGCACACAGAACAATGCCTCCCACATCCTGTGACTTCCTGCGTGTGCCACTGGGACCACCACACCCCCTACCCGCACCATCTTACTTGGACAGACAAAATCAGCCACCTCATGACTAGGGTAGTCACATGGTTTTCAGTTCTATAAATTCCTCCCCCTTAAGAATACATGTCTGTAAAATCAGAAATGATGAAAACTGGACTTGTGAGTGGCTTTGCAGTAGGGATTACAGGTCCAGAATAGAATAGGTTCAGTAACATATTTAAGATATTCAAAGGAAAAAAATACAAGCCAAAGATTTAACATCTAAATAGTGACCATCAAGGATAAAAGTCACACATATTTTTTATGAGTACACACAAACACAGGAAGTATGATGACCAGGAGCTGAGGGACGACCCACTAAAGAATAAGCTCCAGAAACCAAAATGACTAGAGGCAGAGGCAAAGGTGTGGCTGCCAGGTGGTCTGTATTTATTTGTGGAGCTGCTGGCACATAATGGTGATAAAGGTGCAGCATGCCATGGTTACCAGCTCAGACAATGCAGACAAAGAACAACCACCAGAGAAGTGGTAGGGATGGGGAGAAGATGTGCAGGGGCCAACCGGGAGTGGGGTGTCCATCAACTAACTGCAGTATTGGGTACTGTGGGGAGCCAACAAAAGAATCTAAGGGTTTGCTATAAAGGCATTAGGGTAAAAGGGAAAAAAAAAAAAAGAAAGAAAGAAAAAAAAGAAAACAAGAAAGCCCTCTTAAATACCAAAAGGGTAAAAGCAAATAAAATAGAATAAATAAAATAGTTATCTGTCATGTAAAAAACGGACTTGGCTCACCTATTAAATGGAAAACAGTCTTGGATCGGTTCACAAAGCAAAATCAAGCACCATACTGCATATAAGATATACAGCTATAAAAGGTTGGGAAAATATATAGAGAATGTATAGGACTCAGAAAATGTCACAAGAAACTTTATAGCTTAAATACCTATATCAATACAAATTTAAATAATAAAAATAAATTATTTAAACATATAACTGAGAAAACCAGAAAAAGAATAAGTGAACCAAAAGAAAGGGTGGAATTATTACAAATAAAAGCAGATATTATTAAGTAGAAAAAGAATAGAACTAAGAATCCAAAAGCTGGCTCTCAAGAGAAAATAATCAATCAAAACAAACCACCAAGTATCTGATTAGAAAAAAAAAAAAAAGTTACAAGTGCTAACAGAAGAAAATTTAAAAATTGTAAAAGATAAGAAAAAGAAAGGGATAGAGAGAAAAGTGTGTAGATTAAAAGAGACTTTAAAAACATATCAAATTTTAAGAATAAAACAACACTAAATTATAGTGTCTAGGGATATACACTTGGTGATAAAACTATAAAGATTAGGAAAATGATTACCATAAGAGTTTGGGAAGTGGTTATTTTTTGGGAGAGGAAGTAGATTATAATAGAAATGGGACATGTGGGAGGTGCTTCTGGGATGATTATGATCAAGTTCTATTCCTTGACCTGGGTGTGGTTACAAGGATGTTTGATTTATAAAAATGAAGAAAACCATTAAAAAATCATTACAGGCAATTTTATAAAACTCTCTGCAATAAGTTAGAAGTAGATGAAACATATTTTTTTAAAAAACATTAAATTTAATGCTATTGCAATATAAAATCATGTTTTTTTCTTAGAGCTAAACAAATTAATTGTAAAATGCATTTAAGAAGAACAAGAAGGCCGGGCGCGGTGGCTCAAGCCTGTAATCCCAGCACTTTGGGAGGCCGAGACGGGCGGATCACAAGGTCAGGAGATCGAGACCATCCTGGCTAACATGGTGAAACCCCGTCTCTACTAAAAAATACAAAAAACTAGCCGGGTGAGGTGGTGGGCGCCTGTGGTCCCAGCTACTCCGGAGGCTGAGGCAGGAGAATGGCGTAAACCCGGGAGGCGGAGCTTGCAGTGAGCTGAGATCCGGCCACTGCACTCCAGCCTGGGCGACAGAGCCAGACTCAGTCTCAAAAAAAAAAAAAAAAAAAAAAAAAAAAAAAAAAAAAAAAAAAAAGAAGAACAAGAAACTATTCTAAAATTCATATGGAATGAAAAAAGAGCCCAAATAGCCAAAGCAATCCTAACCAAAAAGAATAAAGCCAGAGGCATCACACTGGCATCACACTCAACTTCACACTATACTTTAAAGCCCCAGTAACCAAAACAGCTTCTGTACTGGTACAAAAACAGACCCATAGACCAATGAACAGAACAGAAAACTCAGAAATAAAGCCACACACCTGCAACCATCCAATCTTCGACAAGGCCAGCAAAAACTGCGGTGGAGAAAGACCATCCTATTCAATACACGGTGCTGGAATAACTGGCTAGCCATATATAGAAGATTGAAGCCAGACCTCTATCTTTCACCATATACAAAAATTAACTCAAAATATATTAAAGATTTCAACGTAAGACCTCAAAATGTAAGATCCCGGAAGATAACCTAGGAAACACTCTTCTTGACATTGGCCTTGGCAAAGAATTTTTGGCTAAGTTCCCAAAAACAACTGCAACAAAAAACAAAAATTGGCAAGTAGAATTTAATTAAATGAAAGAGCTTCTGCACAGGAAGAGGAACTACTGACAGAGAATACAGACAACCTACAGAATGACAGAAATTATTTGCAAACTATGCATCTGACAAAGGCCTAATATCCAGAATCTACAGGGAACTTACGCAAAAAAACAAATGACCCCATTAAAAAATGGGCAAAGGACATGAACAGGCACTTCTCAAAGATATACAAGTGGCCAACAAACATGAAAAAGGCTCAGTACCACACAACACTAGAGAAATGCATCAAAACCACAATGAGATACCATCTGACACCAGCCAGAATGGCCATTACTAAAAAGTCTAAAGACAACAGATGCTGGCAAGGCTGAGGAGAAAAGGGAATGCTTTATACACTGTTGACGGGAATGTAAATTAGTCCAGCCACTGTGGGAAGTGGTCTGGAGATTTCTCAAAGAACTTAAATAGACGTACCATTCTATCCAGCAACCCCATTACTGGGTATATATCCAAAAGAAAATAAATCATTCAACCAAAAAGACACACGCACTCATATGTTCATCGCTGTACTATTAACAATAGTAAAGACACAGAGTCAACCTAGGTGCCCATCAATGGTAGACTGGATAAAGAAAATGTGGTGCCCATATACCATGAAATACTACACAGCCATAAAAAAGGAATAAAATCACATCTTTTGCAGCAACATGGATGGAGCTTGACTTAATCCTAAGCAAATTAATGCAGGAACAGAAAACCAAATGCCACATGTTCTCACTTATAAATGTGAGCTAAACATTGAGCACACATGGACACAAATATGGGAACAACAGACACTGGGGACTACTAGAAGGTAGAGGGAGTGGGGGTGGGTTAAAAAAACTACCTATTGAGTACTACCTAACTAGGTGACAGGATCTGTACTCCAAACCCCAGCCTCATGCAATATTTTCATGTAACAAATCTGTAAATAGACCCTCTGTATCTAAAATAAAAGGTGAAGAAGAACCAGTAAGCACAAATAGGCAGACTACTGAGTTAAGAGCTGCAGTGGTGAAGACCCTAGCCCCAGCTGACATGAAAACGCAGTATAAAGCCTCTCTGTTTACATCAGTGTGATGAGAGAAGTCCAGGAAGACAGAGAGAAAACCCCGTAGTCCCAACTGCCCATGGAAATTTAGTATGGGAAAAAGAGAGATCTCAACACAGCAGGGAAGGGCTTTTCGGTTAGTGGTACTTGCTGCAGTAACTGGACAGCTACTGCACAAAGACACAAACAGACTTGTTCCTCACAGCACGCTCCAAGATAAATTCCAAATGGAGTGTAAGTTCTCTTCTCTCTCCCCTGAGGCATAATTCATACACAGCAGAATAGACTTTTAAATACAGTTCAGGGAGTCCTGACCTGTGTACCTCCTGTAACACATACCCAATCAAGACACCATAGAAAGCTCCATATAGCTGTTAAGTCAATCACCAGGGAGGCTCTCAACTCTGCCTCTCCTTGGGAGCTAAGAGGTAAGCCACTATTGCGAGCCCTGTGCTGATGCTGGCCCCAGACACGACTGACAGCACAGTCAGACTACGTGATGTCTGGCTTGCCTATTAATTTTCTTAGTGATAACTTAAAAAGACTTTTAAAAGACGATTTTAGACTTGCATAAGAGTTTCAGAGGCAGGGCACACGGTGTCCCCAAGTTTCCACCCACCTTCGTGCAGCCACAGAACAAGGATCAACACCATAAGAGGAACTCTGGCATGGTACTCCCAGCTCAACCATAGGCTTTGTTGTTTCGCCAGGCCGCCCACCAGAGCCCGTCTGCTCCTGGGCCCGGTCCAGGATCCACGCTGTGCTTAGCTGACACACTTCCATGGCCCCCCATGCCAGAAGAGTTTGCAGTCTCCTCTCATCACCTTGAAGAGTACTGGTCAATTATTTTGTAGAATGTCCTTCAAATTGGGTTTGTCTGCTGTTTTCTCCTGATTCAACTTAGGGAAAACCACCACAGGTGATGTGCCATTCACACAGCACCACAGGTACCTGCTGCGAATACGATGTCACCTTTGAGCTCTTGGTTGGGGCAGTGTCTGCCAGGTTTCTCCACTGTAAAGTATTGTTCCCTTTGTAATGAAGAGCTATTTGGGGGGAGACTTGGCAGATATTCTATTTCTCCTAATTCTTTCATCTATTAGAAAGATTTCACCTTGCTGCATCTGCCAAGGGACTGTGCTTATAACAATTATCATGGTGGCTTTCTATTTCCCTTATTCCTTCTACATTTATTAACTGGAATTATCCTGCAAGGAAGAGCTGTTCCTTATCCCTTACTTATGCATTCATTTATATATTGATATCCGCCTAAATGGATGGCTATTTCTTTTCTTTTTTGGTTATAATCCATTACTACTGTTGTTTATCCTGTGGCTAGAACTGCTCCAGCTTTGGCCAACAGAGCACTTTTTGGCGGGCATCTGCCCTTCTGACATCTGACAGGCTCCCATCACTCACCTTTCACTTGCCCTACCCCAGCCCTGGAACCAAACCCTTCCCTGAGGAGCCCTTAGGATCCAGTATCTCAGCCTGGCTCTGGTTACTGATGCAGGTGTCACTGCTCTAAGGCCCTCTGTGGGCAGACTTAGGAAACAGATGTGTTATATATGCATAGACCCCCATTTCTCTCTCTCTGAAAAAAACCAACAGCCCTAGTTCATGCTGACACCTCCAACCCTGATCCAGAACCACAGGATAACTCTAGTACCATCCTTCCTTATTTGTAACTTCTTCCTAGAATATACACAGTTTTGAGATTGCTCACCCACGCCCCTATGAGAAACAAGTACACCAACTAGAGGTTTTGTCTTCAGCCTTACAGCATCCTGTCAAAACACTGTTTTCCAAAGTTACTGATAGGTCAGCTAATTCCACATCCACTTCACTATGGTTACTGCAGCAGTCCCTAACCTTTTTGGCACCAAGGACCAGTTTCTTAGAAGACAGCTTCTCTACAGACTGGGGCGGGGAGCGGGGGATGGTTCTGGGATGAAATTGTGCCACCTCAGATCATCAGGCATTAGTTAGAGTCTCATAAGGAGTGAGTGCGCAATCTGGATCATTCACATGCACAGTTCACAACAGGGTTCATGCTCCTATGAGAATCTAATGCTGCTGCTGACCTGACAGGAGGCAGAGCTCAGCCAGTAATGCTTGCCTGCCCTCTGCTCGCCTCCTGCTCCGTGACCCAGTTCCTAACAGGCTACGGACTGGTACCGACCCGTGGCCTGGGGGTTGGGGACCCCTGGATTATGGGGTAAGTTTGGAATACCATTTGATTCATCTGTCACAGTTTGTATCATTTGGGCACTCCCCCCAATAACACACACACACACAAACATCCTTGTTGATTTTAGTGAAATTTTGTGGTGCACAGTTCCATGGGTTTTGACAGGTGCACAGTCAAATCTAACACAGTCCCATCACTCCCCAAACTGCCTCTCACTCTCTTTGTAATCGACTCCTTTTCCCCAGCTCTTAACCCCTGGCAACCATTGATTTGTTCTTCTTCCTTACGGTTGTGCTTTTTCTACAGCATCCTTTAAATAGAATCATACAGTATGGAGGCCTTTTATGTTTGGTTTCTTTCACTAAGTAAAACGAATTTAAGATTCATCCATGTTGTGTGAATCAACAGTTTGTTCCTTTTGACCTCTGACTGGTATTCTGTTGTAGAGATGTTACCACAATTTGTTTATTCATTCACCGGTTGAAGGACATCTGGTTTTGAGTGTTGGCAACTACTGAATAAAACTCTATTAACAGTCACATGCAGGTTTTGTGTGAGCATGAATTTTCACTTACCTTGGGTAACACCTAGGAGGGAGACTGCTGGGTTCTAAGGCAGTGTAACATAGTAAGAAGCTGCTACACTGTTTTCCAGAGCGGCTGTGCCATTCTGCATTCCCAGTAGCAGGGCTGGAGAGCATATTCCTGCTAGCACTTGGCACTGTCCTTGCCAGCACTGGGATGCTTTGTGGTTGTTCTTTCATCTTAGCTACTGATGTAGGTCTGTGCTGGTACCTTATGAGGAAGGTGCACAGCCTTCCAAATCACCTGGGCCCACTGTGGCAGTCTCATTCCCCAGAACATACTGTTACATTTCTAGCTGGTCAGCTGCTTGCCCCAAATGGTACTGTGGCCTCAGGCTAGCTGCAGTGTTTATCTTCTGGATTGCTTGCATTTGTTTCCCTAACAATAAATTATGTTGGGCATCACGTGCTTATTTTTCTCTGCTTATTTGCATGGGCTTCTTTGCAATCCATGCAAGTCATCTGGTGAAGTATAGGTTCACCAAACCTGCCCAATTTTTTACTGGGTTGTTTTCTTATTGTTGAGTTCTAAGTGTTTTTTATGTGTTCTGAATACTAACTCTTTGTCAGATATGTGACTTACAAATGTTTTCTCTGAGAGCAGAATTTTAAAATTTTAATAAAATGCAAATATAGATTTTTTTTCTTTTATAGATTGTGCTTTTGGTATGATATCCAAAAAACTCTGCCCAAGATAATGCAGACTTTCTTTTGGGTTTCTTCCCTAAGTTCTACAGTTTTTGCATTCTACATTTAGATATATGATCCATTTTGAGTTCATTTTTGTATAAACTGTGACCTGTATACGTCAATTTTTTTTCTCTTTTTTTTTTTTGCATATACACATCTAGTCTTCCAGCACCATTTGTTGACAAGATTACATTTTCTCCATGGAATATATTAAGAGATGCCTTTACACCTCTGTCAAAAATAAACCAACCACTTTTGTATGGACTTATCTGGGGTTCTCTATTCTCCACTGACCTGTGTCTCTCTCTTTTCACCAACACCACATACCACTCTCTTGATTGTGGTGATTTTATATTTTATAGTAAATCTTGTTCTTTTTTCTTCTTTTTTTTTTTTTGAGATGGAGTTTTGCTCTTGTTGCCTAGGCTGGAGTGCAACGACAGGATCTCTGCTCACTGCAACCTCCGCCTACCAGGTTCAAGTGATTCTCCTGACTCGGCTTCCTGAGTAGCTAGGATTACAGGCACCTGTCACCATGCCCGGCTAATTTTTTTTTTTTTTTTTTGTAATTTTAGTAGAGACAGGGTTTCACCATGTTGGCCGGGCTGGTCTTGAACTCCTGACCTCAGGTAATCTGCCGCCTTGGCCTCCCAAAGTGCTGGGATTACAGGCCTGAGCCACGGCACCTGGCCATCGCTCTGCCTTTCTAATGATGACTTTAGATACCGAGTTTTTAATATGTAGAAGTTCATCTTTTTTTTTCTTTCACAGTTTGTGGTTTTTGTGTGTAAGCAATCTGCCTACTCTACATTGTGAAAATATCCTGTTTTCTTCTTAAAACTTTACAGTTTTAGCTTTTACAGTTCATTCTACAATCCATCTAAAATTAATGCTATATCCACAATAAGAGTTAGTAGTAGAGGTTCATTTTTCCTCACATGTTTATCCAGTTGAAAAATCCTTCCCTTCCCAATTGAACTATGTTGGTTGCAAAAGCTTTGCTTTCTCCGGTTGTTGCACTGTGCATCCTAGTGTTTTGTAAACTATTCTTATCTTCTCAATTTTTTATAAATGTAAACAGAGAAAATATAATTTCTTTTAAAGGGTTCTCTTACTTAATAAAGAAATAGGCTAGGTACAGTGGCTCACGCCTATAATCCCAGCACTTTGGGAGGCCAAGACCGGTGGATCACCTGAGGTCAGGAGATCAAGACCATCCTGGCCAACATGGTGAAACCTGTATCTACTAAAAATACAAAAATTAGCCGAGTGTGGTGGTGAGTGCCTGTAGTCCCAGCTACTCAGGAGGCTGAGGCAGCAGAATTGCTTGAACCCGGGAGGCGGAGGTTGCAGTGAGCAGAGAGCATGCCACTGCACTCCAGCCTGGGTGACAGAGCAAGAGTCTACCCGCCTCCAAAAAAAAAAAAAAAGAACCAACAACGAAAGAAAGAAAAGAAAAGGAATAAAATGTCTAATGTTTTTCGCCCACCAAACTAGCTAAAGTAATTACAAAGACAAGGCTGCTGTAAACATCTTGTGCACTGTCCCCAAAAAGCAGATGGCATGGAGCAGACAGCATCTTTAGATGAAGACATACATGCAGCCACACAAGGCACACAGATGCATTTCAGCCATTATTCCCTCATAATGAAACCCTCCCCTTGTGCAGTGTGTAACTTGCACTGACACACACACATCTTGGGTGAAGTGCGACGTAATGGGAATTTGTGTACACTACTATTCAGAGTATAAACTCGTGCAAAATTACAGAAAGTAATGTGGCAATACTAGAATTTTAAATACACAATTCTATTAGGAACTTAGATTTCATAAATACTCACACAAGTATGCAAAAAGATATTCACAGATGACCCATGCTATACCATTAGAAATAATGAAAAGTGGCCGGGCGCGGTGGCTCACGCCTGTAATCCCAGCACTTTAGGAGGCCGAGGCGGGTGATCACGAGGTCAGGAGATTGAGACCATCCTGGCTAACATGGTGAAACCCCGTCTCTGCTAAAAATACAAAAAATTAGCCGGGCGTGGTGGTGGGCGCCTGTAGCCCCAGCTACTCAAGAGGCTGAGGCAGGAGAATGGCATGAACCTGGGAGGCGGAGCTTGCAGTGAGCCGAGATAGCGCCACTGCACTCCAGCCTGGGCGACAGAGCGAGATTCCGTCTCAAAAAAAAAAAAAAGAAATAATGAAAAGTGGGAAATAGCCAAAATGATGTCACTGGAAGCTTGGACAAATAATTTATGGTATACCTAAACAATGAAATGCCATCATTATAATGAATGAGGAACTCAACATGCACTGACATGGAACAACTTTCAGGAAATACAAGTGGCAGAAAAGGACGAACATGCAATGCATTAGGAGAACATGGTGACACCACCTCACTGGAAAGGGAAAGAGGTGCATGACCTGTGACCCTGCAGTTCTGTTTCTAGGCACAGACCCAGGGACCCTGGGCAAGACAATGAGGATTTACAGGTTATTTCAGTTAATGGAACTCTACCTTCCAGCTGCTCAGGCCAAAGCGTTAGTCTCACCCTCAACCCTCTTAGTGCACCATACACATTCCATGTGTCAGTTCCACCTGCAGAATACACCAAGGATTTGAGCCCTTCCTCACCCACCACCTCCTTTCTCTCCAAGCCATGATCATTCCCCATGGGGGTTAACCCAAGCCTCTTAAGAACTGGTCCCCTTGCTTCTGTCCTGCCTCTTGGAAGTCTGTTTTTAACACAGTAGCCAGAATAATCCTGTTAAAGCATAGGCCTGAACAAATCACTCCTCTGCTCAAAACCCTGATTCCCCACTTCACTCAGAAAAGCCCTAGTCCTTACCATGACAACAGCTACTTCACAGCTGGGACCCAGTAAGGCTGGGATCTTGTCTCCTACTGGCCCCGCTTCCGGGCTCCCCTCCTCAATGCTGGAACCCTGCTCTCCCTGAATATGACAGACGATGTACTCCTGCCTTGAGGACTTTGCACTTTTTCTTTCCCTGCTGGGGAGGCCCTGCCCTCAGACATCCATTCAACCTGTTCTCATTGCCTAAGTTTCCTTCCACAGAAGCCTTCTTAGAGGCCACTCCCTGTAGATTTTCCTCCAGCACCACCCGTCCTTAGCATTTCTTACCTCCCACATATTACCACACTCGCTACACTATGGAACTCATCTTGTCCACTGCCTATCGGTTTCACCAGAATGCAAGCTCCATCAGACATGGGTTTTACGTCTCATTTATCGCTGTGTCCTGACACCACAGCACATAGGAAATCCTCAATACATTTGGACTAAACAGGTGGAACAGCACGTGTATGTCCTGACACCACAGCACATAGGAAATCCTCAATACATTTGGACTGAACAGGTGGAACAGCACGTGTAAGAACGAGACCAGAGACATCTCTAAGTCTGGCTCCTGGGTAGATTTTATCCGCCAACAAAGGAGTAGAGGTAGGACTCTGGCCCATTCCATTTCTAAGGAAACCCTTTCTGGAGGGGGGGAAAGCTGTGTCCTTCCCATCCAGAGCAGAGCAAAGCCACTACCCCTCACGTAGGAAAAATACCTAGGACTCTACCCCTGGGGGTAATCAACAGGCAAAGGGCAACACACTTACTGTTCCCTGTGAGATAATTAACGAAAATGAGCCTCTGTTCAGGTGTTCTGGACAAAAAATAAAGATTCAGGATAAAGTTAATAAAGATGAAAATTTTAAAGCAACTTAAGGTTCTGAGAAGAAGTCTGATGGCTCTGGATTTCCTGGTGACACAAGAGATCTGGTTGTTTTGGAAAGATGGGGAAGGAGGTGTGTAGGGAGCCAAACATCAGAGGAGAGTGAAGGAGGTTTGAAATATTGGTGACACAGAGGGGAGTAGAGCAGGCCAACCAAGCAAACACAGTGGGGCTGTGGGCCGCATGGAGGCCCTACAGGCACATAGCAGATGACCAAGAAACATCAGTTTACAGAGTGAGTGGAAGAATAAATGAGTGAGCAAGTGAAAAGAGCAAATCAACGAGTGGGTGAACAAGGAGGAGCAAGCAATGGGAGAATAAATTCAGGAGAAAGCAAGTGAGTGAATGGATGATGTCCCCGCTGTGTTCTCTGGTTGGAATCTTCTTTCTTACATTTATTAGCTGCTCATGTGCTGGTTCATTCAGGGTTGGGAATATGCCATTTGAGTGTGTTTTTTAAAAAAAGACTGGGGGCCGGGCGCGGTGGCTCAAGCCTGTAATCCCAGCACTTTGGGAGGCCGAGACGGGTGGATCACGAGGTCGGGAGATCGAGACCATCCTGGCTAACATGGTGAAACCCCGTCTCTACTAAAAAATACAAAAAACTAGCCGGGCGAGGTGGCGGGCGCCTGTAGTCCCAGCTACTGGGGAGGCTGAGGCAGGAGAATGGCGTGGACCCGGGAGGCGGAGCTTGCAGTGAGCTGAGATCCGGCCACTGCACTCCAGCCTGGGCGGCAGAGCGAGACTCCGTCTCAAAAAAAAAAAAAAAAAAAAAAGACTGGGATGGAGTTTAGGGTATTGGCAAGAGTGTTACTGAAACAATGGATCATGGAATATAAGCTGGACAAAAGGAGACATGAAAAAAAGATGGATAGGATAGAAAAAATAAGTCAACAGTTGAGGTGGTAGTCAGAAAATCTGGAAGGTGAGAAGATTATGCTTAAGGACTGGGATGCCCAAATTCATGGGTTTGGACCATGGGAGTGGGTGGCTGAGACAGAGAAGAGGAGAGAAGGAGATGCTAGGAACAAAGAGGACAGTACCAAGGCCAGAGACTGTGAGTCCCACGGGTGGACACTGAAACCACCAGGCAACAGCAGGGATTGGGGTGGAGAAAATGACTGTAATTCTTTGCAGACTCTGACATCTGGTGAGCATGACCATGCAGGGGGTGACTGTGCAGAACAGGATCTGAGCTAGAAAAAGGGAACTTCACCCTTCACGTTCTATGCTTTGGGACACATGAATTTTTTGGTGTTTTTCATTTACAATGAGCACATGTTGCTTTATAACTGACAAAACCCACAAATTTGGGGAAGAGGTAATATTAAAGTCAGAGACAACAGTTTACGATCCAGAGAAAATCATTAATTTAAGAAGCACTAACAACAAATACTGCTTGAAACAGTTATTGCTGAGTCCAACACTGAAATTAATTTTCTTTTTCTTTCCTGTCACTAAAGAAAGGCTATAAGGAAGGTCATCTGGATTTTTGCTGAAACCTGTAACAATACTCTAAACATCCTAAGGGGAAAATGTCAATGTGCTAACAAGGATATTTACTTAAATGGATACAGGATGTCTCCTCTCCAAGGTACAGTGGCTTTTGAGCCCAGTACATACTTCAAGGGCTAGAAGATCTCCTGAATTCTCTATCCCTCATGGTAACCACAGACTATGTTCACATTCTCATAAGGGAACCAAAAATGTAGCTTCTTCTATCTTGTTTCCTTGGGGGATGCACAATTTAAAAATGCTTTTTACAGAATTCCATTATCTTGGGATATCCTGGGAACTACTAGAGTTGTAGATAATTTTGGTAGAACCTTAAATTTATGATGGCTCCCATTGCCAAGCCCACTGAGAACCAAATTACCAAAATAAATGTTAAGACATTCAAATTTGAATAGAAAATATAATGTTTTATGAGGTATAAATAAAAATAATGTAATAAAAATGATTTAGTAAATTCAATGCAAAGACCCCAGAAGCACCTCTGCCAAAACTGAGCTGAATGTGTTACATTTGACTACACACTCCCTTGTCAAATGTCAACTTCACAAAAGACAAGGAACAACTTCTTATATATCCACAACAATGCCTCTAGTTATACTGAAATAACAATAGGCAATTACAGTGCCCATAATAACACTGAACGCTGACGGAAAAAGTTAGAAATTCTTAAACATATATAGTATTTAGACACTCTTCTTCAATATCTTTCCTTTATAGGAATCATACAATTTCTGTCGTCAAACATAAAACTGAGTGGCAGCAACACCATGCTGGAGAGAAGACCCAGCCAGATTATTTACTTCATTTCCCCAGCTGAACCTTCAGAGTCCTTCTCAGGGCCACCCTTTTGGCTTATCCACTCAATCTGTGACTCACTCTTTTACTGATCCTGACCCTCTGTCCAGCTGTGCAGACATCACCAAAGGCAGCACTCAACATTTCTCACCTGTCTACTGAAACCCTTAACTGGCTGTCCTCTCTTCAATCTGGATCCCAGCCGACCTACCGTCTATTCTGAATCAACAGCCTAATAAAAAGCTTCCTTAGGTCAGGTTCAAGATGAATCCTCTGTCCACCAAACTAAGCTTAAACCTCAGTAATATCATGAATGTTGTTTGAAAGAGCAGCTTAATCAAGGATTCAGAGTATGAACTGGCTGGCTGCCCCCAGATCAACCATGTTGAATTGCTTAATTTCTTACCAATGTTATCTAAACTTTTAATACTAAAATGAGTTGAAAAGTAAGCAGAAGGATGGATACTAAAGGCCTTCTATTTTCATGCACATTCACAAAAAAGAAAATTAACAAAGTTAGGTAGAATCTTGATTACCTAAATTATTTTTACTATAGTTCTTTTTCTACGTTTAGAAAGTCCACCTTAAATCAAAGAATCGGAAGTACTATGTTTCTCAAAGACATGTGGGGGAAAGAGAAGGCCATTTATGTAGTGATTTTAAATGGTGGTTACATATGGTCTTTCTTATCTTTTTAAAATCTATTTTAGGTTCAAAGTTAAATGTTTTTTCCTTCCAGAGAAAGGATTATATCTACTGCAGTTTCAGGTCACCAATAGCCTCTACCCACAGGTTTGGATTTGCATTTTGGTAGGAACGAACAGAAGTCAGAGGAAGATGAACAAGACGGCAGAGTAGGAAATGGGGGGTCCCAGTACCGCAAAGCAACTAGGTGGGGTAAAGGGTGGTGCTGACTAGTTCTCGCTCACTGTGCCCCACAGGCGGCAGCCAGGGTTGCTGTCATAAAGCCTTTTTGCTCAGGGATGCTTGTGTTAACAGCAGCCATTGGTCAAAGGGGTGGATCTGAAGGTAAGTTTGGGGGAAGGGGAAAGGGAGACAGAGGGGTAGCAAGTTATGCACAGAAAACATATCTCGACTGTATTCTCCAATTCTGTGTGTGCAGAGTAAAAAAAAAAAACAATTCTCAGACATTTAAAATGTGTTTGAGATGATGGGAAAAAGAACACATGAGGGAAAAAACAAATTCCCACAAATTCCTTACTGTAGATGCAGCAGTAACACTGTACTTCAAGCATTACAGCTTTTTTTTAAACTGACATTCTGTAATATATCTCCCCATACTAAAATCCACATTTAATAGTGGCTATTGGGAGTAAATGTGAGACACCTAACATTTCTAGATATAGTCAACCACCTTTAAATTTTTAAAAAATTGCCATAAAAATTGTAAGATAGTAAAAATGACCTAGAAAATTCATAACTGTATAACATTATGCAATACCAACAGCATAATTACAAGTCTTAAATAAGTTTTACAGCTATCAACATTAAATAAATCTTAGCATGGCAGAGAACTGCTACAATATAAGTTTAACATATTATGTGTTATCCTCACAAAAACTAAAATAGAAAATTAATTTCTGCTTCAAATACTGCAAAAGCCAGTCTCTGGTCTAAAGTTACTCAACTTCTGTCAGAAAAACATATGGCCCACCAAGTACACAGTTGATAATTACCCAAATGTAAAATAATATACAATAAATGACTAGACTCATGACATTCCAGGGAGGCTATCTCAACACCTTCCTAGCCCTCCAAATTCTCAAACATTACTGTGGTAGGCACTGCAGTCATCATACTATACCCACCTACCCTGGTTCTGTGCTCATGCAGTCTCTGGTTTTTACCTGGACACATGGCTGGGCCACAACCCCCAGCCTCCCTTGCACTAGTGCTCTAGCCAATAAGGTATGGGCAATAATGCAATGCATGTAACTTTTGGATTGTGCCACTGAAGCACAGGTTGCGTGTCTACCCTTCGGCCCGAGCACAAATGTGGCAGGTAATAAACACACCGTTTTGGACCACGCAGGTAAGACCGCACTCTTGGGATGGCAGAGCAACAAGACAGACTGTGCTTGGCCCCTTGACAACGTTACGAGCAAAGTCATCATGCCAACTCAGGTTTTTAAGGGAGAAAAACTGATGTGTCTTGTGTAAGTCACTATTATTACATCTCTGATATGTGCCACCAAAACTGTATATTTTAATTTCCTCAGGTTCCTCAGCTATAATGTGGGGTTAATAATACCTCTCTCCCAGATTACCGTGAGAATTAAATGTTTTAAATTAAAAAAAAAGAAAAAAGCATCTATGTATGAATATTAGGCAATCTACTAGCCTCATTTTTTAGCTAAATAACTTGTTTCTTCACACCAGCCTTCTGGGTGGGCAAGTGTCAAAAGTTATGGAGCTTTGCAGGGACTTGAAAAATAGGTAAGACCATACATGCTAAATTGTCAAATGACTGGTTCTGCTCAGCTGTAACTTACATGCTGTGACTGATGTTACAATGGTTATTCTCTCTTTCAAGTTTCTGACTACAGGATTCACATCTCTTCCAGCCATCTTCTGTCTTAATCCAACTCCATCCAGGAGATCTCCAGTCCTGACCCAAAAATGGCATAGTTCTCCTATAAAAAAGTTAATTTATGTTAAAAAGTATATATAATGCACAAGTTTCTTTTCACTTAGAACATTTATTCATTAACTTTAAAGATTAAAGTTCTTAACATTTAAATAGCTGCTCATTAATTAAATGTTGGCTGGACAGTAGTGACAGTGACAATAACATAGTACTTTGATTGTACTAAAGTGATAAAATGGGGTAAGTAAAGGTGGTTTTACTAGCCTAACACTGTATATGCCATGAAAGGTTTACCAGAGGTGACATCCAAGCTCATACCTGAAAAACAAGCAGGGGTCAGTGAGTGTGGAATAAGGAATATAATCCCAAACAAGTATTCTCTCTTTGCCAGAAGTTGGGAGCAACCGAAAATGAAATGTACTCATGTTCAGCAACTCCAAGTAGTTCAGTTTGGTTGAAGCTTACAATAGATGAGAGCAAGCAGGCCAGAATTAAGGATGGAGAAGTCATTTGAAGCCTGATCAAGTCAGAGGAGCTGGACACTATTCTGAGGGCAATGAGGGGCCAAAAAAAGGATGTAAGCAGGTAAGTGATTCAATTAGATTTGTGGCTTACAAAGAACTCAGTATCACACTGGGAGAACGTATGGGGTGAGGGTCACCTGGAGGAAAGGAGTTAGGACTGGAGGCTTCTGAATGTTGGCCTTTAAAAGGTGAGAGTGAACAGTGGCAGAAGAAACAGAAGAGCAGAGACTGCAGAAACATTTAGGAGACAGAGTCAAACAGCACTCGATGACTGGCTGGAAACGTGAGGAGGAAATCAAGGAAGTTATCTAGATTTTGTTTTGTAGCTTCTGGTTCTGGGATAAGGCACACAGAAAGAACAGCAGGGTTTTATTAGGGGAGGAGAGATAAGAGATATTAATTTCAGCTTTGGACATGCCACTAGACTCCAGGTATAAAAATTATGACTTAAAAAATGATGCAACTTTGTGATTGACTTCATGAAGTTCATGATTTGATAAGAGCAAGACCTCGAATGCTAGTTCTTCCCATTGACTCGATTTCTGCTCCTCTTGGTCAGTGGTTTACAACTACTGCTGTGCATGAACATCACAGGAAGCTTTTTAAACATTCAAGTGCTTAGTCTCATCCTGGTCCAGTTAAATGTGAATATTTGGGGGTGAAGGCTAAGTTTAAGTAGTTTTTAAAGGTCCACAGATGATTCTCATACACAGTGAGACTGTGCATGAGGCTAAAAACCACCTCAGATGTTCACACTGCTGACTGAAAATGTCACATCCCAGAAAGGCTCCCTGACTCCCTGTCCAAACAGCACCCTTCTGCTGCCTCAACACCACCCCTACCAGCCTAAGCCATTATCTATTGCCTTCATAGTTGTAAGGGCTGTCTGAAAAGATCAATGTGTTTATTATCTGTTTTCCTCCAAGAAAATGCAATGTCTCGTTCAGTTCTGTATTTCATTACCTTGAACAATGCCAGGAATACAACAGGAGCTCAGTAAGTATTTACTGAATGAATAAATATATAGATCCATGGTTCAGAAGAGAGTTAGACTGGAGAGAGAGGAAAATCATGAGCATTTAGATACTAATCAAAACCACACAAACAATATCACAGAATATGTAGAGAGGGAAATCAAGAGAGAAAAGAAAAAAAAAAAACCCTAAGAAATATCACCATTTAAGGGACCAGCAGATAAAAGCCAAGTAGGAAAACTGAAAAGGAAGAGACAAAAAGGTACAGGGAGAAGTAGGAAGTCAGGAGAAAAATGTATTTCAAGAAAGAAATGATCGACAGAAACGAAAATGTTATAAAAAAGCCAAGCATGGCAAGAGTTGAAAATATACGTTGAATTTAGCTACAGAAAGGTAGCTGAATTACTCAAGCAAAAGTGGTTCCTGTAATGTGTTATTTTAATTTCATGTCCCGAACAGACTTAAGGGTATTTCATAATGTAGAATATTTATATCATAGAGAATAATGTAGAATATTTACGTCATGGAGAATAAATGAGAGATGAACATCTCCAAACACCACCTCCCAGCTATATCTAGTATAATAAACAAAGAACCAACTATTAAAAGGGCACTTATACAATCCTAGAAGATACAAAAAAAAAAAGAGGAAGGAAATTACATAGACTTCAACAATATTCCTGGATCAACCACAAATGCTTAATTCTTGACTGGTGTAGGAAATGTATGATGAAGTAATTATTCTTTACATGAAGAAAATCTCAAACCTTGTTAAACTCACTTATAGTCAAAACATATCTTTTTCAGTCACATAATGATTTAAATTCTTGTTTTAGAAAATACTTTAAATATTCCTTAAATTTCAGCACGATTTTGATAAACTGTCTCACAGATCTGCTTCACAACTACTGAACATCCTAAAATGCAAAACTCAATGGCCACGTTCAGTCAACCTAGAGTTATCTAAAACCGTCTCTAATAGCATACAGCTGATTTTATGATTTTCAAGAACATTCCCACCAAAGGCAGCAAAGACCATGAAGTAGCAGATAACTGTTTGAAGTAGCACCTTGAGTCTCATAAAACACATACAACAGAAAACGGCTGCCAGAACATCTCTGATAATTATTATCTCTCAATATCAGCTTGAAACTGTGGATTCAGAAATCTATGTTTAAAAAAAACCAAGTGGATAATCCTGGAAAATATTGCTAACAGACCAAATACAGGATTACTTCAATGACAAACATTTGAGCACCAACTAAATGTTACTATGCTAGGTGTTCCTGCCCTCAAAAGTGTGCAATTTAGCTAAGGAACTAAAAAAGAACAATAGCAAAACACACACAAATTCCATACAAATGTAATATAATAAAGTATGTTCATGTGTAGATATGTGCGTGTGCATGTATACATACATACACATTATGTCCACAATCTTGTAACTTGTGGTAAAGAGAGAATAACTAAATTTGAGCAGAAAGCAAATCAGTTGGGAAAGCTCTGACGAGAAACTAGGACTTGATCTTCGCCCTAAAGTATGGTTAGATCTTAAATGAATGGAGAAGCAAGGCAAAAAATATCAATCATGGGAATGGTGGGTGAATAAGTATAAAGGTCAAAATGTGTGCCATGATTTGAGAAAAATAAGCAGAAAAGATTGCATAAAATGGAGAAAGTTTACGGGAGGACTGGTACATAAGCTGCAAAAATGACTAGAAGCCAGATCATAGAAGAATATCAAAGAATATCAAAGGTGTTTAGACCTTATTCTGTAAGTAATCAAAAGTTTTTCAGCAACAGATTAGTGAGCAGTGTTGTTTTGAGAATAAAAATTTTCTAGGGCTTGTAGGATAGATCAAATGAAAAACATGGAGACAGAAAATAACAACTAGGCAACAAACATCTTGCCAACAGAACCTTATCTAGATGACTTCCTATGTACATCCCGGTATCCTCAGCTAACAAAATATTTTAAAACTTGGTAACACACAAACATCGTACTTATTTGTTGGGATACTATGCCCACTTATCATTTAATACACTTATCTTCTAGTTTCACAATCTCTAAAACATTTATATAAAGAGCCTGCCTAGTGTTTCCATTACTATAACCAATTCTTTTACAACTACCTAAACTCTACAGATAATTCATTTTAGCAACTCAGTGAGAAATGAATAGTTTGGTCTGAATTTCTCAGCTGCTAAGTTTGATTTTGTAAGGGTTGAAAGGAGTGAAATGCAGCCATAGAAATAAAAAAATAGTCCATGCCCAAATTCTTTATTTTCAACACAGAGGAAAAGATTTGTTTTTCTGAAGATATGTGTACCTCACAGATTTGTCATGGTATGCTCTTTGGATCACAATGAAGTTTTATCTTAAAGCATAATCTATACAGCTCATGAACTAAAGCACAAACTCTGGATGCAGATTAAAAAAAAACAAAAAACAAAAAAAACAAAAAAAGACAAGTTGCAATTTAAAAGGTCTGGGGTCTGGATCTCAAATTTTCAAAAATACTCCCAATCTGAGGCATCTGAGTTTATAAATCAGAAAACAATGTTACTAAAGTTTTATAGAATGATGACGACCCACTGCTTTTAATGGGAATGTATTTGTTCAGCTAAAAAATAATGTGAATTTCTAGAGCTTTATACGCTTAATTAAAATTACCTTTGTTTTGGGAATCTGCAAATACAAAAAAACTAGAAATTACTCCTGAAAATTATTAAATTTTTAAGAGCAAGCACTCAAAGGGTGTAGCTTGTATAATTTGCAAATTTTAAGCACATTTTATGCCAATTTATTTCAGAGAGCCTGCAATGATGAACTATTTTAAATCTTCCCTTAATTTCTATTTCATGTGGTAGGACATGTGGGTGAGGTACTTCAGTAGAAAAGGACTTTATGAAGTTCATTTGCTGGTGGAAACTCTTGTCATGACAGACTCAGAACAAAAAAAGGTATTTCCTTCAACAAGCATATTTTTTTCTTAACAATAATAAAGGCAAACATTTATTAGAGCCTACCGTAGGCTAGGCATTACTCTAATCAATCTACATATGTTGTCTCATTTAATCCTCACACTGTCTTCCAAGGTAGAAAACATTATTCTTGTTTTACAAGTTTAATTACCTCTTTTATAGACGAAGACACGGAGGCAAAGAGTTTAGCAGAGCTGGGATTCAAACTGATGGAGTCTCACTCCAGGATCCATGCTCCTAACCACTATATGTTTATAATAGCAGCTCCTGAAAACCCTATAAAAACAGATGCCATTAAATTATAAGCTTTCTAACATTTTTTAACCGTCTATTACATATCACTAATATGATCTCAAGTAATGATAAATCTAAATATAAAGACACTAAAACAAGGAAAACAAGATAGGAAAGAAAACTCCAGTCCATTTCAAAAGACCACATGTGATTCCCTATTTGTTTTGCTTGTAAGTGTGGACAAATTTGATCCAGAAAGGACATCAAAAAAATGGCAAACTGAGGGCCGAGAGTCAAAAATAAGATTTACTCTAAGAAGGACTCAGAGATAATCACAGATTCCTCATGGGAAAGGAAAACATGTAAAGACGAGGAGAAAACAGAATATGAAAGAGTAAACGTCTTTTCTGATTAGGGCCGGATGCTAAGGATTTGGAGGCAGCAAGAGACAGCTTCATAAGGGAAGAAATTATTCTCTAGATTCTTTAGTTTTCAAAATGAGTTTGAATAGGCCCAAGGATAGAAGTGGAATCTAATTGAGAAAAAGGTCAAATAGAGCTTACTGTAGGGGGAAGCAAGCAAACTTAGTGTCTGCTACAAGAAAAACAAGCATGGAAAAGAATTAAAGGGAGGAGACAGAGCCAGAGCCACAGACCAGGAGTAGGGAAAAAGAAGAGTAAGTTAAGGTAAGCAGCAGACGGGGCAGAGTGGCCTGGAGAAACGCAGGGTCACACCCAGGCAGGTGTCCACCGGCGAAGAGGCAAGGGCCGGGCCCGGAGGGCAAACGCGGGCAGGAGTCGTCCCCGAAACACCTTGCCCAGCGAGGCGGACACAAGCTCGGGCCCGCAAAAGGGCCTAGGAGGGTGGGGGCGGGAAGGGGCGGCAGAAGGTGGGCAGGGGAAGCGGCTGAGGACACGCGGTGCACCTGTGGGCGGCTCCCCGAACCCTCCACACCCGCCGGCCGCCCCCGAGACCCCACCTGACGCGCCCGCGGTCCATTGTCCCCCCCTGACGCGCCCGCGGCAACCCCGACCCCACCTGCCGCGCCCGCGGTCCAACGTCCGCACCTGAGGCGCCCGCGGCAACTCCGACCCCACCTGCCGCGCCCGCGGACCAACGTCCGCACCTGACGCACCCGCTGCAACTCCGACCCCACCTGACGCGCTCGCGGTCCAACGTCCGCACCTGCCGCGCCCGCGGCAACCCCGTCCCCACCTGACGCGCCCGCGGTCCCCGGCCCCCACCTGACGCCCCCGCGGCCCCCGCGACCCCCACGTCTTCACCTGACGCGCCCGGCGTCCCCGGTCTTCACCTGACTCGCCCGTGGCCAGCCGTCCCCACCTGACGCGCCCGCTGGTCCCCCGTCTTCACCTGACGCGCCCGCGGCACCCCTGTACCTACCTAGCGCGCCTGCGGCCCCCAGTCTTCACCTGACGCGCCCGCGGCCCCCAGTGCCCACCTGGCGCGCCGGCGACCTGGGCCCGCACCTGACTGCGTCGCCGCGATTATTGCCGGAAGTGGGCCGCTGACTCCCGGCGCGCCGCAGGGAAGCCCCGCCCCTGGCCGCGCTGATTGGCCGGCGCGGATGCGCGTGGCAGTGTTGCTGCCGGGTCCTGACGCCAGCAGCGTGAGCCTGCGTAGTAGGCACCGCCCCTCTGTCCGCGCGTCTAGAGAGCAGGGCGTGGAGGCGCGGAGGCGCAGGGTGGGGCTCGGGTGGGCAGGGACGGGCGGGGTCGGTGCCCGCGATCCCTGCGATCGCCCGGAGATGACGGTGAAGACCTGAGATTTAGGCCTGCGCGGCGGAGGACGATGCCGGTCCAGGTCTTCACGGGAGGACGCCGGCCAGGGCCTTCAGGCGTTCGCGTGTCTTGAAGAGGCGCGTCCCGGAGGATGTGCGTGCCCGTGAGAGCATGCGCGTGCCCGCGCCGCGCGGGTCCCACAGGGGCCTGGGCAGCCCCGCCGCCGCATTTCCATCCTGCGGCCGTGTTTCCACCCGGCTGGGCGCCTAGCCCGGGGTGCCTGCACTCTCGGGCATCACTGCGCGCTCACACTCAGCATTCAGGCACGAGCAGCTTCTCTTTATAAGAACAGTTTGGAATCTTGTCAGATCTTTCTAGAAGGTTGAAATGCCCTGGAAGAGCAGCGTGAATAGTTTTTTCCAATTAGGAAAAAAGAATGTGGGGCGGCTGGAGGGGGAGAGGCAGGCGTGGCCGAGAAGGCCAGGTGATTCCGGGAGCCGCAGCCCCTGTGCCTCAGTTTCCTCCCAGAAACATGGAGGTGGCGGTGAGCTCTACAGGATTTCTATAAGAACAAATGAGTTAGCGTGTGCAAAACATTTAAAACAGCGTCTGGTGTGTAGCAACCAAATATGAGTATTAGTCTTTTCCTTGTTAAAAATGTGTGCATCTACATTTGGTGCACATTACAGGAAATGTATAGTATGGATTCGTATTTTGGAAAAGTAATTTTAGAAGTTATTTCTGATGTGCTTATTATAATAGTGTTTCTTGACCACGTTTTTAAATAATGTGAAGGCAATGAAGTAGGCAATACTGCTTGCACATCCCCAATTTAAACACCTGTGTGTCCCTCCCTGGCTCTCTCCTTTTTCTTCCTTTCCCTCTCTCTCTATTCCTTCCTTCATTCCTTTCAAGGTTGCAGATTATTCCGTTATATAAGTGTATCAATTTATTCGAATAGTCTCTATGACGTCTACGATGGGCTTTAGAATGTTTGCAATAGTTTGCCATTATAAATAATGCTCAGGAGCTCTGTGATTTAACTTGTGAAGGTGTATTTACAAATAAATCTATGATTGGATTGTTGTGTAAACCAAAAAGTGTCTGAGGCAGATCTCAATTGATTTAGAGGTTTATTTTGCCAAATTGTGGACGTGCCTGGGGAAAAAGAAACACAGGTTACAGTAGGATTTATGGCCTATACTTTTTTCCAAATATTTAAAGGGAAAAGCGCCAGCAGGAGAAAGATGGGAGAATAGGCTATGAGGCAAGTGGTCACATTCTTCTGAGGCTCTAATGAGAGTACAGCAAATCTAAATTTCACATGTGGAAAGACAGGTATGGGGGAGGGTTATGCATCTATCTCATACTCAGTAGATCTACATTTCACAAAAGATAAAGTAAGCTTTAGGGAACAAAAGGAAGGCTGTGTGTGTGTGTGTGTGTGTGTGTGTGTGTGTGTGCGCGCGCGCGCGCGCTTTTCCCTTTGGCGTAGTAAGTTTGGAGGCCTGAGATTTTATTTTTCTTCCACTAATGGGTCAAGGTTAACTGCATATGGAGTATTAGTAGAAATTGCCAAGCCAAGACCCCACCACCACAATAGGGGACACAGTAATATTAAACTTAGCCCAGCTGGCCAGCATCCACACAATTCCTAGTGAAAGAATTCCTGTCTGGATGGTAAAGAGGTAAACTAACTGCAGAAACTCACAAAGCAACAAAAGAAGTCCACAGAATAAGAGCAGGAATTCAGAGAGATCCACAGAGTAACAGCAGGAATTCACAGAGTAACATCAGAACCCATAGTGTAATAGCAGAGCCTACAGAGTAACAGCAGGAACCCACAGAGTAACAGCAGGATTCCACAGAGTAATAGCAGGAACTCAAAGAGTAACAGCAGAAACCTACAGAACAGGATCAGAGTAACAGCAGGAGGCCATGCCGCAGCTCCCTCCAACATGGGTCAGCATATGCATGGTCTTGGGTCTTCTTTGTGTGCTTTCTACCAGGCCTGGGCTTAACTCTGTGCTTGTGAAGAGTAACCCACTCAATGCCCTCTGGAATTTCACCGCTGGAGGAGGAGAAAAACCCGAGGGGCGGGGAGAAACGCATTTGTAAACACGTGGTGCAACTGGAGATTGTGGAGCAGTTGCCCAGATAGAAGGCTTGGCATGGGGAAGCAGTGACCAGTAGGGAGGTGCCTCCTTAACCACAGAGATTTTTTGGCAATCAATTTGTTGAAAAATCATGTTTTAAAATTTTCTTTAAGCGAAAAACCTTACAGTATCTAAGGAGTTGGGGAAATGTAAGCCCATCGTTACGGCCACTGTCCAGAGTTAGAGCTCCTCCTGGCAGGAAGCTGGGAGAGTGCTGGTCACAGTATACCAGGTGCCCCCTGCCTCACAGGGGCTTAGGGTGGTGGTGAGCACAGGGGACCCACGCTTCTCCAGTGCACACTACACAGTTGTCTCCTCTGACCTTCCCAAATGCTGCACAGACAGGTGTAGTCCCTGACTCTCAGGACAATGTAGACTTGGTTTCCTTCCAGCACAGGGAATCCCTTCCTTCTTCCTGTTCCTGCCTCTCTGAAGCATGTGGTGTCTGTTTAATGGGGTCTTTACACAACTTGGGAAGACTACTTCTGCTTTCCATGCAGTGATAATACTGCAGTTAGAAAAAATGAACCAAGCCACCAAAACAAAACACTACCACCTGACGTGGAACTGGGAGGGCAACTCTCAGAGCTAATGCGGCAGCCAGGCACCACGACAGTGCCATGGGTACAAGGAGGAGGTGTCTCAGAGCTAATGCTCTGTGCTGACAGCAGCCAGGCACCACGACGGTGCCATGGGTACAAGGAGGAGGTGCCTGGTTTTCAGGAGATTGCCATCTGAACAGACCCAGGGTGGCAAATAACACAGTGAGAAAATGGGGCCATGAGTGCTGTAATTACCTACAGAATGTTTAGGGGGACTGGGAGAAAAACAATCCCCTCTTACAGAAACCAGTTGTGGAAGGTGCTGGAAGGTTGTACTAGCTGTGAGAGTCACAGGCCAGCAGGCAGCTATAGTGAACTCAGGCAGGGCAGTTTGCTTATTTATTTCAAATTCCTCAGTCTTAGGTCTCCTTATCTTTTAAATAAGGAGTTAGAATAGAATTTGGGGGCTGTTCACTCAGGCACCCATGGTGGCTGCAGCACAAGGAGTGAGTGGTGCCAGGATGGGAAGGATAACATGGAGACTGTATGGCCATTGACGTTTGAAAATCTCTGGTTGCTAAAAAGAATCAATCTACAACAGGATTCATCCTGACAGCAGCCAGCAGGCAGCCTAGACCTGGCGCGCCACAGCTCCTTTAGGCCCTGAACCCCTCTCAGCTGAGCCTGGTAGATGCCAGCTGGCCGGCTGCAGCCCCTGAGTGGAGGTTGGCCGTCCTAGCAATATACTAGGGCAGGCGCACAGCAGACGTGGGACCATCATCTGGATTCCTAGACGTGCAACTCCAAGTGAGCACGTAACCTCCTGAGCTCCAGCTCTCACCTGAAAGCTGAGTTAGGCGCACACACGGGAAGGCAGAGGTGGGCCCAGGGCTGGGCTTCTGGTTCCTCTGCTTAAACTCTGCTGCTCCCTGCCCCTCTGCCACCCCTGCAAGTTCCTCACTGACCACGCCTGTCTCATATGTTCTCTCTTCCTCCTGACCTCCTGGGGACTTCAGAAACCCAGTATCTTAAAAAAAAATCTGTTATTTTAGGTTAAGGGCTACATGTACAGGTTTGTTACATAGGTAAACTCATGTCTTGGGGGTTTGTTGTACAGATTATTTCAACATCCAGCTATTGGCCTAGTACCCAACAGATATTCTTTCTGATCCTCTCCCTGCTCCCACCCTCCCACCTCAAGTAGGCCCCAGTGTGTGTTGTTCCCCTCTATGTGTTCATGTGTTCTCATAATTTAGGATATGAGGATAATGGCCTCCAGTTCCCTCTATGTTCCTGCAGAAAACAGGATCTTGTTCTTTTTTATGGCTGCATAGTATTCCACAGTGTATATGTAGCACTTTTCTTTTTTATCCAGTCTATCATTGATGGGCAATAGGTTGATTTCTTCCCTTTGCCATTGTGAACAGGGTGGTGTGGGCTTATGGTCCCAGCTACTCAGGAGGCTGAGGTGGGGTGGTTGCTTGAGCCCATGAGGCAGAGCTTGCAGTAAGCTGTGGATTGCAATGAACATACACATGCATGCATCTTTATGGTCGAACAATTTCTATTCCTCTGGGTATGTACCCAGTAATGGGATTGCTGAGTCAAATGGCAATTCTGCCTTTAGCTCTTTGAGGAATCACCATACTGCCTTCCACAATGGTTGAACTAATTTACACTCCTATCATCAGCATATAAGTGTCCCTTTTCTCTGCAACCTTGCCAGCATCTGTTATTATTTGACTTTGTAGTAATAGCTATTCTGACTGGTGTGAGATGGTATCTCATCATGGTTTCAATTTGCATTTCTCTAATGATCAGTGATACTGAGCTTTTAAAAATGTGCTTGTTAGCCACATGTATGTCTTCTTTTGAAAAGTGTATGTTCGTGTCCTTTGCCCACTTTTTAATGGGGTGTTTTTTTTTTCTTGTAAATTTAAGTTCCCTATAGATGCTGGATATTAGACCTTTGTCAGATACATAGTTTGCAAATATTTTCTCCCATTCCATAGATGATCTGTTTTCTCAGCTGATAGTTTCTTTTGCTGTGCAGAAGCTCTTAAGTTTAATTGGATCCCATTTGTCAATTTTTGCTTTTGTTGCTATTGCTTTTGGTGTGTTCGTCATGAAATCTTTGCCCTTTCCTGTGTCCAGGATGGTATGGCCTAGGTTGTCTTCCAGGAAACTCAGCATCTTATGATTTGTTTCAGTTATTTAAATCTTAGCCCAGCCCTGCTCTCTACTAAAAAAGAAAAAGAAAAAGAAAAAAAACCTGAGTTCCCCATGGAGACTGAAAGCCCTCTGAAGGCGAGACAAAAGTCTTATACTTTTTGGAGCCTTGAATATCTACCTCTAATGGTGGAGAAGGAATGGAAAGAGAGATGCAACAGACGGGCTGCAGATCTAGCTGGAAATGCACAATCCAAAGGGCACAATTTTTGCTGAAACGCCGGGAGGGGCCAAGGCCACAAAGTCATGTCAGATGTGGTATCAGTGTTTGCTCATCATGTTAATGGTTATTTCCATGGTGGCATGGCTTTTTTGTTTCTCTGTTGCCTTACATGAGATCCGAGCAATGAGATGCACACAGCCCAGGCAGGGATGGCAGAATTCAGACCCAGACCAAACTCCTGGCTGCAGTTTGCTCATACAACAGATGGTGTCTCTCTCTGTTGTCATTTGAGCCTGGAATTCCTAGACCTCTCTCCCTATGTCCACCAAATATGAGGCCACTGGTGGCTGGGTATCCAGGCAGCAGGACCTCTCAGCTGGCCCTCAGACAGCCTCTGATTTCACTCACCCAGATCTCCTGCCCACTGTGACTGGAGGGGAGAGGCAGCTCTCTGGGGTCTCCTTCTGAGGGCGCTAATCCCATTTACAAGAGCTCCTCTCCGTGACCTCATCACCTCTCAAGACCCTGCCTCCTAACACTGTCACATGGGGATTAGGATTTCAACATAGGAATCTTAGAGGGGAACCAAACATTCAGACCCTGGCCATGGCCCAGGTAGCCAGGGGCATTATGTCCAGGGTGAGCTGAAAACCCAGCTCTTCTGAAGAGGGGCAGGAGTGTGAGGTAGCCCTTATTTGTAGCGTTTGCTAATTTCTGTTATGTATAGACTCCAACCACGGCTAATTTCACACTGCCCATGAGACAACACTGAATGAGAAGCCGGGAAGGGGTGCACTTGGTCCACTCCCCCAAGCCAATTCCAGCCACCGCCAGCCCCGCACTGGGCCTGTGCCTATTGTAAACTATGAGAGCTGTTGGTGTTTTCTGTTCATTAATGAGTCTTTATTCTAACACATCTTGAGAAGAATGTTTCCATGTGCCAGACTGTCCAGGAGTGGGAATTTTCCAAGTTTCCAGTTAGGGCCACTAGTTATACAAATGATGACAACTTGCCACAGATGCCACGCCACCAGGGTTTTGGCAAAGAAGCTAGTAAACCGAAGATAGGAAAATTGCGTGTTAAACAGCATGGGTTTTTCCAAGCGGTTTTGTCAGCAGAAGTTTATTCCTTTTTGATTGAATTTAAAAATACAGAAAAAATAGAAAGGCAATATTTTCTAATGCAACTGGTCTTAGCAAATCATTATGGTGATATGCTGCACATTCTGGAAAATTAATTTGGCTTATAGAAATAATATGATGAAATGGTTAATGGGCATTCTTCCAATAACTTCTGGGAGAAAAAGAAATTAAAGCCAATTCAACTAGCAGAGATCCTTACTAAGTTAGAAGAGAAAGTAGAATTGAATAAGTGAAGATGTCAACACAAATGATTCCAATCTTTTGGAGAAAAATGCCTGATGTACACATGGAAAAGGTAAAATCGGGACGTAGAAATTTAGCTTCCCTATTTAGGTGAGAAACTCCGCTCCACCGGGAGGGCTGAAGATGGCAAGGGGGATGGATTCATGCCAACTGGGGTCTGGATCTTCAGAACGAAGTTGGTGAAACAACTTGGCTTGAGGAATAAGTCGGTATAAAGGCCAAAGTTTATTTCATATATCCCAGGACCCAGGCTTGCCTGGACAGCCAAGTTCAGTGTCTCTGGCTAGTTGTAAATGAGGGAGGCACTTCCCAGCCTAGTAGCAGCCTCTTCTCTATTTGCTAACCCACATTTTCCACTTCCCAGGTGTCTTGATCCACCTCTGTAGATAAGTGAAGCAAAGAATAGCAAAAATACCCACACTTCTGCCTGTTTTCCGAAAAATTCTCTATACTTTTACTCAACAGAACCAGGGCTCTGATGTTGCAGTCCACATGTGCATAAGTTTATTGTCTCAATTTCTAGGAGGGAGCCCTGCCAAGCAAGTAGAACACAATGTAGGGTCTTCTAAAGATCACCTTAAAAGGCATGAATAACAGTTAAAATACTAATGTCTCCACATGAATCTAAGAGAATTATCAGTGAATTTACACGATAATTTCAAAAGGCAGAGACATTTGGGCACCAAAATTGGGATTTTTGTCTTCAATTAAACTTCAGATGGGCACTTCCTAGTGTCAGGAGTGGGCTCCATTTTCTAGTCCCACCAAAGCACTGGTGGGGATATTTCCTCCTCAGTCACCAGGTTCTTAATCCAGTGCCCCTCCCTCTCATATGGAAAGTAGCTTGCACATGTTCTGGGCCATGGTCAATAGAGGGCTCCCTGTGTAGCTACCTAGGTGGGACTTGGCAAGGTCTGTGTCTTTCTGCTGTCTGATCCATGACTAATGCATAGCCAGCTACTGATGGAAATTCCAAAGCACATTGATGGGAGAAGAGCAACTAATAGGGCCACTAGGCATGAGTGACTTTGTGAAGCTGCTCAAGTGATGTTACAAAGACTGAAGATATTAGCTTAATTTCTGTGCATTGATTCCACTTCCTCATGTTGTACTGTTCCTGTTTGGGAAGCAAAAAAAAAAAAAAAAAAAAAGGAATATTTAATCTTTCTTCCACTTTTCATTTCAGCTCAAAAAAAAAAATCCTACTTCTTTTCAAGGCATTGTGGATGCTGTAATCAACTAGTGAGTGCGGAGTCATGTAGAAGGAAGCAGAGGAAAGAAATGCAAGAATATTATTATTTCGAGATTTTTTTGCCCTACCAGGAGCAAATTACACAAATAGAAAAGATCCTGCTAACATTATGAGCCAGACAGCCTTAGAGGTCCATGGCAAATGGCAGGTATTTTAAAGAAAGAGCTTGAGAAGAAAATAAATGACATACTTTGTGTAGATGTTTCTCCTTCCACTGAAGGACAACTGTACAGTCTACAATACTTGTTGAGCTATCAAACTTTAAAAGGGCACTCATGAGAAGGAAACACAGATCATTGTGATTCTTGCTATGATGTGTAAAGTGCCCTCTGGTTTTACCTTTTATTATCCTAGGATGGAAGGAAAGTTGCCCAGTAAGACAGTATCTGTGCAGTATCACACAAAAACTGTATCTTTCAAGTTGAAAAGTTGGCGTGAAATGAGGCACTTCTCAACCTGAGGACACCCTAACCTGCAGGTGTCTTTTACGGCATGAGTAGTTCCTCACCTCATCAAGGGTTTGCTCAAAAGCCACTGCTTATTAGCACTCCCCTTACTATTTCAGTTAGAACTGCCACTCCACACACTCAGGGACCCCTCACACGTGCTTATTTCTCCAACTTTTAACATACTGTGTCTTCTACCTATTTATTCTGTCTGTCTCTACCAGCAAGACATAAGCGTCACCAGGGCGGAAATTTTTGTCTCTTTTGTCTACCACATCCGAGGTCCAGGCACATAGCAGACACTAAACAAATACTTGGTGAATAAATGAATGAATGGACAAATTACAGAACACATTTCTCGTGTAAGCAGTCTTCTCTATGGATGTTATTGTTCTGGGCCAGAAGAGTCTATTCATTACACAGTGTAACTGAAAGAATGCATGAAGAAGGTTGGTAAAGGGAGATATTTGCAGATTCTGTGGCTGTTTTACTTGCTAAAGTTTGACAGTCTCTTTGCTTGTTTAATACAGCTGTAGAACATTAGGATACTGATTTGCTACCATTGTCAGTACTTTGTATGAAGCTTTTCCTGTATTAACTAGAGATTCAAAGCAGGGAAGATGACAAATAAGAGAAGTGTGGTTATGAACAATAAGAGGCTGCAGAAAATAAAAAGATAAGGGAAAGGAACCTGAAGAAGAAGAGGAAGCCTCACCCCGCACGTTTGTAAAATAGATGAGTCAACTCAGAGGGAGCAAATAAAATACGTCAGCTTGCTATTGATTAAATAGGCTTTGACAAGGCCCTGGGTAGTGTATATAATATGATTTCTATGAATGAGGAGGCCAAGAACCAAACTATGGAGGATAAAAATGCCTCTCCAAAATTATTGCTTAGAAAGCAGACAGATTTCTTAGTTGTGCTTCTATATTAATTAGTATATTGTTACATTATTAATCACTATCACTTTGCTGAAACAATATAGTAGGTGGCATATACTATATGCTTAATATTTATTGCATCAATAAATGGATAAAGATAGAAAAAAAAAAACCAGAAAGTTCAGACAAACATAAGGAAGACACATTTACAAACCACTCATCATTCCACCACTCAGAAATATCCACTGTTCTTTTTAAGTGAAGCCTCAAATGGTTATAAGGGAAACCACCGTCTGTGGAGCTGAAGCCATCATCTGCAGAACCCCAGCCACGGCACGTGTGCTCCTGTATTTCGGGGTCCTCTGCACCATGCTTCTGCACCTGTGGTCCCCAGGCTGCTTGCACTAGAGTCACCTGCAATACTGCACTGTTTATTTCAAATATGGATGCTCAAGCCCTGTCATGCCCACACAGATTTTCTGGGATGGAGTCTGGGCATAAACAAGCAGCTTGTCGCCCTAATGCCCAGCACCACCTTCACCCCGGGTCTAGACACATGGCTCCCAAATCTGCCAGGCTGTGTACCCAGGCTCGCCTGCAGAGCTTGCTAAAGCTCTGGAACATTCCTCCACCAGGTGTCGCTCATTTTAATGGTGGTAAAACTGCACCGTCCATTATCAAACATCTTTCCAGCTGATCCTGGGTAGACAGGCTTGGAACCCTGCTACAGATCAGTGCGTTCCTACCTGACTTTTAAACCCTTAAACTCTTTGTTCCAGTGACTGATTGGGCTTTCACTTAACATGTAAAGCAAATGGAAGTGTTATTGCTCTATTCAAATCAGAGAATCTGGGCAGACTCAGGCTCCCCAAATCTCCACACTAGTCCTGAGGGGCTCTGGGTAAAAGGTGGTCTTCATGGTGACCTCACGTGGCTGGGCTGAACTGCAGCCTCTCTGAAGACAGCACCAAGTCATTTTCATTTATTTGACCTCCCACAGGGGACGTAACAGAGGGTCTGGGTGTGGTCGCTGTGCCATCAACATTCGTGGAACAAATGCAGCACAGGAGGAGCAAAGCGTGACATACTCGGATGTCTGCCAACCTCCAGACGAGGCCCAGCTGGATGCCAATATTCAGTTCACACTTTGCTCTTCCTGTGCTGAGCGGCCAGGTGCGGTGTGGCCCATGTGGGTGCCAGCAAGAAGGACAGATGAAACGCTCGTGGCTCTACTATATAAACTCTGTGTGCCTGGAAAACATTGCTTGACATCCTATGAAGAATGTTGGATTCCAAGAGCAAATGAGCATTTTCCACAGACGCTATAAATAACAGAACGACCACAATTTCCGAGGTAAAACTAAATACTGACTATTTCTGTATGCTTGACCCAATGTCAGTTTCCGAGCACTTTTCATGTGGGTACAGGGAAGTGAGGAAAGTATATTAGACAGCATTTTGGTTGAGAAAATAGGGGGTAGGAAGGATTCTTGGCAGAGCGGTGCCCAGAATTCCCCGTGGTCCTGTAGGCGCTTGGGTACTCATTGTGGTTTGCTGTGGTGTCGACATTTCTCTGCCCTTCTCTCAAGAGGAGGTGAGGGAAAGATGAGTGAAGTGGCAAGTACTTACACCATCCAAATTAAGACAGACAACAGCAACCACGTGACGTGTGTATTTGCCAAAGGGGATAGAAAGAGGGTCTATGTTACATTGTTGATCCTCCTCTGCCTTCTCAGGGGTGTCAGTCAGAGTCCCACTAGAGAAAAAACAAAGAAACATTCAAGTTAGGATCGTTTAAGGAGGATTTAATAAAAGGACTGTGGACAAAATTGTGAGGAGAGTTTAAGAAAACCACAAGGGATGGTGCAGACACCAGGCTGGTAACAGTGAGACCTGAACCCCAAGTTGGCACTTGGAGCAGAAACAATGCCAGGGAGACGTCAGCAGGGCACAGGAGAGGCTGTTACACATACACAGGAGAGAAAGGGAAGACTCCCTGAAAACCCTCAACAGCAGGTTTATGAATATTACGGGACAAGGGCTGCTTCTCCTTGAGGAGGAGTAGAGAAGCAAACTTGCTTACTGTTTCTTCTTTTTTCCATTTTTTTTTTAAACAGGGTTTCACTCCCGCAGCCCACATTGGAGTGGATTGGGGCAATCTCGGCTTACAACTTTCACCTCCCAGGCTCAGTGATTCTTCTGCCTCAGCCTCCCAAGCAGTCGGGACTACAGGCATGCAGCATCACGCCCAGCTAATTTGTCTAGTTTTTGTGTAGGAGGGGTCTTGCCACATTGCCCAGGCGGGTCTCGAACTCCTAGGCTCAAGCAATCGGCCTGCCTCAGCCTCCCAAAGTGCTGGGATTACAGGCGTGAGCCACGGTGCTGGCCTGTTTACTGTTTCTTTGCATGTGAACGTTCGTTCTTTCTGAACTCTCACAGGGTGATGGCTAAATGTGCCACTAAGTGATTTAACCCAGGGTTTGGAAGCGAGCCCTCTGACACCTTAACATCAGAAAGGCAGTTCTCCGAGAGTCAGGCCTGAAGTGAGCATTCTTCCTGGGAAACACCCGTTATTGCAGAGGGGCCTGTAGAAAGGGAACTGTGGTGGTTGGAAGGTGTGCGCATGGCCCTGTGATTTAGGACCAGTTTCCAGAGCCTGTGCCCTGTGCCATGACCTCACAAAGTGCTGCTGAGTTTATATCTCCCCTTCCCCCTTGGGTGGGACAGGAAGGCCAGAGGGGGCTGGAGTTGGGGTTTGCTTTTCCCCAGGTAAGTTAGACTGATGAAAACCTCGGGTCTGTTAGACTCTGGTGAAATAATTCCCCCTGAAGCAGCCCTCACGAGAACAGGGTGTATTTCAAAATAGTCCCTTTCCTCTGGCTGTAAGTAAGAGGGGACTTTTCCACTCTCCCTTTTTTTTTTTTTTTTTTTTTGAGACAGGGTCTCCCTCTGTCACCCGGGCTGGAGTGCAGTGGCACGATCTTGGCTCACTGCAGCCTCGGCCTTTGGGTTCAAGCGATTCTCCTGCCTCAGCCTCCCGAGTAGCTGGGACTATAGGCGCCTGCCACCATGCCTGGCTAATTTTTTCTATTTTAGTAGAGACGAGGTTTCACCACGTTGCCCAGGGTGGACTCGAACTCCTGAGCTCAGGCAATTGGCCTGCCTCGGCCTCTCAAAGTGCTGGGATTACTGGCGCAGCCACTGCACCCGGCCGATTCTTCCTCTCTTTACTATGGGAACCTGGTCGAGCTCTCAGAGGTAAAATTCACCAAGTGCAGGTCCCCCATGACTGGGTCCCCCTGGATTTTTTCTCTCTCATTTGTCCAGGTGGCATCTCCAGAAATTCATCAGGGGCAGCTCAGGTCCCTGGCGCTGGCCCCGCAGAGGTTCTGCTCCTGTCAGCTGAGGTCCTCGGAACCCGCTTGTCTGTGCCTCCAGATTCGGGGTCCGTGCTTTGCCTGGTGACTCAGTTCTCTGACAGGTGAAGAAGAGTTGTTGATTTTCAGTTTGTTCATCCTTTTCCTTCTGTGTGGGTGGGAGCCGGACTGGACCCTGGATCCCAGAGCCGAGAAGTCAGGAAGATGACTCCCCAAGTGCTCAGGTGTGTCTGTCGCCTGCACCCATGGCCCCTCCCCGAGAAAGCAGACCCCCCGGCCCCTTCGAGCCCCTCCCTCCGCGCTGCCCGCCCTGCAGCAGGGCCTTCCTCATTCCCCTTCACCCGCGCTCACCTCAGGTAACCGAGAGGCTGGGTGTGGTCATTGTGCTGTAACCCAGGGGCTGGGTGTGGTCATTGTGCTGTAACCGAGGGGCTGGGTGTGGTCATTGTGCTGGACCCCAGAGCATCTGGGCTCATGCTGATCTGAGCATGAGCCACTGCAGGGGCCCTCAGAGAAGGGAAATAATCCAATGGAGACAAAAGTCTATGTTTTAAAAAAACAAGAGGATCACCCGAAGGACATTATCAGCAGCTTCTTAGCAGTGCTCATCCCTCCTGCAGAAGCAGCTTTCTGGGTTTTGATTAATTCACTACTGGCTGTGAGATAAGGCTAGGACAGTCTGTATAGCCGCTTAGAGATTAGGAAAAACATTTCTTTTGCTGCAAACTCCTTCCTACTAATCTTCCTTCTGGTCTACCATGGGCAGGGTGCACAGGTGGGAAATGCATGCAGCCATTCCACGCCTGAAAACGAACTAATAGAAATCCAGGCTTTGAAGAAGATGCCTCCGGGGCAGCAACCCACCATGCAGCAGGGTTCTTAACAAGCCCCACAACAGCATTGACCTGAATCGCGTAGGCACAGTTTACACGCACAATGAGGGTAAATGACAGGAAGTGTGTCGACACCAGTTAAAAACAGTCAAGTGCTTCTGCACAGCAGGACAACACCTGGCTGCTGGGGAGGCTCAGAGTTGGGGTGCTCAAGGGTGTACAGGTGTAAATGAGCTCCCATCTTGGAGGCTGCTCTAGAAGCTAAGAACGTGCAGACCCGACTAAGGGCTGTAAACCTCATTTTGGGGTGCAGAGTCCCAGGCTGAGGTCTTGGGACCCCTGGGAACATGTTGAGATGTCACAAGCGCCCTTCTAGCAACTGTGGTCTGAGACTGACATGTCTCCAGGTGTGGTTTTGGGTCCACCAAGGTGCTTAGATGCTTTTGTGATGAATTAGATACGAATTCAGTAAAATGTTACTAAACAAAGTGCCTTTTTGTCCTTATGCCCTTTCCCAGTAAATATTCTGAGAACAAAAATATCAAGTTTGTGTTCGCAAGAAATTTTGAGATAAATGTGTTTCATGCTGGCAGAGTCAGGAGCCACAGCAAATACCACGTGCAGGTGCATTCTGCCAGCTCCTGGGCCGGGAGGTGATATGGGACCCGGGCTCTAGCCCACCCGGCTTGGCAGCTGGCCCCCACCAGCCTGCTCAGCCATCGCGCCCCACTGGGCACCGCCCCATCATGGTCCTCAGTGTCTTCCCTCGGGACCCTGGCGTCTTCTAGATGCTGGGGCACACATGGTGATCACAGCCTCACATTTCAGGAATCAGAATGTATCTTAGTTACATGGCTTGTCATAGTTTAATTGGAAGTGTTTTTCCTCTCTTGGTTCCACGAAAGCAATGGTGTTGTCTACATTCTAGAGCATCTTCGTGGGAGCGGAGCACAGCTGATGCTGCTGGAGTCACTGGAGTGCTGGAGCTTAAAGGGTGGCCCAGTCTCAAAGGGCACCAGACCCTGTCCTAAGTCCAGGGACAAGGACTCACAGCTCCCTCAGCCACCCCCGCGTTGCTATGAGGGGAGGACTGCCTTGTCACTGTTTTATAAAAGAGGAAACTGAGACACAGGTGGGTGAGGACTGGCCTGCAGGAGAGCCAGGCCTGCTCGCTGCATATCTGCACCATGAGCCATCTCTGCAGAGGGACAGACTGAAGCTGCCCAATTGACCCCAACACAGTCAGCTGCCGATCAGCTGCTGCATTGGTGACAACGTCACTGAGAGGGAGAATCTGCCCCCACAGCTGCATCTCCTGCTGTCACCATCTCCTCTCAGCCTTCACTTCACTCAGCTTCATTTAATGGAGGATGTGCTCATCTGTTCACAAACTCAACAAATGTCAGGTATTTCCTAAGTGTAGGCCCTGGGTTGAAGCCTCAGTGTGGGAATAAACAGGTTCGCGTCCCCATAGAGGTCATGGTGTAATGAGAAGAGAGACCAATCGCATCACTTGGTTAATAACAGGTTCTGAGATAGCTGCTGAGAGCGACAAGTGTGGGGGCTATGAGAGTCTGCGAACCTGCCCTGAATGGAGACCTGGGCTTTCTGTTCACCTCAAGCGTTGCATGAACTCTGAGGTTCAGAGGCACTCGACAGAAACGGCCGTGCCTGTCGGAGCAAGGCAGACAGTGGAGAGAAGCAGAGAATGTGGCGATCTTTTCCGTGGGAGCCAGGCAGAAACCAGGGAGCAGAAACCAGGTTCACAGCAGGCGGGAAGGCGGAGAACCGCTGCCTTCAGGCAGATGCCCGTGGTGACAGCCAGGCAGATGCCGGCACAGGACCCACGCACCCGTGGCGCCCTGCGGGGGCAGGTGGAGCAGTCACCCAGAGACGCACAGACCCTGATCCCCAGAGACTGAGTGTGTTGGGCTTGGGGGAAAGGACACCCAGCTGAGGTGGACTCAGGCTCCAGGCAGGGCCCTTGGGTGGGAGATCATGCTGAGTTATCCAGGGTTACCCTCGGGGCCCTCATGTGGGAAGGACGAGGCCATCACTGCTGTGACCATGGAGGGGCCTGGCCAGGACCGAGGGCCTTGGAGCCTCTGGAATCTGAAAGAGCGAGAAGCGGGTATATCAATTTTATATGACGCCATTTAATCTTTTTAGAAAGAATGTACCTACGTGAAGTGAGGAGAGAAAGGAGAAGGGGAATTCCTCTCTGGACCCCGTGGGGTGCAGACGCGGTCGGTACAGCACCCTCTCTTGACAGTGACCGTTAGGTAGCAATTTAGAATTCCAGACCCCAGTGTGAGGTCCACTTCACTAACAATTCCAAATCGTCACAAACACACAAACTATCGCTTTAAGAAGAGCGATGGTAAACTTGCTGAATGAAAGTGAACTTATTAAGTCATCAATCTCTGGAAAATAATGATCCAGAGAGGGGTGTGTACGTGGCTGATCTTCCTGGGCTTCGCAGCCGATCACGGGGCCCTTTGGAGGGAGGGGTCAGAAACCTCAGAGCAATGTCTCCATTTCATTGGAATGGCATGAAATGATTCCAGTTCGAAAAGAACACAACGCTGAAGGTCAAATATGATACAAGGCACTGGATATATTTGCTAATTAGCACGTTAAAGAATGAGTCAGCTACGGGAGCAGGAGTGATTGCTAACCCCGTAATAATAATCTCTGACTCTAATTGGAGAGCTGCCCTTTGGAAGCAGAGCTTAGAGAAGCAATTTGCAGAAAACATCAAAAGAGAGATTTAATCATATGTCTTTCTACTTGAAAATGTTAGCCTGTCGCTGTGTCGACATACAGCCATTAATCTACCAGGTGAAAGATAGGAAACTCAGCTGCCCACTAATTCTTTTCAAAGTGTATTTTCTCTGATTGCTTGTTTTCTAACCAGGACACTTACTGTGTATGTGGCAGTTACCTTCCTGCTGCTAAACCGTTAATTGTTTAACTGTCCTGAGGTGATAACATGGCAAATCAGACGACTGGGAGCTTCTCAACATAAATGATGCAGACAGATGGAAAATAGAACCCACATTATCAGCTCAGTACCAGGCACAGGGCAGAGACGAGGTACGGTGTGACCCAAGCAGGCTCCCTAAGTCCCCAGGGTCACAGGCCCCCCCACGTCCAAGCTCTCTGTCCCTGCTGCATCTCGTGTCCACACACTTGGCAATGAGCAGGGCAGGGGAGGGAAAGAGCAGGTAGACAGAAACAGGCCCAGCCAGGGCAGAGTCCTGCCCTCTGATCCCTGCCAGGCCCAGCCTTTGTGGGACACCTAGGAACCCCCCACCATAGGTGAAGTTTGGGGCAAACCCGCGTGTCACTCTGCCTGAATGCCCCACCCCATTGACCTACTCCGTGGAGTACTCGTTGCCCCAAAGCCAGGTTCTGCCCCAGTGTTGGCTGCAGACGGCACCACGGCTGGGGGCCATTGGGAAGGAGGAATGGAGAGGTGGGAGGTGAGAACGCACCTGAGTCCAGGAGCCGTTTCCGTTGTCTGTGATTAGGGTGTCGGCCTGTGATGAGGTGGACAGGAACCAGAGGCCGCCTCCATGCACTGGTGATTCGGGAAAGCTCAGAAGAGGAGAACGGAGTGGGAGAGGAGGCTGAGAGTGTTGAAGGTGTTCGGAGGAGCAAGCCCAGGTGGACGTGTTCTTTGCGCAGCTCACTCCCTCGTCCTGCCTCCTGCCGGGCCAAGGGATGTAGCTGGTTCAGCAGAGCTGCCTTCTTCCCCAGAGGAACGACACGAGCCAGGAATGGCACAGGGCTACACAGAGACACCAGGAAAAATCAAACACGTCGGCAGGAAAAAGACAGTAGGCAGATGGAAAGCATACACTGCCCATAAATATCAGGAACACAAAAGTGCTGCCAATTATCACTGCTCTTATTCAGCAACACATTGAAATTCCAAGCCATTGCCATACAATTTAAAAGTACAAAAAAAACCCAAAACTATAACAATAAAAAAGTAAAGCAAAATATTGATTTTCTTGCAGATGCTATGATTCTATACAGATAGAATTCAAGAGAATCTATGATTAAATTACTGACATCAACACAAGAGTTCGGCAGGATTGCAGAGAACAAGAGCCATACCGGGATTTCTTAGCATTTATTTACTCTGCAGTCACCAGACGGGGAATAGAACCCCAAACGTGGGCCACTCATGGCTACAGTAAAATCTATGACAGTCAGGGTTGCAGCAAAATCCAAAAATATGTGCAAGACCTTCCTTTAGAGAACTATAAACATGTTATTGAAAGGCACAAAGGAAGAATTTGAGGAGGAGAAGCACCAGTGTTTCAGACGGGAATATTAGACTTTGGATAACAGTAAATTCTCCAACATCTTAGCATTCAGTGAACATTCCATCAAGATTCATGAAAATATATGGGGACTTTAACAAACTGATTCTAGAGCACATATAGAAGAATATACGTGAATAAATACCTTCAGAAATGCTCCCAGATGACATGGTGTAGTAATGTAATTGGCTTTAAAAGAGTCTGGGGGAGGAGGAGAGGCTGGTGGGGGAGCAGAGGCAATGAAATTGGGCCTGATTCGGTGATTTTTTGATGCTGAGGACAGACACATAGGAGCTGACTCTCCTATCTCATCTACTTTTGTTTTTAACATTTTTAAAAATAATATAACATTTAAAAGGTTTGAGGAGAAAAAACAGTTAAAACATTTTTTTGGGAAAAAAAAAGCCAAATTGGAAGAGAAAGCAAATATATACAAAGGTATGGTAATGAAAACAGTGTGGCATTAACAGGTCAGCAGAAAAGTGCAGAGCTCAGAGGCAGAGTCTCGCATGGGAGTCGGTGACTCCAGGAGGCAGCTTCCCAAGTCGGGGAACAAGGCACCCAGCACACAGCCCGGGGACTGGGCTTCCATCTGCGGAACAGGGTCCCTGCCTCATTCCACCCTCAAAAGGCTACTTTAGATAAATAGCCTAGATAAAGCCTAGGTGTGGGCCGGGAAGCCTAGATGTGGGCCGGGCGCGGTGGCTCAAGCCTGTAATCCCCAGCACTTTGGGAGGCCGAGACGGGTGGATCACGAGGTCAGGAGATCGAGACCATCCTGGCAAACACGGTGAAACCCCGTCTCTACTAAAAAAATACAAAAAAACTAGCCGGGTGATGCGGCAGGCGCCTGTAGTCCCAGTTACTCGGGAGGCTGAGGCAGGAGAATGGCGTAAACCCGGGAGGCGGAGCTTGCAGTGAGCTGAGATCCGGCCACTGCACTCCAGCCTGGGTGACAGAGCAAGACTCCGTCTCAAAAAAAAAAAAAAAAAAAAAAGCCTAGGTGTGAACAGCCAAAAACTAGTGAATGAAATAGACCAAATGGGTTTTGTGATAACTAGCACCATGAGAAGAGGAAGGAGTGGAGTCATCAATGCCATGCAGTGCCCTTTATGTCAGTAACATGCTCAAAAGACAGGCTTATGTAATGGATAAATGCAAATATATAGATATGTGAAACTTAAAAGACAATAATATAAAAATGCAAACCAAACACCTCAAACTGGCCGCCCGGGGTGGGAGAGGCTGCACCTATATTATTTTAAGGATCCCTCTACCTCGCCGGAGTCCTTTTCAAAGGACTAGAAAACAATGTGACAAAATATTTTGTTAATTCTGGTTGTGGGAATATGACTGTTTTATAAAATTATTTGTTCTTTTTTTGTCTTTAAAATGTTTCAAGGCTGGGCGCGGTGGCTCATGCCTGTAATTCCAGCACTCTGGGAGGCTGAGACCGGCGGATCACAAGGTCAGGAGATTGAGACCATCCTGGCTAACATGCTGAAACCCTGTCTCTACTAAAAATACAAAAAATTAGCCGGACGTGGTGGTACATGCCTGTAGCCCCAGCTACTCAAGAGGCAGAGGCAGAGGCAGAGGCAGAAGAATTGCTTGAACCCGGGAGGCGGAGGTTGCAGTGAGCCGAGATCTTACCACTACGCTCCAGTCTGGTGACAGGCTGTAATCCTAGCACTTTGGGATCTTAAAAAAAAAAAAAAAAAAAAGCAAAACTGAAAAGGGCAAAGAAGGAAGAAATCATCCAAAGAAATAACAAAATAGCTCAAAAATAAGAGTCCAGTTAAACCCTTCTGGGGAAAAGAACTGAAGGGTGTAAGGGCCGGGGGAGGTTGTGGAGTGAGGAAAGAATCAGGAAATAAACGCGAGAGGAAAACCTTCCAGATGTAAACAGATGTAAGCTGACAAAGAAGCCCGAAGAAGTAGAATTGACAGGAAACAGCCCTTGATGTGTGGAACAGATCTGAAGAAGTCACACAGGGTGACACGAAAAACAGCAATGCGACTGCAGTGACCTCCGAGAAGACGGTAGCTTTAGAGATGACAGGAAATAGCATGTGCACAGTTGGTGCTCTTAAAGACTGAAGAAATGAAAAAAATCAAAGATCTGAGAACACTAAGCATCTTAAAAAAAAATGAAACATTTGTACCTGTTTATCTTCTGTTCCAAGAAAAAAAGTGATAAAGATGAATATCGTAAAATACCTTGATTTGTAACCAGACCTCAAGGACAAAGGCATCTTTTGGTAGCTCGAGGAAAAGAAAATCTGTAAAGGCAGGAGAGGTATAGGCCCTGAAAAAGCTTTCTCTTCAGTAAACTCCAACTTAATGTTTCAACTTCACAACATTTACATTCTCTTTATTTATAATGCTCACACTGATTGAGTCTTAGTTTCTCTGACAAAGTGAATTTTTTTTTTTTTTGAGACAGAGTTTTGCTCTTGTTGCCCAGGCTGGAGTGCTGTGGCGTGATCTCGGCTCTCTACAACCTCTGCCTTCCGGGTTCAAGCGATTCTCCTGCCTCAGCCTCCGAAGTAGCTGGGATTACAGGCATAGGCCACCATGCCTGGCTAATTTTGTATTTTTAGTAGAGACGGGGTTTCTCCATGTTGGTCAGGCTGGTCTCGAACTCCCGACCTCAGGTGATCTGCCTGCCTCAGCCTCCCAAAGTGCTGGGATTACAGTCGTGAGCCACTGTGCCCGGCCTGTTGAAGTGAATTTTAACTTTGCCATCCTTGTTCTTGGCCTATTTCTTTGGTTGACTTTTGTCGTTCTTTGGATGGATTTTCATTGGGTTTTTGATGGCTTGAGAAAGATTATCAGTTGCCTTTTTACTTAAACGAAAACGTGGCTGGCTAGAAGAGGACCACACCCCTTCCCTTGGGACCACACAGAAGTGGATGTCTCAGGCTCCAGGGAGGCTAAGTCTGAGGCTGGCCCGGCTCTCCTCCACGCCCCTGTGCTTATTCGTTCTCAAAGGACGTTGATACGTTTGGTTTTCTGCTAAGTTTCATTTTCAGTGTTTTGTTTCAAGTGCAAGAAACTGTGTTTATGTTCAGGCATGTTCTGTACATCTGGGTCTTCCAATGTCTCCAAACTCAGCCACTTAAAAGGGCCTCCGCGTGGACGCTTCCCACACCAGAGCTTGGGTAGGATCACACAGATGCAGCAGAAAAGCCTCACAGTTTCCTGTGTTTTCCAAACACGGCTTTTTCTCCCAGCCTCCTCAGTTGTTTTGTTCTTCTAATTTACTTCGGGTGACTTTTCCTTTTCTTTTTTTTCCAGTTCATCTTTGTTCAAGAAGATCATAATGAAAGCAAACATATTTTTTCTTTTTTTTCCTTTCTCTCTTTTTTTTTCTTTTTTTTTCTGAGATGAAGTCTCACTCTGTCGCCCAGGCTGGAATGCAGTAGTACAATCTCGGCTCACTGCAACCTCCGTCTCCCGGGTTCAAGCGATTCCCCTGCCTCAGCCTCCCAAGTAGCCAGGACTACAGGTGCCCACCACCACACCTGGCTAATTTTTTGTATTATTAGTAGAGACGGGGTTTCACCATATTAGCCAGGATGGTCTCAATCTCCTGACCTCTTGATCCGCTCACCTCAGCCTCCCCAAGTGCTGGGATTACAGGCCTGAGCCACTGTGCCTGGCCCAAACGTATTTTTTTTTTCCTAGGAATTACAGCTGAACATCTTCTTTCTGCCTCTTCTTTTTCAGTGTGACTGCTAACAAAGAAAATGTGGTCAGGCACAGTTGTTGATTCTTGCAATCCCAGAACTTTGGGAGGTCTAGGTGGGAGGATTGCTTGAGCCCAGAGGTTTGAGACCAGCCTTGGCAACACGATGAGACCCCATCTCTACAAAATTTAAAAAATAGCCAGGTGTGGTGGTGCATGTTTGTGGTCCCAGCTACTTAGGAGGCTGAGGTGGGAGAATTACTTGAGCCTGGGAGGCCAAGGATGCAGTGAGCCACCATCGCCAATGCACTCCGGCCTGGGCGACAGAGTGAGATCCTCTCTCTGATTAAATAAATAGGAAGAATAAGAAATAAATTTAAATAATTAGCAGGCACATGTGTTTGACTTCCACTTTCTGGCCTCCACGTAGACGGCGCCCATGTGTTAGTGTCCTCAGGCCAGAGACTGGGCGGGGACCAAGCCTGGGTGCAGGAAAAGGAGTAAGGCCTGCACTTACGCCCACGAAAGAAGGGTCTGAGGCACCTGGACCCTGGGCAGAGGTTCAAGGCCAGGTCTGAAGTGACGGCTGCTGCAGAGACGGGTGGGAGAACGTCCTCTCCGAGGCCAGCACCAGGGAGGCAGCCTGGGGGCCAGAGAGGGTCTCCTGCCCCTGGGGCACCTCAGGCTGCTTCACAACCAGGTGGCACGTGTCTGGACAGAGGGAGGAGGGAAACAAAGAACAAAAGGGACTAAGATGGCGTATTTCCGGGTTCTTCATAACCAACTTTCCCGCACCCAGGGACAGACACAGGTCAACTGCGCAGGCGCAACCTGACTTCCGACCCAGGAAACCGAAACGTACCTGGCCGGGCCTACCACACGGCCCCGACCGGCCCATGTCCAGCCTACTGCCCTCCCACTCCCAGGCCCAAGACATAAAGCCGCTCCGGGCAGACACGCGGCGGGAACTTCGTCGGCCCCTCCTCATATGTGGACCCAGGAACTTCGCCCGAGAACGCCAGAGCGACTTCCTCGGCCTCCACCGCCGGAGACCGGTGAACTTCGCCCTTTCTTCTTTCACATTGGCTAGCTAATAAAGTTTCTTTTTACCTTGCCTACTTGCCTTTTCTCTGGCTCCTGCTCTGGTGGTCGCACAAAACAAATCAGCACGTCCTTCGGAGCCGCTCACCCTGCCCTGCACACAGTCCCGTGGGTCACACCCGCATCTCGGTGCTGAGGGACCGCAGTCCCGTGGGTCACACCCGCATCTCGGTGCTGAGGGACACAGTCCTGTGGGTCACACCCGCATCTCGGTGCTGAGGGACCGCAGTCCCGTGGGTCACACGCGGAATCTCGGTGCCGAGGGACACAGTCCCGTGGGTCACACGCGGAATCTCGGTGCCGAGGGACACAGTCCCGTGGGTCACACGCGGAATCTCGGTGCCGAGGGACACAGTCCCGTGGGTCACACGCGGAATCTCGGTGCCGAGGGACACAGTCCCGTGGGTCACACGCGGAATCTCGGTGCCGAGGGACACAGTCCCGTGGGTCACACGCGGAATCTCGGTGCCGAGGGACACAGTCCCGTGGGTCACACGCGGAATCTCGGTGCCGAGGGACACAGTCCCGTGGGTCACACGCGGAATCTCGGTGCCGAGGGACACAGTCCCGTGGGTCACACGCGGAATCTCGGTGCCGAGGGACACAGTCCCGTGGGTCACACCCGCATCTCGGTGCCGAGGGACACAGTCCCGTGGGTCACACGCGGAATCTCGGTGCCGAGGGACACAGTCCCGTGGGTCACACCCGCATCTCGGTGCTGAGGGACACAGTCCCGTGGGTCACACGCGGAATCTCGGTGCCGAGGGACACAGTCCCGTGGGTCACACGCGGAATCTCGGCGCTGAGGGACCGCAGAGCCGCTCCGCCCCTTCTGCGCTAAGGACAGTCCTGGGCGCGGACCCGCCGCCTCACTGACGGCTCCAGCGCCGCTTAGCGGCAGGAGGGACTCAATGCAGGCTTATTGGGACTCCACGTCCACTGTGTGGAAAGATCAAACATTTGATTTATTTCAGACACTTTGTTTCTGTTTGTCATATATTACAGTATAATGTAGGCTACATTTTACATGTGTCCCACACTTGTGTGTGTCACATAATGCATGTACCACAGGCATCCAGGTGTGACGTGTGCATGTCACATACATGTGTCATACATGTAATACGCATGCATGTGTTGTGTGTCGGCGATGTGCGTGTGTCACGTATCGATGTGGGGCCATTCCTTTGTGCCCTCGTTGCTGGGCTGGTCTCCAAGGACCTTTCTCTCACCTCTTTTCTCTCCTGGACGCCAGGCCCGGAGTTGAGGATCTTCCACATGACCCCAAGGAGGCTTTTCCAGCCCTGTGTCCGGGGATCCAGTGTCTTCGTGGGTGATAAGACTGGTTTGTATTTTCTCATCTATGGCCTTTCTTCTACATAGTGTTGCACTACGCTCTCCTTTATCTCTTTCCAGCATCTGGTGTTTTTTCCATTAGCACGAATCCTGCCATGTTGCAGGGTGTGGTGTTTGCCGGGAAACATGTCCTGTGGCACAGCTCATGTAGAGGACATTGGCTGCACAAAGCTGCAGACCAACAGCAAGCATCACTTTTCTCTTGTACGTTCAGGGATGTGCTTCATTGGTTCAGAAAACATCCTCTATAAATAAACTCCATGAGGCTGGGATTTAAATGCAGGAAGCAGCTGGCAGCTGAAACTACCTGTTGGACTATCTGTTTAAACATTCAAGAAGGATCTTGTGAAGTCTAAAGCAAACACAACAGCTTATTTGAGCTGTATATACGAGAGACTTAAACAAACCTCGTTTAATCCTCTTAAATGGTGCATCTTCCCCGCGGAAGCAGAACCTGCCAATTAGCTGAACATCCTGACAAAACCTCCCAGGGCTGCAGTGTAGGGGAGAAAGGTTTAAAAAGGTCTTTCAGAGGGAAGCCAACTGTGTGTCTGAACATCTCCTTGGGAGCAGTAAATGAAGACAGTACAGTCTAAAGGGAGGTCAGTGCCAGCAAGAGCCCCAGGAGCTCTGCAGACAAAGACAGGAAAAGCTGGGAGTGGAAAAGCTGAAAGTTCACATGTAAGGAAACCCACTGGTCCCTTAGTACAATCATGACTGCCTGTTTCGCCCAGTTCCTGAGTACAGTTGGTCTTTGTTGTGAAAATCAGTCTCAATTGGCCAGTGCTGGTGCTGGGATTGGAGCCCAGGTGGTTACAGCCCTGCTTCCAGGTGTGTAGTCCATGGAATCCCACAGGTGTCCATTCTACGGAAGGTTCCCAGCACCAGTGGGTCTCATGCATGATCAAAGTTAAAATCAGCTGGGCACGGGGGCATGGGGGCAGGGGGTCATGCACCCACAGTCCCAGTGGAGGTGGGAGAACTGTGTCAACTCAAGAGTTCCAAACCAGCCTGGACAGCACAGTGAGACCCTATCTCAAATAATTGTTTTAATTAAACATTTTTTGAAAAATTTTAAGTTAGTCCAAACACTAAGAGAAGAGAGTTAGGGTGTGAGGATGCGATAGTTGTGTTATTAAATCCAACTACTTGGCTTCCGTCGGGGAAGGGCCCGTCCTGCCGTGTGTCCCTTTCGGGGACCATCATGTTCTGCCCCTGTGATGGTCAGCGGGCCATGAACTTGCTCTCACATGTGACGTGCATAGACACTGACATGCACAGACAAGCATGTGCCAAAACTAAGCAAACCAATTAAAATCCATTTTGTGGCTGACTCTTGCTTGCTCTGCGCAAGAATGGTGCCTTCCAGATGGGAGCTGCTCCTGGAGCCCGGGCCCTGGCACAAGGAGGCGTGTGGTGACTGTAGTCATCCGTGTGCTGTGTGGGCAACAGATACGGCCTTGCTTTGCTCAGCCACTGAGATATTGGGGTTCAAGTGGCCATGGCCAACTGGATTAATCCAGGGAATCTGTGCTCTATAAACCACCTTTGGATGGATCCAGGTTCAATTTTGCAAAGTAAACCAGGCGATTTCCTTGGAACTTAGTGACTTTCTGGGTGTAAAGTCCCAGTCCCACGTGGGGTCCCAGCATCGGTGGTCTGGTTGCTGATGAAGATCAGACTCCAAGTCTAAATTTTCTGGAGATCTACGCCTGCCACAGGAGGCTGGTGAGTCCTGGGGTGGCCCTTGGAAATTTTCTGGAGACCTACGCCTCCCACAGGAGGCTGGTGAGTCCTGGGGTGGCCCTTGGATAGCTTCTGTGCAGTAGCAGCTACTGGAAGACCACAAAGATCCCTCAGGCTTCTGATCAGAAGAGCACCGACTTGGTTCTCAGGGACCTGGACGTACCCTCCTGCCCGCCCCCACTGGGGCCTCCGTGACCGCTGGGGAAGGCTGCTTCTGTCCTCACTCAGTGACTGGAAAGCTGCACTGGGTTCGGGAGAATGTTACCTCAATTTAAAGTATTGGTGATATTAAGATGGGAAAATAATCTTTATTTTTTATTAAGAAAATGTGGGCCGGGCGCGGTGGCTCAAGCCTGTAATCCCAGCACTTTGGGAGGCCGAGACGGGCGGATCACGAGTTCAGGAGATCGAGACCATCCTGGCTAACACGGTGAAACCCCGTCTCTACTAAAATACAAAAAAAATTAGCCGGGCGAGGTGGCGGCCGCCTGTACTCCCAGCTACTCGGGAGGCTGAGGCAGGACAATGGCGTGAACCCGGGAGGCGGGGCTTGCAGTGAGCTGAGATCCGGCCACTGCACTCCAGCCTGGGCAACAGAGCTAGACTCCGTCTCAAAAAAAAAAAAAAAAAAAAAAAGTGGTAAATATAGAACATACATAATAGTATATGGAAGCTTTGAAATTTACTGATGAAATGAACCCCTGTGGAGAGGCCGATCCCCCCCAATCTATCAAAATCCCCCAGACCTCTGAAGCTGCTGCGGCTCCTTCCTGGCCCTGCGTTCCTGCTTCCCTGGGAGATGTGGCCACTCTCCGGCATTAAACAAAGTATTCCTTCATTTAAAAAATAGTTTCAATATCTGTACAATACATATTTTAGCATTTCTGAGATCTATTACGACGTTATTATTGTGTTCTCTGTGGCTTGCTTTGTTCTTCTTTTTACCTTTCAAAGATCCCACCATGTTGCTGTGTTTCGTTCAACCAGTGCTGATAGGGACATGTCTGCACTTGTCTCTCAGTGAACACTCACAAGAGATTTTCTAGGGTAAATATCTAGGAGTGGGAATTTCTGAGCCATAATGTGTGTGCAAGCCTGAACATTCATGCTTTCCTCCATATTCACTAGTAGATTCGTCTTCTAGTTGGTAAATGCAGCCACCCCTCAGGCTGGCAGTGTCCCTGTGACCTTCCATATGTGCCAGTGGGTGGTGTGAGTTCAAAGCTCGCTGTCCCCTCTATCTCACTGTGCCTCTCTTTCTGTCTCTCTGTCCCTGTCTCTGCCTCCCCCCTCTCTCTGTTCTTGTCTCTGTCCCTGTCTCTGTCTCTCTCTATGTCCTCATCTCTGTCTCTCTCTATGTCCTCATCTCTGTCTCTCTCTGTCCCTGTCTCTCCCTCTCTCTGTCCCTGTCTGTCTCTGTCTTTCTCTCTGTCCCTGTCTCTGTCTCTACCTCTCTGGGACTCTCTCCCTCCCCACTGCAGGCTCCTTGGGGAGCAGGGCCAGGGTACCCCAGAAGACCTGCAGGAGAGACAGTGGTGAGCTGCTCCCACTTGAAAGAGGAAAGAACAGCGTCCCACGTTGGGCATCGAGAGGTGTTTGCGGCTCACGTCTGTCTCTCTTTCTCGCTGTCTGAAGCTGCCTGTCTCCTTCTCCGGCTATGTTTTGAGAAAGTAGTGGCAGAAGAGGCAGCCCTGTGGGGAGTCAGGAAGAAGAGACTGTGATGGTGTCCAGAGGCTGGGAAGGTGACTGTGTTCTCAGAGGATTCCACACTCTCTGGGAAACTGAGGCAGGAGAGCAGAGCTGGGGCAGAGTGAGGAGGAAGTAAAATGGGCAAATCTGAAATTCGAGGTGAAGGCAGCTCTCAATGTGCCTATGTTGCTCATTGAGGAAGAAATTCTGAGGCTGCAGGAGCCAACATTGGGAATGCCCGTGTTTCAGTCTTCTGGGAGCTGGAGTGCCGGGTCTAAAGGCGGGAGAGCTGCGGAGGAGATGAGGCCCTGCAGAGGTTCAGGGCCAAGGGAGGGGCCTTCCCTGCTGGCCTCTCGGGGGCAGGTACAAGTCCAGAGTCTTTTGATTGAGTTTCTCCGGTTGTAACAAGCTAAAAGGTAGTGGGAGAAGATGTCCTTTTCCCAGGCGAGAGTCACACCTGGGGGAGTTTCAGAGAAGTGGGAGCCCAGGTGACAGAAGGGCCCCCACGTTTCAGGAAGCCCCTGGGACTGGAGAAACAGAGCAAAGGCCTGCTTTGGGAAGTGCAAAATCTTGACCTAATTTGAACTGGTCAAGACCCTGTTCCCGGTGTTCAGGGCAGCCTCATGCCAGCCCCAGTGCCTGGCCACGGGCATGGTGGTCTCTCACTGGAGTGAGGAGGACTCGTGCTTCTCCATGGAGAAGGTTTGGAGACAGCGCCCACCCGAGTGTGCAGGATTTACAGATGCGGAAGTGGGGGGAGCGGGGTCTGCAGCAGTCAGGGCTGTGAGGGAGCTCTCTCTAAAGAGATGAACATGTTTTCTTAGCTGTGACAGTACAGCCCTCAGTGTTCTCTTATTTAATGGATTTTTTGCTAACAGGAACCTCAGAATGGAAGTTTGTGCTCACATCGGAAAATCTGCTCAGCCCAGGCTCCTGATGGGCCTTCCGTGCACCCCGCACCCCTGCTCAGCATTGATTGCTCTTTGGGTCGTATCATCATCCGCGTCTTTGTTCCTAAGTTGTTGGTCTAAATAACATTCTAGAATATGGCAATGGCAACACGAGAGAAGACGGGGCCTTGAATCTGAGAACTGGGCTTGGGATTAAGAAGTCAGGGCTGGATTTTAGGGCATGGAGGTGGAATGACGGACGGGCCTCTGCGCTCCCGTCTGCAGCCTCCAGGCAGAAGCCGCTGCTGACGGGAGAGTCTGGTGAGGTCCCAGGTGGGTGGTTTGCTCCAAACTGTGGAGCACGAGGTGCGATTAATTTCCGGACTATGTAACCTTGTGAACACATCACCAGCAGCGTCCTGGAAAGTTACTTCAAGGAACATCTGGTCCCTAATATTTTGTTTATGAACGTCATCGGTGGAGTGACATCATGTCATTTACTGACATGGCGTTTGATTAAGTTTAATCATACTAAGTTATTGCCACAATGAGGCCATACGAAGTCGCCAGTAAGTGTTTTGCTGAATTAATTAGCCAATGTGAAAAGTCACTGGGGAACATTGAATCTCATAGTGCTCTCAGCAAACCAGCAAATACAGTGACAGAGAAACACTGGGAATAGCACTGGGAACATAATAATAATGTAGGTGTCGGCTGTTTTTGCCACTGCTATTATTGCATGAAGCATCATGCTCATTAAACATATCTTACTTGTAAATATTTGTGTGTGATCCAAAATGTTTGCTTTGCTGTCGTTGTCTCCACTTGAGGAAACAGGCAGGGGCTTGCCCTGCCAATGTGGAAAAATTTCACCAAAAATCGATATTGACGCTCGGCACAGGTGAGCAGAGTGTGCGTCCAGTCAGGACAGGTTACGCCATGCGGACAAGCAGCTTGAAAATCTCAGTGATTTGAAGGAAAAAAACATTCTTTTTTGTTCTTGTCACGTGTACATAAAATTTGACCCAGGGGTTCTGCTCTGTGGTGTCCCCCAGGACCCAGGTGAGGGGCTCGGACACTGGACACACAGGTTTCTCGCAGGCTCAGAAGCTTCCACTTGGAGCTGATGTGCTGGTTTCTGTTTACGTTCCATCAGCTGGAGGAAGTCACACAGCAGATGCCAGAGGACCAGCATGGGAGGGCTGTTCTGCAACCAGGACACCTGCCGTGGTGCCCCACTTTCTCCAGGAAACAAGGACACCCGCACGGAGTGCCCGCGCGAGAGTCAGCAACCAGCCTCGGCTGTGGGGTTCCTGCAACGTGTGTTCCTGCCGGGGTTCTCCTTCCTGCCATTCCGAGCTACGGTGGGGATCATGCACCCCATACGTGGAGCCCAGGGACAGCGCAGCCCGGGGAGTGCCCCCCCAGCCAGGAAGTCTGACCTTCAGAGAACGGGGAAGACCATCTTCCACTTTACGCTGCCTGGGCGACTGTAAACGTGGATTCCACCGTCTCAGACAGTAGACGATTCCGAGTCTTACTGGGAGGAGCCTGTTGCTCATCTAGGTATGTGGCTGCTGTCGGCTTCCCGAAACGCTGCAAGGAAGGGCATTGCTTTGGCAGAACGTGTGGGGAGATGGGCTGGGAGGGGAGGCTTTCCTCTCCCCACACTGGGAATTCAGGTTCTAGCCCCAGGGTCCTGGTCGTGTCCAGCATCCCAGGAGCATGAGCGAGACGCTGTTGTGTCCACCGGCTATGTGCAGTCAGGGACCAGCTGCAGAGTGCACTGTGCATCATTTAGACTCTGCAGGCTCAAGTGAAAACCTAGCTCTGCCACTGCTCTCTGGATGACCTTGTCACCTCCCTCTCCTCCTTTGAAAAGTGTGGGAAATGCTGCTTTTCATCATTTCCAAGTCACCATGTATTGTGGCTTAAACAGCAGTGTTATTTTCTTTCTCAGTGACACATAACATATTGCCGTGTTTTTCAACAGATGCTGTCTTGGATGCAGTGAAGTCTGGCGATGGCTGTTTCAGAAGCCGTTAGGATGGTGAAGTGAGACAATGTGAACGGGGTGTTTTGTGAGGCTCGGTGCTGCATAAATGCTATAGCCATCATTTTAGAGCAAGAATTGCTTGAAATGTTTCTTTCTCTCAAATTTATGAAAAGATTAGAAAATAGTTCTAAAAATTAAAAATTGTTCTGGTCAGAGCGGCTTACATGATGGCAGCAAAAATGTGCACAGATTCATGGTCCCACCGCGTGCACTTGGTGTGGAGAGAACGAAATGTGGAGGCCGGTGATACCAAGAACACCCGGTGAGCCGCGCTGGGTGCAGCCTCCACGGCCGGCGAGCAGTGACACCGCAGTTTCCTCTCCTCCGGCGTCCACGCTTCCTGTGCCCACGTGCTGGAGGCTCACTCTTCACGCCCCCCTCTCAGTTACGTGTCTATGGGGCTGAGACGGGGAAGGAAGTCGGTGAAGCTGGTTGGATCTTCCCAGGGATGTTCTGTGTGCAAGGCTCGGGGGCAAGGACGGCTGGGGGGGTCAGACCGTCAGAGAAGCTGAGGGGTGGATGGAGCCTCACCATGCCTGAGTCCCTGTTTTCCAGCTGCAGGTGCTGACCCTCCAGAGCTTTGTTTGCCAGCCCCTTGCAGCTGTGATCTGGAGTCAGCCAGGCATTCCTCCTTTTCCAATAGATTTTATTAAGTGCTTGATGTGTGCCAAGCCAAGTGTCTGACTTACTGCAAGCCCGAGAAGCCATGCTGTTGCGGGAATTTCCTCCGCAAACCTGAAGGAATTGAACTTCAGGAATGGCTGGAACCCTGGAGAGAGAGAACCAGGTTTCTGGAGGAAAATCACTCCTTTTAAGGAAGCAGCATCCTGGACCCTCGAGGCCCTGGAGGAAGTGGGCAGCACAGCTAGGAGTCAGGTGTGGCTGGAGGACAGCCGTCGCACCTGCGAAATTCTGTCTGTGGTATGTGGTTCCTTCCTGGCGCTGGGAACCACCTGACACTTGCATTCTTCCCTTTTCCTTTCTATTCTCTTTCAAGTCATCCCCCTTGAGCCAGCCCTCCAGTCCAGGCCAAATCCCAGCCTGCCCTCGGTCCGCTGTTGTTGGGCCTGCACCCGAGCCATGAGCACACACAGTGATTGTGGCAGCAGAAGCTTCTTCTGGGCTCAGACTTAGGCTGATGCTGCGCGTCAGGACCTGCCGCAGTCTCGCTGGGCTTCCTGGGACTCACTGGTTGTGGGCTGGGATTGTAAAGCGTGGAATGACTCTGTAAGCTGGGCGTCATTCCTTGTGGTTTTCCAAGCTTGGTCTCTGATGTGACTCCAGGTCTTAGGAGACATGCTGAATATTTATTATGCTTACATCCAAGCAACATTAACCCTCAAGGTTGACCTAGCTCCCTGACCTTTTTTCTCAGAAGGAAGAGCACTGACGGGACATTTTTCCAGTATGGATTCCTCCCAACTCTGAGAAGTTGGAGACACACGGATTCCTCAGCCAGCTCCCATCTACGGACGTGCTGTAGTCACAAGGACTGTGACTAAGGCTCAGTCCCTGAGGAGCACCTTGGCATGGGCTGCTTTAGGCCGTACAGACCCAGTTTTATCCACTTTATGTGAAGAAAGCCAACAAGGGACATGGAGTGTGTTCTGCAGGTGTTAGCGGCTGCGGTGGCTGGTGCTCCGTGGGGATGACGGAGGGAAGGCTCCTCCCTCTGTGGGCCCCAATGTCTGTGCTGGAATCAGCTCTGCAGCTGTGTCCGGGGCAGCCAGAGACCACACACGGCAGGCTCACAGCTCTGTTCCATGAGAACTTTTTTTTTTTTTTTTTTTTTTTTTTTTTTTTTTTTTTTTTTTTGAGACGGAGTCTCGCTCTGTCTCCCAGGCTGGAGTGCAGTGGCCGGATCTCAGCTCACTGCAAGCTCCGCCTCCCGGGTCCACGCCATTCTCCTGCCTCAGCCTCCCGAGTAGCTGGGACTACAGGCGCCCACCACCTCACCCGGCTAGTTTTTTTTGTATTTTTTAGTAGAGACGGGGTTTCACTGTGTTAGCCAGGATGGTCTCGATCTCCTGACCTCATGATCCACCCGTCTCGGCCTCCCAAAGTGCTGGGATTACAGGCTTGAGCCACCGCGCCCGGCCATCCACGAGAACTTTGTACACAAAAGCAGATGGGCTGGGCTTGACCTCTGCATCATAATCTGCTGACCCCTGGGTAAGAGATTTTAAATATTTACTTAATTCTATTCAACGGAAGGGGTGATGTACTGAGGAGTGAATAATGGGAAAGACCTGATTCAGCTGTATCAGGAAGGACTGGTGTAAATTCAACTTATTAACTGAAATCACAATATTCAATGTATTATGCCTTTAGGGGTAAAAGTGGGTCACACATGAGCAGCATGCGCTTCACTGGCCAGGCAGGACACCTCGGCGTTTAGATAAACAGTTCCGACGCTTACCCAGGTTGGAGGCTGTTAGTAGTGAAGTGTCTGGAGTTCTGGATACTTTTCTGGCTTTGCTATATTTGTGTGAGTTTGTGCACAGTTAGAGGTTTGGGCTAAATTTGGGTAGAAATGGGTGGTTCACAGGATGCAAAAGTTCTGTGGACCCTTTTTTTTCCCCAGTTGATTAATGTTGTAAAGATTAGAATATTGTTACACAAAAATCTGGATTTTTAGTTTCTTTCACATTGGAATAGCTGCCAACATCGTGCCTGCATTCATCTCTCTAGGGTAACGCTGGCTGCAGTGGAGACGGCTGCCCCCCAGTGGGGCGTGTGTACTCAGCCCGCAGCCCCCGCCCTCCGGACTCCATTTGCCTCCTCTGTCAGGTTTGCACCTCATCATTGGCTTCTAATTTTGTGTCCCTGGACTGCAAGACCTACAAGTCTCCCAGCACAACCAGATTCTATGATTCTATTCAAAAAGAAGCCAGTGAGGCTAGCGTATCACCGTGTTGATGAATTCACAGGATTAACTCTGGGAGCTGGGGGCAGTTTGTATTCTTCCTCCAGATACTCTCTGCTTCTCCTGGCTGGAAAGGTTCTGCTATTCATCCCGTGGTCAGGCCCAGCCAATGGAACGGGAACCGAAGTAACTCTGCCCCTTACTGGCAGAAACTTTAAAAGCCGCACAACGTTCCTGCACCCTCCCCCTCTGCCACGAGCCTGGCAGTGCTCAGGATGGTACAATTATTTCACCTGGGCCTGAGGATACGGGAGCTACTCCCAGCCTGCAGTGGAACAGAAGCATGGACAGGTGATTAAGCTTTGCGTTTTCGAGCTACAGAGGTTTTGAGGTTGTTCGCTACCATGCTTTGTCCCTACAAACCCGGTCATGGAGAAGGCCAGTGGCAGAGCCTGAGCCACTCGCACATCTGTTCACCAGTATCCAGAATAACAATAGATTTTAAAAACATTCCTGAGAAAATTCTGGGAGTTGCATATTGGCCAGTCTTATTCTCTAAAGTTGCTCCTTCTAAAGGGTGGGATGACTGAAAATTTCAGAAAAGCAAACCATTGCTGAAAGGCAACATTATTTCTGTTGGCAGAAGGCGGCTTGAGCAATCTAGATTTTCCACGGTTCACCAATTACTTTTTGAGGAAATATGGCCATGAGATGAATCGAACATGATTCCTACCTTTAAGGAACTCAGAGAAGTGAATTAAAGGAAGTCACAGATCAGACAACCAACCACACAAAGTTTCTAGGAGCAAACTTTGTTACGTTCGGCAAGTCACTCTTACCCGCTGTTTTGCCTTCTGAGGTTTCAGTTACTCTCCGTCAATCACGGTCCAAAAACATTCAATGAAAAATTCCAGAAATAAACAATTCATACGTTTTAAATCGTGTTTCATTCTGAGTAGCGTGATGAAGTCTCATGCCATCCCATTCAGCCCCACCTGGGGTGTGACTCCTCCCTTTGTCCAGCAGACCCGCCCTGTCTACACCACCTGCCTGTCCAGCAGACCCGCCCTGTCTACACCACCTGCCTGTCCAGCAGACCCGCCCTGTCTACACCACCGGCCTGTCCAGCAGACCCGCCCTGTCTACACCACCTGCCTGTCCAGCAGACCCACCCTGTCTACACCACCTGCCTGTCCAGCAGACCTGCCCTGTCTACACCACCTGCCTGTCCAGCAACCCGCCCTGTCTACACCACCTGCCTGTCCAGCAGACCCACCCTGTCTACACCACCGGCCTGTCCAGCAGACCCGCCCTGTCTACACCACCTGCCTGTCCAGCAGACCCGCCCTGTCTACACCACCGGCCTGTCCAGCAGACCCGCCCTGTCTACACCACCTGCCTGTCCAGCAGACCCGCCCTGTCTACACCACCTGCCTGTCCAGCAGACCCGCCCTGTCTACACCACCTGCCTGTCCAGCAGACCCGCCCTGTCTACACCACCTGCCTGTCCAGCAGACCCGCCCTGTCTACACCACCTGCCTGTCCAGCAGACCCGCCCTGTCTACACCACCGGCCTGTCCAGCAGACCCGCCCTGTCTACACCACCTGCCTGTCCAGCAGACCCGCCCTGTCTACACCACCGGCCTGTCCAGCAGACCCGCCCTGTCTACACCACCTGCCTGTCCAGCAGACCCGCCCTGTCTACACCACCTGCCTGTCCAGCAGACCTGCCCTGTCTACACCACCTGCCTGTCCAGCAGACCCGCCCTGTCTACACCACCTGCCTGTCCAGCAGACCCGCCCTGTCTACACCACCGGCCTGTTAGCCACTTAGTGGCCCTCTTGGTCGTCAGATCCCTTGTTTTCAAGGAACCCTCGTTTTACTTAATAATGGCCCCAGAGGGCCAGAGTGGTGGTGCTGTAATTCAGAAATAGGAAAGAGATGCTGCAAAGTGAGTCCTTTAAGTAAACAGGTGAAAGTTCTTGACTTACTAAGGAGAAAATCCTGCGCTGAGGTTCCTAATGTCTATGGTAAGAATGAATCTTCTATGCACGAGCTTGTGAGGAAGGAAAAAGAAATGCATCCAGGTTTTGCTGTCACACCTCAGAGTGCAAAAGGTACAGCCACAGTGCACAGTAAGTGCTTGGTTCGGATAAAAAGGCCATTGGGGGTGGAGGGGAGGACAGGAAAAGAATCACGTTCTGATTGATGGCAACTGGGCTTGGTACCATCTGTCGTTTCAGGCATCTGCTGGGGGTCTTGGAAGGTGTCCTCCTCAGATAGAGGGGGACTATGAGCTCTCTCAGTATCCACAATAACAATAGATTTTTGAAACATTCCTGAGAAAATTCTGGGAGTTGCATATTGGCCAGTCTTATTCTCTAACATTGTTCCTTCTAGAGGGTGGGATGACTGTATTACTCGTTCCTTCTAGAGGGTGGGATCACTTTATTACTTGTACTAATCTTAATTCTTTTTTATTCTTCTATGAGAATCTTCAGTTTAAATATTACATTGTCACTAGTTCACTTTCAATGTTCTACTAGTTCTTCATGTGTCACTTATAGACTCTATTCCTCTTTTCATTGCATTGTTCATGTGATAATTCCATGGCCTGAAAGGGTTACTGTATCTCCTGAAAGTATTCCACTGAAGCTGTGGGGTTTGCAGGAGGAGGCGTCAAGTGTGCCTGCCAACCCTGAGAAATAGCTCCTTGCCTGTGTTCAGGACACCGGACCACAGGTCTGGCCTCTGCCCTATTTTAGCCTAAAATTAGAAGAGGAGCTTTACCTCCCTGGTAGTTTTTTCCTCTCATCTACAGAAGAAGAGACTTGAAACACAGTGTGGATGCTTTCCAAGGTTCTTTCTGACTCTAGGTTTCTACCGTACTTTACGGCAAAGGCTGACATTGTTGTGGAAAGTCACAACTTTGGGACTTTCATGACTGTATTTTCTTTCCACATTTCTTTGAGCGAACGGTGGAATGTTGGCAGGAAGTCCATTTACAAAGTCAGGGAAAACTCACCAAGTCTTAGCAGAAATTGTAACCTGGATTCATTCTCATTCTCCTAATAAGACGGTGTCAGTGAGTGATGAGTGTCGAGTAACAAACGAGAATGACTAAACAGGAGGCAGTACCAGCTGTCCAAGGCAGCACAAATTGGGTAGTTTGAGGCATGTGCTTGGAATGCAGGAACGATGCCTGCCTTAGGAGCCGACGAGGCAGGTGGCAGCATGAACACTGTTACCACGATGTATGGATGGCAAGAAACACGCACTCAGCACCTGAGTCAGGAACTACAACCATTGCATGAGACGGTTGCACCCAGCCCAGTCGTGATAATCCTCACAGCCAACTGGGACGCAGGCGGAACAGCAGGAGATGACTCCGTCAGCACTTGTGCATAAAACTGTGGCTCTATAAGGGTGCACAAGGGGTCAGGTGGCCTCTGACAATCAGATTTGGCAAAAACTCACAATGTCACAAAAGACTTTTTAGATGCTCAGGGAAGGCAATGGGCTTCTTCCCTTCCTCTTAATGTAGATCACCTTGGAGCTGTGGTACGCTGCGCTTGCCTGTGTGCATTGTGGGACATGGTATAGGGTAGAGGCTGAAGTCCACTTGCCCCATTGGCACAGGGGTTTTTCCCAATCTGTGAAGAAACTTTTAAAGCTATTCATAGTGAGTGTATTTGATTTAAGATAAGCAGAATAAAAATTCTATGATCTTTCAAAGTTTTCAAACCTGCAGGATTCTTGGAAGCTGGGAGAGACAGTGCATTTTTGAATCTCAACTAAGTAGCAAAACCCAAAACATCATTAATAAAACCAAGTGACTAAAGACCCTAAACTATATTCGGATGAGGTTAAACCAAAAGCCTCCAGACTGCATGATGCTGGTGTCTGTGTAGGAGGAAGCAGAGGCTCACACGGAGCACCAGGAAGCGTCCACGACCCCAGATGTGCAGGAGTCACCACGGGGAAGCGTCCACGACCCCAGACGTGCAGGAGTCGCCACGGGGAAGCGTCCATGACCCCAGACGTGCAGGAGTCGCCACGGGGAAGCGTCCAGGACCCCAGACGTGCAGGAGTCGCCATGGGGAAGCGTCCACGACCCCAGACGTGCAGGAGTCTCCACGGGGAAGCGTCCAGGACCCCAGACGTGCAGGAGTTGTTACAGAGAAGCACAGCAGCCCAGGCCAAGAGCTGTGACTGACACAGGTGGGGTTTACTCGTCCAGTATTTGATGAGTCAAAAAGGACTGAGGGACTGGGGTCTCTGACTCCTGGGAACCCTTGATTCTGATAAGCCAGGCTCCTTTCTATGAATGAAAAAAAATTATTGGGAGTAGGCTGGACACAGCGGTTCATGCCTTTAATCTCAGCACTTTGTGAGGCTGAGGCGGATGGATCAGTTGAGGTCAGTTCAAGACCAGCCTAACCAACATGGTGAAACCTTGTCTCTACTAAAAATACAAAAATTAGCCAGGTGTGGTGGCCCATGCCTGTAATCCCAGCTACCTGGGAGGCTGAGGCAGGAGAATCACTCAAACTGGAGGGGAGGAGGCTGCGGTGAGCTAAGATTGTGCAGCTGCCGTCCAGCCTGGGCAACAGAGTGAGGCCCTGTCTCAAAAATATATATATATACACATATATATGTGTGTGTGTATATATGTGTATGTGTGTGTATATATGTGTGTGTGTATATACGTGTGTGTGTATATATATGTGTATGTGTGTGTATATATATGTGTATGTGTGTATATATGTGTGTGTATATATGTGTATGTGTATATATATGTGTATGTGTGTATATATATGTGTGTGTGTATATATATGTGTGTGTGTATATGTGTATGTGTGTGTATATATGTGTGTGTGTATATATATGTGTGTGTGTATATATATGTGTATGTGTATATATGTGTGTGTGTGTATATGTGTGTGTATATATGTGTGTGTTATATATATGTGTGTGTGTATATATGTGTGTGTGTATATGTATGTGTGTGTGTATATAGTGTGTGTGTATATATGTGTGTGTGTTATATATATGTGTGTGTGTGTATATATGTGTGTGTGTGTGTATATGTATATATGTGTGTGTGTGTGTATATGTATATATGTGTGTGTGTATATATATGTGTGTGTGTGTGTGTGTGTATATATATATGAGGTAAAACAAAAAATGAAGGGCAGGGCAATGAAGACCAAGTGAAGAGAAGGTCTAGATAAAAGTGGAGGAAGGGAAGAGAGTCAAGAAGTCTCAGAAATCAGACTTCCATATGTTTTAACATCACGTAAAAGCAACCAAAGAGGGACTTCGTAAAGTTTTAAAAATCTACATCGAATCCCACTTTTTCTAAAACTTCAGGATATCCAATTTTACATATAAATTAACATTAGAAAAGTACTGAAGGTAAATCCCACACAAAAGTAATATTAGAGAATAGAGAGTAGAGGGCAGAATGAAATGCCTACAGACAATGAAAATGCCCCACAAGAAGTTCACCCACAGCAGGGCAAATGTGCAACCTCTGAGTTCACGACGAGCTGAGATACACTAAGGAAATGGCCCAAAACTATAAAGAGTAACACAAATCAGAATTAGAACACTGTGAGGCAACAAAACTGAGATAGAATTGTGGCATACAAGAAAAAAATCATTTCTGAAATGAAGACTAAACTAGAAGGAAAATAAGAGCAAATAAGGAGGAATAGAAGGTGTGAATAAGAAAAGATTTAAAAAATAAAAAAGAAATGACAAAGATTTAAAAAATTCAACAGAGAGTGACACAGTAAAAATAGGTACAGAAGATTCAACACAAGCATAATGGGAGATGCTGAGGGCGAAAAGCAAAGCCAGGGCCCCAAGCCGAGGCCCCGACGTGCAGGCTGAGAAGGTGCTCCGCAGAGGGAGAAGATTTAAAGATTTAAAGGACGAAAAGCTCATCCTTTACCGTAGACTACTGCTCCAGGCGACTTACACCAAGACACATTCTAATCCATTAACTGGGCTTTAAAGAGCGAGAAGCCATGTGGGTGTAGGTAACCGAACAGGGAAATAAAATAACTAACTTTCTAACTTTATAAAAGAAGAAAATAGAGTAACATTTTTTAAAATTTATTTATTATTATTATACTTTAAGTTGTAGGGTACATGTGCATAACGTGCAGGTTTGTTACATATGTATTTTACAATACCTACGAGAATAAAATAAGCCAAGATTTTACATACGTATAGCAAACTGACTTTCAGGTATAAAGGGAACAGAAAAACTGTTATCAACGTACAGTAATTCGGGAAATATTATTCCCATGAACACATTTTGAGGAATCTTCAATAACTCATAACTCATTTCAAGACAACCAAAATAATGAGAGACACATCAACTTAAGTATTGGTGGTGAAAATTGAAGGTATAGTTACTTCTAAAACTAAGACAAATGAGGACTGAAAGAAAGAGAACATCATATGTGTTCTATGTGCTCTGACAATGTGACAAACTACAATGATAAAAAGTGGGGGATGGTGGGCGCGGTGGCTCACACCTGTAATCCCAGCACTTTGGGAAGCTGAGGCAGGTGGATCACCTGAGGCCGGGAGTTCAAGACCAGCCTGGCCAACACGGTGAAGCCCCGTCTCTATTAAAAACACAAAAATTAGCCGGGCGAGGTGGCAGGCGCCTGTAGTCCCAGCTACTCGGGAGGCTGGGGCAGGAGAATGGTGTGAACCCGGGAGGCAGAGCTTACAGTGAGCCAAGATCGCGCCACTCACTCCAGCCTGGGCCACAGAGCGAGACTCCATATCCAAAAAAAAAAAAGGGAAAGAAAAAACATCCACAAGGGAACAATCACCCAATTACCGCGGGAGTCAGTGGTCACTGGGATGGGACCTTGGAGGGGCAGCTGGAGTCACTGCCGGTGTTATCCTTACAAGAAATCCTTAAACTTTTGTGTGTTATTTTGTACCTGTGATTTATTCACAATTAAAGAGTTTTGAAAACCTAAAAGATAGTTGAGTTCAAGAGAAGATCAGTGCTGCAATGGATCAGCATCCGACCAGATGGAAGGTGGGAGATTTGGAATTGACGTGGGATCTACAACACTGCAGCCGAGTTCACTTGGACCAATGACTGTTCCTCTTTCTCTGTCAGGACTTGAGACACATTTTCCTTGAAGTTTCCTTTTGCCTTTAAAATTGAATATGTCATTCTCTGTGGTCGGCACGGGCTGGGATGTGGCTGCTGTGGGCCTTAGCAGGAAGGAATGTATGTTGGCCCAGCCTTGAGCCAAAAGCCAGCATCTGTGGGTGGACAGAGGGTGAGATGGGAGGGCTGTAGTGAGCTGCAGCAGAGAGCAACCTCAGAGCAAAGTCAGACGAGGGTCAAGAGCTGCCAGATCAGCAAGGAGAAGACAGGCGGCAAGCCGACTTCCTGGGAGCAAAACTCCCTCCTCTCGCCCCTTGCACCCACTGTCAAAGGTCTTTGAAGCCAGAATGCTTTCAAGAATTTTACCTTCATTGTTTTTTGATTTTTTGCTTATGGTCATTCTTGCAGGAGTAAGGTGATATCGCACTGTGGTTTCGATTTGCATTTCCCTGATTATTAGCAATGTTGAGCATTTTTTCATACGTTTGTTGGCCATTTGTATAGCTTCTTTTGAGAACTATCAATTCATGTCCTTAACCTACTTTTTGATGGGATTGTTTGTTTTTTTTTCTTGCTAATTTGTTTGAGTTTGTTGTCGATTCTGGATAGTAGATGTTGGCACAGATGCAGTGAAAAGGGAACACTTCTACACTGGTGGTAGGAATATAAACTAGTACAACCACTATGGAAAACAGTGTGAAGATCCGTTAAAGAACCAAAAGTAGAACTACCATTTGACCCAGCAATTGCACTCCTCAGTATCTACCCAGAAGAAAAGAAGCCATATGAAAAAGATGCTTGCACACACATGTTTACAGCAGCACAATTCGCAATTGCAAAAATATGAAACCGATCCAAATGCCCATCAATCAATGAATGGATGAAGAAACTGTGGTATATATACACTATGGAATACTAATCAGTCAAAAAAGGAACAAAATAACGGTATTCATAGCAACCTGGATGGAGGTGGAGACCGTTATTTTAAGCGAAGTAACTCAGGAATGGAAAACCAAATATCATATGTTCTCACTCGTAAGTGGGAGCTAAACTATGAGGCTGCAAAGGTATAAGAATAACACAATGGACTTTGGGGACTCAGGGGGAAAGGGTGGGAGGGCGGTGAGGGATAAAACACTACTAATTGGGTTCAGTGTGTATTGCTCGGGTGATGGGTGCACCAGAATTTCATAAACCACCACTAAAGAACTGAATCATGCAACCAAATACCACCTGTTCCCTGAAAACCTATGGAAATAAAAAAATTTTAAAAAAGAACTTTCAAATAGCTTACAATGTTACGTATTGTGCTGGTCAAATGTAGAGCGACTTGACGTGTGCATTGTAATCAGCATCTCCTGAGTCCGGCTTCTTTCACTGTTACTGAACGGCCTCCCTCCTTCTCAGTGTTGACAGGCGGAGCGGCCTTTGCCTGACAGGGATGCTTGTTTGTGGATTTGTGGACTCGGGCTGCTTTCTGGTGCTTCCAATGCCTTCTAAAGGTTGCCTCAAGGAATCAACATGTTTTTGACAATTGTTCTTCATGAGACCTCAGTCATCTGACAGAAGCAAACAATGCCAAGATTCACTTGGAAAGTTGTTTCCGTAAGAGAACTGGCTGATCTGCAGATGGACCCAGGTAGCCTCCGTGCCTCTAGCTGTGAGCAAATCCCACTTCACCATTGTGAAATATGAAGTGATTCACCTGCTTTCAGTGCATTCACATGGATACCTCATTTCAGGAGACTGGAAGTCAGCTCTTTCCCCAGCCCCAGCCCCAGCCAACCACCCACACCACACGGTAACTGAGGTGCAGGCCTTACATGACGTAGTGTATTAAAAGCACGATTTTTAACGGGACTCAGTCTCAAACAGGTTGGCAAGGGATTTGGCAGCAACTGTGAATAATTTGCAGAAGGTTTCTCCTGGAACACTCACTTTTATTAATTTGCCAACTTCCCTAATTTAAACAGTGACTCATGTTTCATACAAATTTCTTCCTAGGACATAATTATTCTGACATTGAATACTCTGTGTATGGGAGGTGATCTGGATGTGAAAATAGCATTTTTTTTTTTCAAAAAGTCAACCTTTGTTTCACCGAAAGTATAAAAGCTACTGCAAGTAGATTTATTCAAATAGAAAGCAAATGAGACGGCATCCCTGCTGTGAATGCATCACAGCCTGTGCTCACTGGAAACAGGGAAAGAAAGCTGGGCCCTAGGTTTTTGAGTAGAAAAGTCTCTAGTTCTTTGTTTTCAGGGCTATGAATACCTTAACTCCAGGTTTGACTGACTAGCTTGGTTGGTTGCTGGAGAAAGGCTCTGAAAAGAATCATCTGTGTCCCAGCGTGGTGGCTCACACCTGTAATCCCAGCATTGTGTGTGTGCGTGTGTGTGTGTGTATATATATATATACACACACACACACACACACATATAAATTAGTTGGGCGTAGTGGTGTGTGCCTGTGGTCCCAGCTACTTGGGAGGCTGAGGTGGGAGGATTGCTTGGCAGTAAGCTATGAGCTGTGCCACTGCACTCCAGCCTGGACTGCAGAGTGAGATTCTGTCTCAAAGAAAAAGAAATTACTTGCATAGCTTCATAGGTGCAACTAGAAACCTATGGAGACACCTCAATTACCTTCCAATCGTAAGTATTTACTTTCAGCAGGATAATGAACATATTTTACCTACTATTAAAATACTCTGAGTGTAAGTCCAACCTAGTTCACTAATTAAAATATTCAACAGTAGAGCAGCCAAAAAACTAGTCAAATAAGGCATCTCAAGGGTGGCATTTTGACAAGTCTACCAGGGAAGTGATACTGAGAATTCTAATTCCAATTTGTTTTCAAAAAAAAAAAAAAAAAAGAATTCTCTCTTTTGTGGTATGGATTCCAGAACAACGTAGAGCAGTATTTTCCAAACCTGGTAACTCTGAAAGTTGTCAGAATCAAAATGGAATCACTTTTGTTAAAAGCAAAAACAAAAACAAAAACGAAACAAAGCCTGGCAACTGCAGCAGGGAAGGCCATGGAGAGACACCCTGAAGCTTGTACCCCCAACAGTAAAACTGTCACAGGAGCCTGCAGAACCCACGCTGGCTCACAGGACGTCACCACCTTATACAAAACACACGTCCTTGAGGACATCTGCCCAGCAACTGCCCGTCCAACCTCGGACTGACGTCACCCTTGGTGCTGATCCTAGGATCCATAGCCCAGGATAATCCTCTCAAGAACCCCTTTTGTGTGCATGTTTCAGGACATTCTCAGATTGTGATGCTGTGGCTGTTCCCAACCCAGCAGAGGACCTGTGTTTAGAGGACCTGTGTTTGGTCACTGTTCACTGTTCAGATAGTCTCTCAATGAGAAATTTCTATTATATATATTTTTAAAAACGTAACATTAGAACTGTTAACAGTCAAACAGGATTTTTCAGATAAGCCTTTTCTGAGCGTAACTTACCTTCTGAGAAGCAGTGGCTCAGCCGGGCAACTTTAGTCTTGTAAAGCAACAGACTGGACGCAGACGCAGGTGGGCTGCTCCTCACACAGGAGCCCCGCGGGTCTTTCGTTGTTCTGAGGGTCTCACCTTAGCAAGCAGAGCATCCTGAAACATGAGGGGTAAAATTGCTCCTTCATTCTCTGGAATTTACACACAAAGGAAAAGGGAGCGTGGATGCAGGACAGTGAAGTGTGTCCGTGAGCCCTGGGCTGACTGTGCAGAGATAAAGAATCTCTCAATGCTACTGACTAGTCTCCGTGCACTGAGAGTAATAATGAAAAAGCTCATTTTCTGGACAGTGCAAAAGTATGTGGGAGGAAAATAATAACCAAATTAAAAGGAGACCAAAGCAATTCAACCCGAAGTGGCCCATGCTACAGTGGCCATTAGATCAAGCCTTTGTGCTGCTCACTTTGTGAATAAAGCAAAAAAAAAGAAGAAGAAGAAGAAGAAAAAAAGAAAAGGGCCCAAGGGCCCAACATGCAAATACCAGGAGTAGTTTTGAGGAAGCAGGCTGTGTAGTTACTGCTGAGGGCAGCTGAGGATGACAGTCAGAAGGCTTCTGGCCAAGCATCTGTCCTCTCCTGTCACGGGCATTTGCATTTTTAACCAGAAGGGATGTTCGTAATAAGACATAAATACAGACAAATCCCTCTGCCACGTATTCTGTTTAAGAATAGGGTCTTTTCAGAAATTTAAAATAAAAATGTTTCTGCAAAGAACCTCTCCTTACACAGAAAGCTCACCCGTAGTGTCTTAAATTATGACAATGAGAATACCAGCTTTCTCTGTGGGTCATTTTATCATCTGTGTGGTCCTTTCTTATTACAGGACAGCAAACCATCCTTGCAGCAGCCCACAAAGATAGAAGTGACAGGTTCTTATTATTCCCAGAAAACAGACAGGGAGAGGATTCACCCAAGAACACCGAGTTTGGGAATGACAGAGCGTGGGTTTGCACCAGCATCTCTGACTACTGGTCTTCACTCCTTCCAGAAGGCCCCGTTGGCTGAAGAGCAGGCATGTTACAAAGCCAGAAGAGGCCGGGAGGGCCTTGCCTGAGCCGTGAAGACACAGTCTGTCTCCAGCAGACATCGCAGTTGCAGGAGGGACGGGAGACCTAGGACGCGGAACATTCCGACAGAGGTCAATTCTGCACTCAATTCTGACCGCTTTGCCTTGAACACACACCTTCTGCTGACGGGTACAACGGAGAGGACTTCCCAATCTGTAAAAAACAATTTTTACTTAAACTTTGAAATTTAGCTGGGCTAACAATTTTAAAGAAAACCCTCGCCGATTGTGGACATTGTTTCTGCATACAAACGGAACTTTTGTGTGGGGTTCAGCTCTTCCTCTGCCGTCGGATGTCCTCTCCAGCCGAGGACATGGTGCCAGCAGCATGCGGGCTTGAAGTGGCTGCATCACAGGCGCTTGTTAGCCATGGTTGGTGCTCCTTTAAAATCGCCACTGTTGCTTGTCAGCACCTCCTCTTTGGCCATCTTCAAGCGGTTATTACCTCGACACGGAGTAAGTAAGAGCGTCTGTCAGTCACGAGAAACAAAGCAGCAAGCATGTTTGTCGGTGTGTGCTGAATGGTGTCTTATTTTGTTGTGCTTTTTTTCTACATGGTATATTAGTATCACTTTTATCCTACTGCGAATCCTACATATGCAGTTGTGATTCCTCACCCTTCCCTTACTAAGTTCTGAAGTTCCTGCCACAGTTTAGCAGCAGAAACCTGCAGCATGAATTCGTCTCTGGAAGGTGTTATGTTTTCATAGAGATAAAAATTTAAGTGAAAAATAGCAAGCACATTAATGAAAGTGCTAGTACCTACACGGAAGTCTTATAAAAGTAAAATAATTTTAAATTGCTACAAAGCATTTAAATTTATTCACATAATTAGCTGTCTTATTTACATGTGCATTTATGAGCTTCTCCATTTCTTTATGGGTGTAGATGGCACATAATTACGAACCAGTCAATTATTAATTCACTATGATGTTTCCTGCAGTTCATTATGCTGAGAAATGCTTTCTTAAATATTGTTCTAGTCAATCCAGCCCATTATTATCGGGTCAGAATAAACGTTACCCATTGTTAAAGATATTCTTCACAGCAGAAAATCTGTTCTTTAACTCCTTATTGGTAAAATACACACAAAAAGTCACCATTTTGATATGTGGAATTCAGTGGCATTTTGTACCTTCATGATGTTGTGCAATCTTCACTACTATCTATTCCAGAATTTCCAAGAGAAAACTCTGAACCCTTTCATGGTCACTCCCTACCCTTCCCCGGCCCTGGTCACCCAGGGTTGCTTTCTTTCACTATGGATTTCCCATTCTGGACATTTCATATGAATGAAATTGTGTAGCATGTGGTCTTTTGTGTCTGGCTTCTTTGACTTAACATGACGTTTTCATGGTTCATCCACGTTGTAGCCTGTGCCAGAACATTACATTAACCTTGAAATGAAATTGTCCAGACATATGGAGAGCCTTTCTGCCTATCTACCTACCTACCATACCTTCTACCTACCTGCCTACCTAGCTAGCTACCTACCTACCTGCCTACCTGCCTACCTGCCTATCTACCTATCTACCTACTTACCTACCTGCCCCTCTACCTGCATACCTATCTAGCCACCTATCTACTTGCCTACTTACCTCCTGCCTATAAAGCTGCCTACCTACTTACCTACCTATCTACCTACCTGCTTATCTACCTACCTATCCATCTACCTACCTATCATACTGTCTACCTACCTGTCTGCTGTCTACCTACCTACCTATCTACCATCCCTATTTACCTACCTGCCTACCTATCTACCTACCTACCTACCTCCTACCTACCTAACTACCAGCTTATCTGCCTACCTACCTGCCTATCTACCTACCTAGCTACCAACCTATTTACCTACCTACCTGCCTGTCTACCCACCTATCTACCTATTTGCCTATTTACCTACCTACCTCCCTATCTAGCTACCTACCATACCTACCATGCCTACCTATCTGCTGCCTGCCTATCTACCTGCCTGCCTACCTGCCTACGTATCTACCTACTTACTTGCCTGTCCATCTACCTACCTACTCACCTACCAGCCTACTTACCTGACTACCTACCTATCTACTACTTACCTACCTGCCTATCTACCTACCTGTCTACCTGCCTAGCTACCTACATACTTGCCTGTCTACCCACCCTCCTACCTACCTACCTGCTTATCTACTTACCTGCCTGCCTACCTACCCACCTGCCTACCTATCTGCCTATGTATCTAGTTACCTATCTGTCTACCTACCTGTCTACCTGCCTATCTACCTACTTACCTGCCCATCTACCTGCCTACATATCTAGCCACCTACCTATCTATCCACCTACCTACCTACCTGCTCATCTATTTGCCTATCTATCTACTTATCTACCTACCTGCCTACCTACCTGCCTACCTACCTACCTACCTGCCTACCTGCCTGCCTACCTACCTGCCTACCTACCTATCTACCTACCTACCTGCCTACCTGCCTGCCTACCTACCTATCTACCTACCTACCTGCCTACCTACCTGCCTACCTACCTATCTACCTACCTACCTGTCTACCTGCCTGCCTACCTACCTGCCTGCCTATCTATTTCTCTATCTACCTACTTATCTACCTACCTGCCTGCCTGCCTACCTGCTTACCTGCCTGCCTACCAATCTAGCCACCTACCTGTGTACCCACCTACATACCTACCTATCTACCTACCTGTCTACCTGCCTATCTATCTACCTTTCTACCTAGTTATCTACCTACCTACCTGCCTGCCTGTCTACCTGCCTACCTATCTAACTATCTTCCTATCTACTCACCAACCTACCTGTCACCTGCTAGGCCCCAAGCATTAGGAGTAACACTGATCGGAATGCGTCAGTGACCAACAGGGAAGGACCCTGGCTATCGGTCACGTTCACTGCCCTGCTCAGGCACAGCTGTGCATCAGCCCCGTCGAGGCTGCAGATGCTTTAGTTTGGGTTAAATATATGTACACACACACACACACACACACACACACACACACACACACGGCTCCATTACCTTTAAGAAAAATAAAAATGGGATCATTCTACAATACTGTTTAGACTTAAAAGAAACTATACCTAGAGGTCCTGGAAGTCTTTTTATATCAATGCATAAATATCTACTTTATTCTTTGTGATAGCCACATTATATTCCATGTTACGGCAGTATCATAGTTGATTCAGCCAATGTTCTTTTTGTAGACATTTCCAATTGATTGAGGGGTTACTATTCTGTAACCTCATTTATAGCAACTATTTCTTAGTGGAAAATAATTTATGTTTATTTTTAATTGGCACTTAAATTTTGTCTTCTTTTCATATACCCACTGTTTATCTGTATTTTGCTTTTCTTAATGAGTTTATTCTTTTCTATCCTTTGTCTATTTTTTGCTTTTCCTTTTCCTTGTTGATTTATAAAATGCTCTTTGCATATTAATGTAGTCATTTTTCTGTCATGCATCTTGAAAATAGTTTTTGCCAATTTCTCATTTATATTTTAGCATTGTTTATAGCATTTAAAAAACAATATAGAAGTACAAATTTTTATATGTTCAAATTTTTCATAGTTCCTTCATAATTTCCATAGCTTTGGAGTGTTTTGAAATAATTTTTTCACTCCAAAATGATAAACTTCTATCGGTGAAACTTCGATCAATTCATTTGAAAAAAATCATGTCTTAATGTACTTTTATTGTTTTATTTACTTGTTTCACTATTTATCTATCTGGAATTAATTTTCTAATTTTGGTGTAATTAGTATAATAGAATTCAGTTTACTTTATTTCTGAATGGCTAACCACATATCCCCAAACTACCGAGCCATCCATTGTCCCTCCAGTGATTAGAACTGACGTTTTGTCTCGTACTCAATTCCTTCATGCACTTGGGAAAGTTTCTTTGATGCCTGTTAACTGAATCCATTCAGAGATCCTAGACCATTCCTAAATCCACATGGGACGCTTCGCTGGAGGCCATGTCCTTACTCACAGCTTCCTCCTGCTTTGCCCCATCATGGCCCGTCCTCTGCTGGGCTCCCTGGAGCTCATGAAGAAGCCGCCCCTGTAGGTCAGGTCCTTCTTGCATGGGCTCTGCACAGTTTCCTTCTGTCTGTGTTCCATCTAGTCTCCGGCATCAGGGCAGAGGCCTCCGAGCCTGGAGGATGTGGACGGAGGGGCAGTGCTCTCGTGGCTGCCTGCTAGGACCCCAGTCCCAGTCCCAGCTCAGTGCTCCGGGGGAACGTCCCTCGTGGTCTCTCCAAGTGATGTCGTCTTGTAGGCTCTGTTGTATGGAGGTGTCTGTGGCTTAGTGAGGGCCACAGGACACCTCCTCTGTCTGGCCTTGCATGAGGTTGGTGCCCTGACCTGGGAAGACCAGCATCCACGGGTCTGGGTTCTCTAGGCACTGCATCCCCACCCTTCTGCTCTGCGTCTGACTCACGTGGGAGAACAGAGGTCTCTCAACCCTCTTCCCTAAAATGACATATCTCTCCAAGGCCTTCTGGCTCCTTCTGCAAACGGATTTCTGACAAACCCAGAATTGTCTTCAATCCACACTGAGCAGGCTTCAAGCCTAAGCTGGATCCCTCCCCTCCTTTGGTCTGCCCATTGCAGACACACTACAAAACGCACATCTCAGACAAGCTGACATAATACGATATATTTGCACACACTGAATTCTCCATGATAGTGCTTAAAGTTTTCATGATACGAATTAGCCCTGGAGCCAAACAGCGCTGAGCAGGAAGCTGACCCTGGTAGACGTCTCTGACTGACTGCAAGTCTGTAGATCATTTATCTTAAGGAGAAACATTTAGTTTCTCTCTGTATTATAAAAAAAATGCCACAGGAGGTTGTGAGCAAATATTTTCTATTTTCATGAGAAGTGAGCAAGAAAACATTGGCTTGATTTGCAGTGAAAATAATTTGATGACACAAACAGAGAATTGTAGCACAAGAACAATTTATTTAGACTTACAGAATCTCTATGTGACAACGATTGGAACATGTTTCCTTTTGTCAGCTTTCAAGTAATGCTGGATACTGCATCAGTAGGGGAGAAATCCGTAACAACAGAGCAGTGAGTCAGGAGCCAAACAGAACGTGTCGGCGAGGGGCAGCTGGTGGCTCGCTGAGCCAGTGCGGCCCCTGGACAAAGCTCAACTGCCTGGAATCAGAATTTAGCTCTGCCACAGATGAGCTATGACCTTGGACAAATTATATAACCTTTGTGGCCTGTTTTCCTAGTCTGTGGAGGGGATAAGAGCAGTGCTCACCTCATTAGGGTCATAATGGAGATTGACGTGAGTTGATCCAATGCACTTAGCACAGCTCCTGCAACGAGTGACTGCTGCACCCAGAACCTGTTATTCTCCCAGCTCCTCGAAATTCTCAGCTCCTTCCTCAAGTCCCTGCTCCTATGAGTTGGTTATGTGCATAGCCACCTCCATCATGCTGCAAAAACTAATTTTATTTTACACCTATGTCATTCAGTAAGTCAAACATATTGGCATAACTTTTATAACAAAAAACAACCCCACCCCTCCACACTGCTAACCGATGCCTTTGCCCCAGAGGCAACTGTTTCAACTTTTATCTGTTTTTCAGTGTTTACCTCTAAACTTTAAACAGCATGGCTTTACTACTCTTTGATTTTTTTCTTTTTAAACATTATCAATGCCTTTCCAAGTTATAAGAATTATCTTTTTTACCTCTTCTTCTTTCTTTGTTGTTAACACACATCTCCCTCATCCAAATAAAAAAAACCATAATTTTTACATCAATCTTCAATGTTTATATTAATATTTTATAAATATTATTTACATCTGAGCCACAGATTCAAGCTAATATATTTATATTTCCCTTGTTGGATGACATTTTTCTTGAGGGGTAGTCAACAATTATCTTTTTTGTTGTTGTTTTGTTGTCTGTGTATCCACAAATAATTTATCCCTGAACTCTGCCAGGTATGTGAACATAATCTTGATAAGGTCAAATGTATCAGGTAATCTATCTGCTTGATTGTCTTCTAGGAGCTATGATTCCTGAAGCTTTTGGTCCTGCTCCAACAGTGCTGTTTGCAATCCAGGACTGTCGTGCAGGTGTATGGTACCAGTGTGCGGTGTGGTGTGCTGTGCAGGTGTTCTATGCAGGTGTACTATGCACGTGTGCTGTGAAGGTGTGCTGTGGGGTATATTATGTGGGTGTGCCATGCAGGTGTGTGGTACAGGTGTGCTCTATAGGGATGTTATGCAGGTACATTATGCAGATGTGCTGTGTAGGTGTATTATATGGGCAGGCAGTACAGGGGTGCAGCATCTGAGATCTGTCTTCACCTTAATCCCGAGCACTCTTTTCACCTGTCACCCGCACTGCAGTGCTGTTTGCTGGATCACATTTTGTTTTGTTTTGTTTGTTTAATTCCTCCAGGAGAATGACTGCATGGGAAATATGGATGTTTCTTCACATTTTACTTGACTAACAGTTTCTCTGGTTATAGAATACGCTTTGGATTTAAAGTTGAAAACACTGTTTCGTTTTCCACTTGCCACCTCCTCTGTTCTAGAGAAGCTCAATCCCAATCTCGTCCCCCATCCTCGAGGTTTACACTTCTTTTTTCTTTATTACCTGGAAGCGTTCAGGGTCTTTTCTGCATTTTTGGCTTTCTGAAATTGCAGGACGATATGGTGTAGGTTCATTTTTATCTCTTGCTAGCTCTTTTCATTTGGAAACCTGTGCTGCATTCTGGATGCTATGGTCTGAAAGTGTGCCCTCAAATTCATATGTTAACACTTAATGGCCAATGGGATAGTGTTGAGAGGTGGGGCCTGCGGGAGGTGGTTAAGTCACAAGGGCAGAGCCTTCACAGTGGGATCAGTGCCCTTACGGAAGGGCTGAGGGCCTGGGTTTGCCCTTTTGCCCTTCCACCTCCTGCCATGTGAGGGCCCAGCCACAAGGCACCATCTGTAAGCAGAGCCCCAACCCTTGCCAGACACCGAGCCCACCAGTGCTTTATCTTGGACTCCCAGCCTCCAGAACTGTGAGAGATAAATTTCTGTTTTTTATAAATTACTCGGTCTCATGTATTTTGTTGGAGCAGTACAAATGGAGTAAGACACTAAGACATTTTCTGGAATTCTTTGATTGATAATTTTTTCTTCTCATTCTTTTATCTTCTCTCTTCCTTGAACACATTATTTCTGGTGTTGAGAGCTCCAGACCACTTCTGCAATTTTCTCATTTCCTTGTACTTTTTTCTCCTATTTTTCACCTTTTAGATCGCTTTTTGTTGTTGATTTACTTTCTGTGAGGTTTACCAACTTTATCTAGTACAAGTTTTATGGAATTTAAAAATTGTTTCAGAGTTTAACTTCCCAGATCCTGTTTTTTAACTGTTCATTTTTCATGACTTCCAGTTCTTTAGTGGTGATGTATCTTTTCTGTCTGAAGAGAGTCATTACAGTTACTGGAATTCCTTCCTGCTCTCCACCTGTCTTTGGTCTGTTCTCCTTTTCCCATTTTGATCTCTGTCCTTCATGGTGCATCCTCCTGTTGATTCCTGACCATCTGTTCACATGGAGCTGCTGTGGGGTGACCGGGCCGCGCAGTCTCCCTTGGCAGCTCTCAGTTCTCTGTATCCGTCAGCATTTTCTCTTGATCCGGTCAGGTTTCCCCAGAGGGCACGGTCCATTCTCCAGCCTGGGATGGAGGTCCGGGGTGCATGTGCTCCCTCCCTGGTTGGCTCTTTATATGGTGAGTGGCAACTGGGTTTGGACCTCTCTCCTGCAGGCTGGGTCTGTGGGATGTAATTAGAACGCAACTTCATTTCTATCCACTTACATTTACTCAATGGAGGAGGAGTTTCTCTTTCCTCGGGTACACGTGGCCACACCTATGACTTTTCTGCTCTGTCTTATGTTTAAAAGTGTCCTTCAGTCATTGCAGGTCACAAGCAGGCTATCAGCTCAGTAATTAAAATAATTCAGTTCTTCATAGTGAATATAATTCTAAATTCGATTTTAAGTTGAAACTCCCTGCTTCAGCATTGGTGATGGGGCTTAGAAACCAGGGCACCTGAGCTCCATCCTACAGGGGACCGTACCGGGACCTTTCTGTTTCCAGAGGCTTCTCTTTGACAGTGAAGTGTGATGACAGACATGGGGACAGGGCAATGGCTACCTTCTGAAAGGCTTTGGCACTTTAGTGAGAGATTTAAATTAAGTGACAGCTAGCGAGGCGTTTGTCAAGGAAAGTGCTGTCCAAGTGCTAAATACTGATTATCTCTGCAGCAATGGCTGCAGCACTCCATTCAATCTCTGTCTTTCTTGAAGAAGTCGTAAATAAACATGATGAATCTATGTAGAAGCGGTAAGTCAGAAAGATCTGTGTGTTTCATTACATAAACAGTGGTTTGTCATTATCTGACAGGCTTGGATTGTGAGTTGTTAATGAAACTGATGAGATGCTGGGCAGATGAACTCCCTCTTATTTCGAAGATCTTATCTAGGGCTGAGTCATGGGACCTGATAGTGTCTTGTGGTGCCGTCTTCTTGTAGATACATCCGTGTTTTAGAGGATTTAGTTTTTTAAAAGTTTCTCTTAGAATGTGAATTTTATGAAAAAGGACCTCCCAAGTGGATGATTATTTGAAAAATGAATTGTTAGACAAAACTGACACATCAGTTATGGAGAAAACCGTTCAAGAACTGGCTTTAAATGTGTTTCAGTGGAAGCCAGAGTGTGGAGAGAAACAGAAGGGGGAGGAGAGGGCGCCCCTGTATCTTCTCGCCACAGCCAGGCCTTCACCACCTTTCTCGGTGTCTTCGAGAATAAAATGCCTCCCTTGTTGGTTTCAGCTGCTTTTCTTCCTCGGAGTAGGTGAAGTGACTCCAAAACTACAAGCATCTTGTAAAGTTGGAAGGGCTGTGTCAACATTAAGCTGCGTGACTTTGGCTATGAGGAAAAAACGGCTGCTGAGTGCAGAGAAGAATCAGAGCTGCAGCAGGGCTCCTCCCGCCAGGTCGCCGTGGAGAGGGGCTGTCATGTGTCCTTAAAAGCCTGGGTCTCCGGGGTGACTCAGGCAAGGGCTGAGAACGATCAGCTCCCTCACCTGCTAAACGGGCACCATCCCCCTCAGCACACACCCTCCACCCTCCAACCTTGCCCAAGTGCTGGTCCGTCACGTCACCAGGACAGGGCACGGAGACTCGGGCTGATTCTTTTCTCTCCCTTCCTCCCTCATTTTTCTCTTCTCTGACTCCTCCCTTTCCTTTCCTGCTAATCCCTGGTCTCCTGTTTCTGCCCTGCAGTGTCTGCAGCTCTGGACGGGGTGGGGTCCACATGGACATGGACGTAAGCAGGTGGGATGGACATGGGTGGAGGCAGGTTCGATGGCCAGAGTTCTTTCAGCTCACAGTAAGTGGTTTTTGTTTTGTTTTGTTTTGTTTTGTTTTAGATGGAGTCTTGCTTCGTCGCTCAGGCTGTAGTGCAGTGGCGTGATCTCGGCTTACTGCAACATCCGCCTTAGAGCAATTCTCTTGCCTCATCCTCCCAGGTAGTTGGGACTACAAGCCACATGCCTGGCTAATTTTTGTATTTTTAGTAGAGACAGCGTTGTCTGGCTGGCTGTTGGCCAGGCTGGTCTCCAACTCCTGACCTCAGGTGATCCGCCTGCCTCAGCCTCCCAAAGTGCTGGGATTACAGGCGTGAGCCACTGCGCCCGGCCTCAGCTGACAGTAAGTTTTAGATATTTACAGACTAACTTGCCAGAAACATATATGACTTTATTATTCTAATTGATTCTAGGAAATATTATGAACTCAAATCCAAAGTTAAGTCCCACCTATCATGACAATCTCATTATGGAAAAAAGTCAAACCATTTTGGAAACGATTTAAGTGAGCAACTTGGAAAAATTTTCTACAGTCCTAACTTACTTTCCAGGGGGTTGTTCCTGACTTCACATCTGTTGGGCATCTTAGCTTATCTCTTTTTACTTCGGGTTTTTCTCACCTCCTTGGTGTGCTGGGAGTCCCACTCCACCCAAATGCCCTCAGGTCTAATAATTAACTTCATTGCAGGCTCCTGGCAGGCCTGGGCGGGAGGCAGCCGCATCCGCTCCTGAAGGAGATTTAAGTTGGGTTTGGTGAACTGGTAGAATTTGCATTTTGCTATTTCTTTCCCTCTCCCAGAATTTGTACCTTTAAGTAGGTTTTAGTGTCATTAAGTATATCAAAAGGAAACCAGTGGGGCAAAGTGGCCAGGCTCTGTAGAGGTGGCCTTGTCTAAGCCTTTCAGCTTATCGATGAGGAAAGACAGGACCAGAGAAGTTGTCAACTGTCCCTGGTCCCACCGCTTGATTTGGGGCAGTTTCCTGAAAATAATATCCAAGATGCAAAGCATATGGCTCTGGTGAGACGTGTATGAGAGGAGCTGAGAATGAGACGGCTGAGTGTCCGGAGCAGATCAGGAAGGGCTGTGCTCACCATCAGGAAGTCTGGACTCCGCTGTGAAAGACATGGAGACCCTCATGCACGTCCAGGATGAGGTGACAGCTAGGCTTGTAGGAGTCAGGTCCCTGCTGTGTGGGGGTGAAGCTGAGGCAAGATGATGCCCGGAGCTAAGAGATGGTCACAGGAAGTCCAGCAAGAATTAACGAGGACTGGACGGTGACAGGCAGGCCAAACAGTGAGAGGAACCTCGGTGGCAAGAGCCAACAGGGCTTGTTGATTTAGGAGAGGAGACGAAGGGCTGAGAGGTTTCTGGGCTCGTGGGCTGGGGCCTGGGAGGATGGAGAAGCTACTCTCTGTTTTACGGAATGCAGAGAAGTATTCAGTTCTGCACACAGTGAGTTCCCTGCGAGGTGTCTCAGTGGGATCGAGATGCAGTTGGAAATGTTCATTAGAAAGATGAGAAGCGGCACCAGCAGCAAACATCTAGGAAACGAGAAACCATCAGCACAGGTGCCTGCTGAGTCCCAGAGACCCACCAGGGCCTACCAGGACCCGCCAGGAAGCAAGTGTGGAGCTGGGAGTGAGGGGGCTGAGTGCGGAGATCTGGGGGAAGACTGACATTTAAAGGGCAAGAGTGGGAAGGATGGAGTCATCTGCAGCTAAAGGGAACCACCGTTAGTCACTCCTTGTGATGAAGGTGCAGATGTTCCTGCTTCCATGCACGTCGCTCCTGGGCTGTGGGCACGTTTGGAACTGCCCTTGTTCCCCAGCATAGTATCAAGTGAGTGGAATGACAGTTTCCTATGGAAGCACAGTTTCTACAGAAAAAGAAGGCGTGGTTGAGAGCATGAAGGCTAAGGAAAAGGAGGGGATTAGAGACAGCCAGCAGTGAGGGAGACGGCTCCAGATATGAGCTGAGTGGGCAGACCAGGGAATTCAAGAGAGAGAGGCGCATATATTATGTAAATTTTAAATTTTTTAGTAGCGAGCAACCTAGCAAAAACTGGCTGAATCCAAAGGGAATGTATTGGCTCACGTCATAAAAATCTAGTGAAAGATTCTAGCTGAAGTCATAACTAGATATACAAGTTTAAATAATTTTGTCAGAAATTGTTTCTTTGCTACTCATCCACCTATCCATCCACCCACCTATCCATCCAACCCTCCCACCATCCCTCCATCCACCCATCCACCTACCTACCCACTCACCCATCTCTTTATCCATTGATCCACGTGCACATCCATCCTCTCATCTCTACTTTCCTCCATCCCTCCCCCATGCCTCCCTCCGCATCCATCTGGCCATCCCTCCACCCACCTGTTCATCTCTCCATTCCTCCCTCCCCCATCCCCCCACCCCCTGTTCACCCACCCATTCATCCGTCCCTGCGTCTTTCCATCCACTTCTCTGTCTTCTTGTCTCTGCCTCTCTTTGTATTTTGTTCTCACTATTCTCTGTTTCATAAGGCTTCCTGAAAGCAGCATCCATTTATTCCTTGTAGTAGGATTCCTAGAGAAAGACTGATAAATTATTTCTCAGTATTCATAAACTCTCAGGGTGAATTTTATTTGGCCTGACGCGCATCACCTTCCAATATCTGAACGGATTGCATACCCAGGTGATGGAGTATTTTAATCACTGCAGACCCTCCGCCCTCACCTGACCAGCGCCCCACAGCAGGACCACGTGCAGGGCCAAGGCGGCTCCAAGGTGCTGAGCAGCTGAGCACTCAGCCAGCCCATGGCCACGGCGGTGTGCCGCCGAAGCCATGCTGCTTACTTCACAGCCAGGATCCGGGGTCAGGCTGTGTCCCATGCAGCCTGATGAAGGGTAAAAAGAACTAAATGCAGAGTGCTGGGGCAGCATAGAGAGAGCCGGGGCGTCTGACCCAGCCTGGGATGGTCAAGGACGACTGCCATGCAGGAGGTGGCATCTGAACTGTTCCTTAATTAGAAAGCCTGGCACAGAATGAAGACCGCATTCCTCAAACCCGAGTCAGGGTGCAGGGATCCACATGACCGTGCTCCTCTTATTCTTAGGAAGGGACAAGAAACTTCCATCCTTTGACCTCCAGCTGCTGAAATGACCTTTGCAAGTACTGAGTCATCTTTAATGAAAAAATACACTAATATGCTGCAAATTTGGAGCTTACTGTTTCCGCCTAATCCATGAGGAAGGTGTGAGTTAAAGGCTCTGTGCCTGTGCTGGATGCATCGGGGACTTTTGTTCATGACTTCCTTTCCTTCTGACGCTTCAGTTATGGTGGTTCAGCTCTACAAGCTGTGTGATATGGGCAATTCATTTCACCTTTTGACCACTATTGTTCTTATTAGTGAAATGAATACCTACAAGAATGCTTGAAGTTTAATAGTGAAACATCTGATACTCACAGGCACCATGTATTGGCTGAATTCATAAGTGACTATAGGACACCTTTAAGTACGTTCCAGGGCAGGAAAACCGAGGACACTGCCTCATATGCCAGGAAAGGAGGGGCCTGTGTCCACCAAGACCCCGGCTCCACGTGGCTCTGCTGCGCTTCTCTCGGACCCTGGTGTGGTCTTCCCTGGCCACTGGGCCTTTGCTGGTGATACTCCCTCTGCCTGGAGTATCTCCATAATGTCCACTGCTGGGGCCTTGCCCATATTCTCTACACTGCAGTGCCCCCCAGCCAGCTCCCAGGGGCCAGTGCCCGTGGTTCTTTGTCCAAGGTCTTTGTCCTGCAGCTAAAACCCAATTTGCTGCCACTGGCTCCGACCACAGGCAAAAGTGCCGGGGAGGAAACGCGTCAGGGCACAGCCCTCAGGAGACCGTGGTTATGGACAGCTGTCTGTCTCCTTGTCCTCTGGGGTGGATACGTCTCAAGTGCTCTTTTTTGGGTATTTGGTTTTGCTTTCGTGGCTTGCATCGGCTCCCAGAACCTCACAGTGGCAGAAGGCTCCAGCTGCCCACAGTGGTGACTGGTTTTAAGCGACCCTTTCTTGGCCATCTTCCTCACGCTTGGAAATAAACAGCCTGTGCTCCAATCCTTGTCACAGGGTCAGCTCCTGAGGGATCTTCTTAGCCTTGCTAATGCTTGCTTACCCTTCAGAATTTAGCTTCCATTTTCACTTCTTCGTGGGAGTCTCCTGGAGTATAGTCTCCTCCCATGTCTGCTGCTTCTTCCTGGATCTCTTAGACCGTATCTATTATAGTCGTGGTCTGACTTGTATTTGTGGCCAATGTTTTCTTCTTATTTTTTTTGTAGAGACAGGGTCTCGCTATGTTGCCCAGGCTGGTCTCAAACTCCAAGTGATCCTCCTGCCTCAGCCTCCCAAAGTGCTGGGATTACAGGCTTGAGCCACCAAGCCTGGCCTACGTTTGTGGTCTTTTTGACTAAAAATGATCTTTTCTCCCAACCTGAAACCTCCTGAGGGACGAAACTTTGTGTCTCTTTGGTTTATCCCGGCATATAAATAGTTACATACTTTTGAATTAACAAATGAACACAAATTTCTATCAAATTATTATCTAGGGCAAGCACTGGAATAAAAATCCTGTAAAGGGCCAGATCACTGTTTTAAGCTTTTAAACAACAGTTTCTATGGCAGTTACCAGCTCTGCTGTGGAAGGGTGAAGGCGTGGGTAGGCAATATGTAAAGGAATGAGCATGTCTGGATGTTCCAATAAAACTTTATTTACAGAAAGAAGCAGCGGAGGGGAGCTTCCAGAATGGCTGTGTGAGGAGCGTGGCAGGCCCTCTATGCAGGGAAATAACCATTTAACCACAGAACATTAATTTTTTTAAAACTAGAAATTATCCTAAAGGCATCCAGCAGGTGGATAAATATTTACTCAAATAAATTGATCAAATCTCAGTAAGAACGGTAAGAATCGGTGGTATCAGAGCCACAATCCACCCCGCCCCACCCCCAAAGCACAGCGTGATGAAAGCTCTGCCCCAGGAAGTTCCAGCTGACAAGATGCTGTGGTCTGTCTCCCCAGGCCCTGGTCTAGGGTTGTGGTTTCACCCCAGGAAGGCAGGCCACCGGCATCTCTCATCCCTCTCAGTTTGCACGGCAGAAGCACTGTTCCAGGAGGACCCTGCTTCAGCCTGTGCTTGTCCTCAGAGGGTGGCAGCCCCACCCCAGACGTGGCAGACTGAGCACATGTGCCTGGATGGCCCCACACCAAGTCACTCGCAGGGTGGAGGTTCCATGTCTGAAGGGGCCAGCTAGGAAGGCGAGGGGCTACCGTACCGACCCGGCTACCAGCTCGTGCAGCAAGGGTGTCACTCTGGTGGAACTGGGTCACGGTCCCCGGGAGCAGAGGTGGGACGAAGAGCAAAGCACGTCCCTGAGGTGACAGACTTTATTTGGAGCACTGTGTGGGGAAGTTCAAGCCCAAGGGAGTTGGCGAAAATAGTGGAGATTTTGTTGATGAACAATTGAGAGCGGGTGAAATGGCAGACTAGCTGGAACTTGAACAGAGGGAACCGGGAAGAGAGATTGCTGAGAAGAGCTCCAGGGGTCTGAGTGGACTTGAAAAGCTGGCAACACTCTGCCCCTGCCAAATGGCCTGGTGTTGATTGGATCAGTCTGTGGAGCAGTTTATGCCCCAGGAACTTTAAAAAACGACAGAGCACTTGCATTTAGTGGGTGTTAACGCCTGTGTGTGACACCAACGACAGACAGACCAGCAGAGGCTTAACAGAGAGCCCAGAAGACACCACAGACACCGCAGGTGGCCAGAGAGACTCTGTGCAGGTCCAAGCTGTGCCCTCTGAGGAGCAAGGTCAGAGCCACATCCCTAACCAAATAATCAAGCAAGCAATCAAACAGAAATAACAGCCCCCGGGGTCAGGACCAGAGTCCAGATTTGCTATGATATGTTGCCTAAAATGCCCAGTTTCCACGAAAATGCAAGAAAACAGGAAAGTGCAACCCATGCTCAGGAAAACAGAAGGTGACAGAAACTGTCTATGACGGGCTCCAGACATCCGATTAACAGACAAAGACAGCCAACATCAAAACAGCCTTAGAAACACATTCAAATTACTAAAGGAGACCATGTTAAAAGAAGTAAAAGAAATTATGATGACAATGTCTCCTCTAATAAGGAATATCAATAAAGAAATAAAAGTTATTTTTAAAAACAAAAAATTATGGAGTTGAAAAGAACAATAACTGAAATGAAAAATTCACTCAGGGGCCCAAGGGTAAATGGGAGCAGTCAGAAGAAAGAACCAGCAGACTTGAAGTTATATCAGTAGAGATTATACAACCTGAAAAACAGAGAGGGAAAAATAATTAAGAAAAATGAATAGACCTGCGGGACACCCTTAATGAGCATACCAGGGGAGATGTGAGAGAGAAAGAAGCAGAAAAAAAAAAAATTCCAAGCAGAAAAAATGTCCAAGAAATAATAGCTGGAAAGCTCCCAAACTTGCTGAAAAGTGTTAACCTACACATCCAAGAAGCCCAACAAACTCTACACAAAGAGATCCATACCTAGACACATCATAATCAAAATGTTGAAAGACAAAGGCAAGGAGAAATTGTGAATGAACAGGAATAAAACGGCTCGCCACAAAGAAGGGAACCCAGTAAGATTAACACTTGACCTCTCCGTAAAACACTGGAGGCCGGAAGGCAGTGGGATAACATGCTCCAAGTGCTCAAGGGAAGAAACTATTAATCGACAATCCTATATCCAGCAAGGCCATCTGTCAGACATGAAGGTGAAATAAAGAAATTTCAAGATAAGCAAAAACCAAGAGAATCTGTTGCTAGCAGAACTGCTTTATGAGATGCTAAAGGAATTCTTCAGGCTGAAACCAAGTGAACTCAAACGATTTTCAAATTCACACAAACAAACAACGAGCAGTAGTAAAGGTAAATATGTAATTTGTAAAAAAAAAAAAAACATATATTTTCTCCTGTTTTCTCTTGTTTTAAAAAGCAACTGCATAGAACAGTAATCATGGAATTGTATTATTGGATCCATAACATACAAAAATGTAATATATTTTGCAATAACAGTACAAAGGAGGCAAATGGGAAAAACTGTAATGGATTAAGGAAATGGCCACATGCTGCATAATCCCATTTATATGAAATGTCCAGAACAGGCAAATCCATAGAGGTTAGAAAGTAGATTTACAGTTGCCTGGGCTTGCAATGTGGGTGTAAGAAAGAAGGGAATGAGTACTAATGGGCATACGTTTCCCTTAGGGAATGACAAAAATGTGATGATTTCACAGCTCTGTGAATGTACTAAAAACGATTGTAGTATTAAAAAAAAAGAAGAAGAAAAGAAAAGAAGAATAGAATTTTGTGTACATAATTGTAAAACCAGTCTTTAGTGGAGGGCTCTGTTATCCAGAAACTCAAAATTAGCTACATAACTTCCCCAGAGATTTTCATCCACAGCAAATATTCATCAGAGACAGAATCCAAACCCAGGTCTGTGTGAATCTAGTTTCTTTTCCTCCACCTGCCTTAGCAACAAATTATTGAGTAACTCGAGGACACGATACCTTGAAAGACTCTGAAACGTTTCTGTGATGAATTTACTTATGAATCCCAATACTCTTGATTCTAGATGATGTGTTTTGTTCAGCATCTGTTTCAGTCATGTCAAGTAAAACCATTTCCCCCAGGTAATAGAGTTTCTCTTTTTACTTTTTCCCTTGGCCTCAGCATTTACAGCCCATGCAGACTGTTTTAACGAAACAGTCATTGGTGAGGTGTGGTGGAATCACAGGCAAAGGCACACTTCGTTATGTTGTGTGGGTACATATCAAACACTTGCCAAGAAATTTTAAAATATTATTCATCGCAGTCTTTTTCTTCAGTATTTTATGGGCTAAGTGCAATCTGGCTTTTGATAACAATGGCTGAATAATATTTGAGTTTGCCAGCTGAAATATCCGAAATGCCTTATTAATCCATGTATTGCCTCTTCAAATAACAAGGTAACAAGACAGTGTCAGAATGCTCAGCGTTTTTGCTTTTTTGTCTACGATGTGATGGTATCAGTTTCAGGAAAAACGATGCCTCTTGTTTTGTAGGAATCTCAGCAGTGACAGGCATTTGTGAAAAGCTGTGAATATTCAGTGCCTCAGGGTTAAAGCCAGACCCTACTGGGCAGAGAAAGGGTGACCTGGAAGGTGTGTGAGGGCCCCGCCCACGGGCCCCTGTGATGGTCGTGGCCTCAAGAATCACGCTGCAGGTGAGGCCCTGAACCTGCACAGCCAGGGCCAGTTTTCTCTGCACGTGGGCACCGAGGCCAGCGGCAGCCAGGAGAGAGCTGCAGAATCAGCCTGTGCAGCTCTGTGTTGACAAGCAGAGATGCTGGTTTAGAGACTTGCTACTCACAGGGCAGTCCAGGGACCTCCCGTATCCACATTACCTGGGACTTGTTAGAAATTCAGAGTCTCAGGCCCCAACCCAGACGGACTGAATCCAAAGCTTCATTGTGGTAAGACCCCCGGGGCACACAGGTCTGGGAAGCACAGGTTAGTGTCCTGTGTCGCCTTGGGCAAAGCTCTCAGCATCGCGAGCCTCTGTTTTCTACTCTGAAAAGGAGGCATCAATATCTACATTGTAAGTTTGCCATGAATATTGAAAAATAATGTCTTAGAAGCACAGGGCAGAGCCTGGCATGTAGACTGTGCTCAGTGCACAGCAGACAAGAAACCACATGCACCAGGCCCGGGCAGCTGTCGGCAGCCCACGCTGAGTGACCATGGGTCTCTCGGGACCTTGCTTCTTTCATTTCTAAAATGAAAGTTTTGGACTATATTTCCTTTCACTTAAAAATTTCATCTGTGTATATGATGGCCTCTGTCGTCTCTTTCCTGAAACTCCTGCTAACGTACTGGGAGCTGAAGAAAGCCTCCGTGAAGGCGAGCAGGGGCGCCTGTCCTCCCAGGAGGAACTTCCCTCCTCTCACGAGCTCTAGTGCTTCACCAGCTCCAGCTTCAGGGCCCGGACAGTAGGGGAGGGAGAGGAAGCGCACGCACCCAGCAGTTCCACCCACCGAAGGTGTTCGGTCCTGATCTGCAAAATCAGTTCCACGTCTCCTTGTCTGGCAGCAGATCAAAGGGCGAGGGGTCTGGGACAGAGAGAAATGGCTAGAGAATGGACGGTGACGTGCTCAGAGGCCCTGGTGGGCTACACCACACTCAGTGGAAGAGAGCAACACCATCAAATCTCCACACTTCGTTATCCACGACTTAAAGGAAAGTGAACAGGGAGGTGGACAACTGTGCAAAGATTGGCTGGAGTCAAATCCCAGGCACTGGCGAAGCATTGAGAATGCTTGTCACACATTTGAATGTGCGGGTGGACTCTGACTGGAAGCTCCTAGCAGAGGCTGGAGATGCTGGTTAGGTCCTGCAGCGTGCTTTGGGATGCATCCCAGGCGACGGGCCCAGCAGCGTCCCAGAGTTCACGTCCACCTGGCTCACTGGGGAGTCCTGCACCCTCCTTCAAACCTAACTGGAAGAGACACTGATCCTTCCTCCCACCTAAGGGCTCCCAGAGCCACAGGTGTCCGCCTCTCCTGCTGCCTGTTCCGACCGCCCGTGACTCACTCAGTCACCCTCCTCGGCAGCACCCGACAGCCTCTGTGTGTCTTTCTCACTCACCATTACCAGCCCCTGGGTGCCCAGTGCGTGTGTGTTGGACAGAACAAGTGCACGGCGGCCTTCAGCAGCGCCGGACGCGTCGACCCCTCTCCGTGCTCACACCGGGAGTGGTCAGGGCACTCGCCCTCCCACAGAATGGGAGAAGGTGATAACAGCTGAGCGGGGTGTCCAGAAGCCAGCCCCACCCACAGCCACTACTGAGAGGTTGTGAGATCGTGGCCTTGTTCCTAGAAATGCTGTGCAGCGAACTGGGACTGTTCTCCTCTGAATTCGAAGCTGGGGGCAGTCTAGGCACCTGGACGCAGGGTCTGCTCTCTGTCCCGGCCCAGCGGCTGCTCACCGTGGGGATGCTGTGCAATTAGACAGTTACTTTCTTTCCCTGGTTGACGGATTAGAGTTTCCTTTTTCTGAGCATCTTTTTTTTTGAAGTGATCCGAAGTGTTCAGGATTAAAGAGCGAGATTTTCCCAAACTATCCAGAAAATAGAAGCAGGTCTGCAAGAGGGGGGTGCCCAGGGCCTTGAGATGAAAACGAGATGGGATGAGACCTGGGGAGCTCTCCAGGCCTCCGGGAGCTCAGTAAAATCATCCTCTGGACCTCTTGGCTGACTGTACTGTCACCACAGCAGCCGCCTTCTCTCATCTGTAAAGAGGATTTTATGTAACTTTCCGTACACTTGGTTGTTGACAATTAAGTAGATTGTTTTTAAAGATACTTGAAATGACATCAGAATTTCCTAAACGTATCATTAAAACGGAAACTTAGTTACCTTCTCACTTGAATCACTAGAGAATACCAAATAGGAATAGGAAAATAACGCAAAGGTAAGAGAAATGTCCAAGGCCAATCACAGGAGTCAATGCTCGCGATCAAATTAGCTCTACCTGGGGAGGCCGCGCTCAAGGCACCATCAGCGACAAGTGGGTGACTCTGGGGCGAGTTCCAGGGTGTCACCCCCATGGCAGCAGCTCAGGTGCAGCCCTCATGCAGGCAAAGTCACTGAGGGCCCCTCGAAGCCGCTACTCTGAGATTCTGAGACAGGGCTTGAATAACGTTCCAGTGTCTGAACAAATGAACCCTATGACGCCTGCTGTGAGAGAGAACAATGTCCCAATTTTGCCCAGGTGATTCGAACATCTCGGTGTGGATCTGTTATGGGTTGAATTTTGTCCTGTCCAAATTCTTATGTTGAAGTCCTTACCCCCAGTGGGACTAGATTTGGAGACAGGGCTTTTAGGGAGGTGATTAACGTAAAATGAGATCACCAGGTGGGCTCTGATGCAATCTGGCATTCTCCTAAGAGGACATGAGGACACAGACATATACAGAGGGAGGATTGTGTGAGGGCACAGGGAGAGGATGGCATCTGCACGCCAAGGAGAGAGGCCTCAGGAGGAACCAGTCCTGCCCACACCTTGATCTGGGACGTCCAGACTCCAGGGCTGTGAGAGAGAAATGTCTGTTGTTTAAGCCACGCAGTCTATGGTGCTTTGTTGTGGCACCCCCAGCAAGCTAACCTAGGATCTAAAGTGATGCTTCAACTGCTTCAGTGTGATTCTAGGATCCTTCCACCAAGAAAGTACCCTAAAAACTGTCCTAACATCCAGGAGATGAAATCCCACTGGGGGCTGATCCAGCCCCACATGGATAAATATGTCACAAAGTGTTAACTTCTCTGCTTTTCAGCCTCTGGTTATTTATCTACTTGTAGTCTATGTATACTCGTGGTTATATAAATACAGTATGCAGCACCCATGTTTATGTTTTCAGATATTATCTGCATGTGATATGTGGTGTGTACCTTACGTATTAGGTTTATAATCTGCTCTCTATCTACAGTGGTTACGGTGTCCTTGCATCTCCCTCCCATCACAGCATTGGTGGCCTTCCCTGGGGCCTGCTCCTGGGGAATGCGGCCTTCTCTGTCCCCATGGCCCTGTGGCCCCATTGCCCAGTGGCCCCATTGCCCAGCTGCTTTGTCTCGCCTCCTGCCTTTGTCCTGAGCACCTGCCCCTCTCCCGGCCTCCCTCATCTCCTTTCCCTTCAAAGTTTCCCATTTTCCAGACTGGCTTCATGTGGCCTCCAGTGATCCCACCTGTCCAGCCCTCCTATCACCTGTGGTGGCTGGTGTGTGAAGCCTGAGGACAGGGACAGCGCAGCGTCGACCGACAGCCACAGCCCAAGGGTGTCCAGTGCTGGAGACGTGTGTGCAGATGAGAGCACCACGGCCCCTCTGAAAACTCCAAGTGTTTCTTTAGCTGTAGATGGAAACTCGGAGCCTCCCAGCAGGTGAACCCTAAAACACTTTTCCTCTCTCAGCAGTTCAGGGCTCCCCCAGTGTCTGCACCAGTGGAGCGAGGCCAGGCTCCCTCACTCTGAGCAGATGTTGGTCCCTTTGCAGGCCAGATGCTGTGTGTGATGATTGCTTAACAGGTTATGACAGTGATCTTTAAGTAAGTGGGAATCTTGTGAGTTTTGAGTTTTTTTTTTTTTTTAAATGAAATCTACGTGGAGTATTTCAAAGAGCAATAGCAGCCTCTGTACACATTTGTCAAGCAGGAAGCTGGGTCTGCGGGGAGTAGGTGGGGCTGGTTCTCCCACACTCTTGCCCCTTTCAGGCCCTTGCCTTGCGTGGGCTGTGGTGGTTCTGCCAGTGTGGATTCGAACCGATAGGTTTCTCTGCACCTTGGTCAGCGTCCTGCTGCCAAGAAAGCCGAAAAGGGCTGGAGCAACCCTCCTGTGTGCCGTGTGAGCCTGTTCCCTTCTGCAGGCACCAGTTCATGCAGCAAGTGTCCGAGCGTTCCTGTGAGGCGCGGCTCTCCACAGCTGCCGGGGAGCTTTCTCCGGCGGGATCTTCCTCACTGTATGTCGGATATGGCAGCCTTCGAGGCTGGGGACCTGAAGTTTTCATGTTATTCTATTTTAATTAATTTAAATTACAATGAGTATTATCACTAAGTGTACGCAAACATGTGAGGCAATGCTGGCTTAGAGCTTGTGGCCTAAGGTCACAGAGCTCCTAAGAATCTCACGTGGAAGCCTCGTTTCTCCAGGTTTTTAGAGTTTGTACTGAATCACGCATCATGCTGCTTCCCTATTTTTTCAGGGATTTACAACACAGATTTTCCTGAGTACCCCGGATTAATCTCCTTTTGGATAGGTCCATGGGGGCCCTGCTGCTTTTCCCCCGTAGCCCTGGGTGAGGTCCTCACAGAGCGGGAGTAGCGATGGCCCACAAGGTACTGGTGGGGCCCAGTAAGTTACCTCAGAGCCCGCTTGGAATGCAAGTGCTATGTCCCCCAAAAGCTTTGCAATGAGTCTCCGGTGGGAACAAACTCAGTTAAGGACAGGCCCAGGTTGGGGTTTGCAGGCTGCAGATTCAGAATGGTTTATGAGATGGGAGCCACACTTTCTAACAACAAGACCTGAATTTCTCAATTTAATCCGAGTCGTGACTTAAGCTAGCTCCCTTCCATTCCTCTATTACATTTCTGTTTGGCATGGATCAAATTGCCTACAAGGTAGAACAGATTTGAACTGCAATCTCTGAACCAGAAAATTCACTTACTCTCATGAAAGTTTGTAATCTTTGGAGAGTTGCTTAAAGAAACACATAAAACCATCTTTCCTCTTTCTGTACTCCAAACTTACCTGCTGCAATTTCTTGCTAAGAAGCAAAGCGCTCTTTGCCTATTCCTATCTCTCTTTACCTTCAGACACTCCTAAATTAAGAGCTAGGTAATTCAGTCAGCCTCGGGCCAGGCTGAGCCTCACTCTAGAAGTCACATTCCTGAGGTGTAGGGGGTCAAAGTGCCTCTCATTGTTCAGAACCAGGTGAGGAGCCAGCCAGGGCACGTCCTGCTCTCCAAGCTTGGTTCAGATAACTGTCAGCCCAGTTTTCAAGAGCACACACCAAAAATGCACCAAAGCGTACATCCATGCAAACACCTGCACTTGGATGTTTATGGAAGCTTATTTATTTTTATTCATGATCGCCCAAACTCAGAATCAACCAAGATGTCCTTCAGTAGACGAATGGATAAACGGTGCATGTCCAGGCAGTGGAATATTATTCAATGCAAAAAGAAATGAGCTATCAAGCCATGAAAAAATACGGGGGAATTTAAATGCATATTACTGAGTGAAAGAAGCCGGTCTGAAGAGGCTACACCCTGTGTGCTTCCAATTATAGGACATCCTGGAAAAAGCAGAATTACGGACACAGTGAAAGAGAAGGACTGGTGGTGTGGGGAAGGATGAATAGGTGGAGCACAGGGGACTTTTAAGGCAGCCAATCTACTCTGTGTGATGCTGCAGTGACGAGTTCATGCCACTAGACCCTTTACCAAACCCAGAGCATGTACAACACCGGCGGTGAACCCTGATGTGAACTGTGGACTCTGGGTGACAACAGTGTGTCAATGGAGGTTCATGGACTGTAACAAACGCATCACTCTGGTGGGGGATGTTGATAATGGGGGAGGCTATGCATGTGGGGAGGTGGGTATGTGGGAAATCTCTGTACTTGCTGCTGGGTTTTGCTCTGAATCTAAAACTGCTCTAAAAATAGTCGATTTAAAAATACACCAAAGCAATGAGGCCAGGCGTGCATACAGCCAAAGCCAATGATATTTGTATGAGTCAGGTAAATCTGAGTCCTGGAAAATGATCACTCCAGGGAGGCTGAGCTGTCAAGGGGCACTTATTGACAACCTACTATATGCCCATCTGTTGCTTAAAATTTCCTATTAGCTATTATTGTTACTAAACAATTCAAAACAAGGTCACTTCTCTCAAGGCGCCTTCAATCTTGCTGCCATCAAAGCTAACAAAAGTGGAAACAGAACAACGATACACGCAGGCACATTTCCCAGAACGTGCCCGGGGGAGCCCTGGTGACTGTGCATGGCTGTCACTTGTAGGAGGCTTCCATGGACAAGTGAGTTTGGGAAATGCTGGGTTAGGCAAATATCCACAGGCTTCCTTACTGCAAGATTTCTCATAGTCAACACACACTTTAAATCTCTAAGAGGATGATACAGAGAGTCCTGTTTCCCATAATTAGTTGGCCCCAGAAACGGTTTCTTCTGGGAACATCGTGTAAGATTGGTGCTCCCTGAAACACACGGAGGGAGTGATAGAGATTCATAGACTATTTGGATTCTGGCCCCAGAGTGAAAAAGGCCAGGGGGAAGGGACTGTGTTCCCAAGATGGTGAGGTGGAGAGGGGGACGTGTTTCTCCACTACCCACAGAGCGGGCTGAGAAGTCCTGGCACACGGGCTGAATCTGGGAGGTCAGAGGGTGAGGTGAGAGGACAGAAAGACAGCCCACAAGACTTTCCAAGGAAATGGTGAATCTTGCCATGGCTGTCTGGGCTGATGACAGGACCTGGCACAAGGTAGGAGCTCAGAGTGAGTGCAGGATGCACCCAGGGCTGAAATGTTCAGGAGGGATCCTAGGACATGAACAACCCGGGCTGGGCCCTCGCGGAATTTGAATGGCTGGAAAGAAGGAACGGTGATCCTGCTAAGACAGGGTGTTATGAATGTTTCCTTTCCCTCCGAATGAACATCTCACTCACTTCTATCAGTTTCCACCATTATCTTCTGTGGAGTTCTTCATTCCCCATCTGTGGCCCTTAAAATCCTGCTGTTGAGTGCCTGCCCTGGGTCGGCAGTCAGTTCGTTACCTTGGTTCCCAGACGATGCTCGCAACAATGCCATGGGATTCGCCCACTCCTGGATAGATGGAGACATTGGGGCTCAGGTGTGGGTAAGTCATTGTGTGACTCCTTGCTGAGTGGCAGAACTGGGACTAAATTCACACAGATCTGATTCCAAACCCTGTGGCCCTAAGCACAGTGTTACATTAGACAATAAGCCCTCTGCAGGGAGATTTCCAGTGTTGATGGAAGGGTCCTTCATGAAGGAGGCCTCTGCTGAATTTTTCTTTGAACCCCAACAAGTGCCTGGCACAGTTCTCTGCAGAAATTAGAATGCAGTCAGCGGTTACTAAAGAAATGAATAAATCAAGTAAATGGGCAGAGCTGTGTGCTAATGAGGTCCTCTTGGGACTACAGCAATGGGTCAGAATTGGAAATGTCTAGAAAATACTCTTGGATAATTATGAAAGCCACGTACAGGAGTTCGGGTTTAATTCCATATAAAATGAAGAGTCACAAAAGAAAATGAGGAGAGGTGTGTTCAGGCAGACCTCAAGCTTGACAGTGCTATGAAATATGTTTGGCACTCAGAAAACAGTTCCTAAAGGAAATGACACATTAATGAATGAAGGTGTAGTTGTTCAGAGAAAATGAACCTGGATATAAGAGTGACCATATCAAAATGTGTTTCTTAAACTGGGGGCTTCAGAACCCATGAGGTTCACTGATATATTCTTGGGAACTATGTGTGTTTGAGAAACATATTTCTGGTGCCAAACTGACAGTCACCTCAAATCCATCATAGCACTTACAATGAATTCTTTTCAAGTTAAATGCTGTAAAGAAAATACTTCTCTTTTGTACTGTTAATTCACAGTTTAAAAGTGTTTTTTTAGTGAACTACACGTTGGTCCCTCAGGTAAGGATTTCTCAGGTCTCAGGTCTTTGGGGTCTTTGAGGAGTGTGACTTCTTAAATTGGATGACACTGATCTAAGTGGCTGTAGTATCCGTTCAAGCACGAGGGCGGTCAGAGCCTGGGAAAGCTCAGGTCCAAGCAGCTCCTGAAAGCCGACGTTGGGGAGCAGGCTGCTCTGAGCATAGGGACCCGCAGACACTGAGAACGTCAGCGAACCAGGAGCCAGCCCTTTCACTGCCCGGCATGAGGCTGTGGGGTTCCCATCTCTCCCTGTCTCCTGAACTCACAGCAAAAACAAAAAACTCAATTGTTTGTTAACACACATAGTTCAAGAGGGAAAGGTTTACACTGAACCAGAAAGGATTGGGGTTTATCAGCATCTTCGCTTTGAGGCCTCATAATGTACTTCCCATGGACTATTGTTCACCTTCTTTAGAGGATATTAGCTAAAGATAAAGTGAATATTCAAAAGCAAAAATGTATACAGGGATTATTCAATGGTTTTCACTCCACTTCACAACTCAACTTTCGGTCAATGCAAGAGGGATGCAAAGGGAGAATTGTGCTTGTACTTCCGGCGTTGGGATGGAATAAAAGAGCAAGCATTGCAGCTGTTGAATAGAGTTTTTTCTTTTTATAGGCAGTTTTACGAAGAATGCATTGATTCTAGAACATGCTGTTGTGAAGCCATCCAGGACTGTTCACTCATTTATTTAAGACAGGTATATTTTCCACTTGGCGAGTGAGAAAAAGCATGGTGTTCACTCATTGTTCTTTCTATCTGACTTTTATTTTTCTTATTTTTAGAGAAAATAAGAGACATATCATCCCTGAAGGATGAAATATCCTCAAATATGAAAAGGTCTGCTCTCTGAAGACCAACTGTCTTAGTCTGTTTTTTGCTGCTGTAACAGAATACCACAGACTTGGTAATTTATAAACAATAGAAGTTGATTTGGCTTATGCTCCTGGAGGCTGGGAAGTCCCAGATTAAGGGGCCGCATCTGGCAAGGGCTTCTCGCTGCCTTAGAACATGGCAGAAGGCATCACGTGTGAGACAATGAGACAGGGCCGGTTTCACTTTCACAACAGACCCACTCCCATGATAATTCATCCATTCAGCAGGGCAGAGCCTTCAGAACCCCATCACCTCTTAAAGGCTCCGTCTCAGCATGTTGCATTGGGGTTAAATTTATAACACATGAACTTTGGGAATGTGTTCAAACCATAGCAAGGGCCCTGAGAAACACATTTCCACTGACTTCAAAATGGTTCATAAAAATGGAGTGCTGCAAGAGGAGCCGGGCATTCCCAAGAATGGTTATGAAGAGGCCTCACTGTGCCAGGCACGGCCCTCAGGGCAGGCAGCTCTGTGTAGCCCCCCATGGCAGCAGCTGGTCAGGCTGCCCAAACTCACCGCTTTGGGATCACTTCAGCACCAGCCAGATTCACTTGAACTCAATTGTCTGCAGATTTTATCTCGTTTCTATGTGCTCAGTAGGCGGAGAAGCCTTCAGAGAAGAACCCTGACTCGGTGGTTGGTGCAGAGCAGTGACATTTGGCAGTGTTCGCTCGGCAAGCGAGTCTTTGAGGCTGCCCTCATGCTGCTCAGTGGGCACACCAAGAACGAGAGCTGGCCAGGGATGATGGATGCATCTAGGCCTTCTCGGCTTAAGGGTAAGTCCCATTTTTCCTTAATAGGTCTTTAGAAGTACCAGTCAGCAAATGTCATCCCCCTCTGCATTCACGTCACGCTGTGCAGGGAATGCTAAACAGAGGCAGATCTAAACATAGGAGTTAGGCTGCTTCTCCATGGAGACGTGGATCTGCACAGACAAAGTGTGCAAGTGGGATTTTCCTGCTATTTCAAGGACTGCTGCTGCACCCTGCCAGCTCTCCCTGCTCTCCCGCGTCCAGGAAGGACTGTGTCTCTTTGAGTTAGTGACATCAACATTTTTAAAAAGCATTTAGGAGCTGCTGGTTGTAAATGATTACTGAGAAATAGTATTTCCCTCACTTGCAGCCGTCTGCTTCTCTTTTTGGTTCTGGAACATTCTAGAACCTTGGGAAGTGGCTGGGGCTGAGTCTCAGCCAGCAGGGATGCCCAGTGCCCCTTGTCACCCCCAAGCAACACAGGCCAGGCTGCGGTTATTCCGGGTCTGTGCGTCTGGGATCGTAGTTTTTACGTCTGCCCCAGGCTCCTCCCGTCCCAGCCGTGGAAAGTTGCCCTCAGAGGGTGAGGCGGGCAGCACGCCTCTGTGTGAGTGGCCCCACCCTTCACAGTGAGTCTGTGTCTACTGAATCCCAGACTCTTGGAGCCTGAGGGTTACGGGAGGTCGTGTGTCTCACGTCGCCACTTCACAGTTGAGGACGCTGCGACCTGCTTTGCTCAGTGGCTGCGCACGATGAGTAATGGCCTGAAACAGGGAAAAGGTCTTGGCGACATCTTGTGTAACGGGAAAAAATGCAGCCATGTTGCAGTCCTGATAAAATACTCTGTCAGTATCCTGCCGTAAAATGACAGGTTAATTTTCAGTAGTAGATTCTCTAATAGTTCTGTGGTCTTCTAGATGCTAAACTCTTTAAGTATCTACATTTTCTAAGCGTCTAATGGAAATATTCTCAAAAAACATAAGCCCTTCATTCTTTCTCAAATAGGTTACGTTAGTGTTAATATTCACTCTGGAGGTGACTTGACCTGTCGTTGTGAACAGCTGTTGCTCTGGACGACCCAGGACACAGGCCAGCTGCTACCTACCCCAGTGTGTTGGAGAATCACACTCAACTTCTTCCTCTGTGCTGAGTCATTAAAGTTGCCGGAGCAGGTGCAGTTACATAACCTCCAGGCAACATCACATGATTGCTTAAAAAGCAATTATCAAATCCAGGACGTAGCATCTGTCTCAGTGCTTGGCATAGGATGATGGTCTGAAATACACTTACTGAATTTGGATAAGAACAAGCTCAGGTCAGTGATTATCGCTAGTGTCTCATCAACGCCCTGTGGCTTTTCAGCATTAGCCCCCATGTTCTTGTCCGGTGTGGCAGTGAGAGCAGCTTAACTTGCTCGCGTTGGTTCCCAGATGGTTTCCATGACTGGTGCAGGGTCAGGTCCACTGCCAGCTGGCTGGTGTTGAAGCACTTGGAGCAACACAGACATTCTGATCCTGAATTATGCTTTCAATGCCATGTGTTTTCTTATCACAAAAATCCTTGTTCTCAAGTTTCTTTTTTCTTTATTTTTATTTCATTTCATTTTTTAGCATTCCTCCACAATTCATTGCCCAAATCTACTTTTTACTCAATTTACTTCCTTTGGTCATATTTCAATATAGCACTTTAATTTCTTAGGCAAACATTTTCAACATTCTCCTGTTTTCTCAAGGATGTCTGTTTTCTCCCCAAGTATGATCCTGTTTAAGGACTGATTTAGGGTAACTACTTACAGGTTAAAAGTCACAGAGTGTGTGGATGAGGCTGGAGTGATCTGGGACCAAAGGTACGGGTGATTAAGCAGAGTGTCTAAGCAGCTCCTGGGATTGATGTCTTTTAAAAAAGTAATAATAATGCATTTACTTATTTTAGAGAGAGGGTCTCACCATGTTGCCCAGGCTAGACTTGAACTCCTGGGCTCAAGGGAATCCTCCCACCTCAGCCTCCTGAGTAACTGGGACTGCAGGCATGAGCCACCACACTCAGCTCACTCTCTTTGTTTTTTGTTTTTGTTTTGTGTTTTTTATTTTTATTTTTTTTTGGAGACAGAGTCTCGCTCTGTCCCCCAGGCTGGATGCTGCGATCTTGGCTCACTGCAACCTCCACCTCCCAGATTCCAGCGATTCTCCTGCCTCAGCCTCCTGAGTAGGTGGGATGACAGGCATGTGCCACCACGCCCGGCTAATTTTTGTATTTTCAGTAGAGATGCGGTTTTGCCATCTTGGCCAGGCTGGTCTCGAACTCCTGACCTCAAGTGATCTACCCACCTTGGCCTCCCAAAGTGCTGGATTACAGGCATGAGCCACTGTGCCCTGCCTAGCTCACTATCTTTTAATCAGTAGAGATTCTTTAGTTATTTTTTAACTCCATAGATCCCAAGCTTTGATTTTAGTTTTCCAAACAAATTGCATTTATAAATAATAATTTTTATTTACAATCAACAGACATCTAGGCTTGCCATCAAGGCTTCTGATCGACATGAGATGACCGCTGTGGAGTAAACCGATGAACCCTGACCCAGTAGGTTTTGGCTACAGAATGTGGAAAGAAGTCAGGTTACTACATGTGTGTGATCCTGGGGTTCAGGACACAGGCCAGGTTTCCACAGAGTGATGGGTTGTGCGGGTGACTCATGCTCTAGTCCTCTGTAAGCTCCTAGAAGGAAGAAATTATGTCCTTTAGACTAATAAAATTCCTCCAAACCAAACACAGCACCTACTGTAAAGACACAAAGATACTTTTAGAATAATAAAAAGTTTATCCATTGAGAAATTCCTTAATGAAACAGCGTAAGTATCCAAGAGGTCATTTGCCAGCAGATTTCTTGAGGTGTAAAAAAGCAGAGGCCGTTGCCAGTCGCCACAGCGGCTGCAATAGCTCCTCTATCGTTAAACAGTGGGATAGCTTGTACAGGTTTTTCAGTTGACGATCAATTTTAAAAATTAGTTTCGGTCCCCACCAATCAATTATTTATTAACCCATCAATAAAAATTTAAACACTCTGCGAAGCACAATAGCTATTAAAGAAGAAAGAGGCAATTTCTGTATCCAGAGGAGCTTTTAGCCTGCTCTGGAAAGCAAGATGTGTGAGATTAGTGACGCAGTGCATCGCGTGGATGGAAAGGGAGGGACTCACATGGGAACCAGAGGAGCTACGAAGGGAGGCAGCGGGGACTAAGACCTGGAAATAACACGAGAATCGGCAACAAAGGTGTCCGTTCCTCCCCATGCACTTCAGTCCTTGAAAACCATCTTACCATGGAATTCCACAGCATACCCAGCAATTCCATAGCTTGATGGCACACTCCCCTTTCTCAGCATTCTTGAAAATGGCATGTGGGCCAAGCCATTTTACTGAGAAGTTACCTTAAACCATTTGACGAACCAAAAATATTTTGTAATACCCATCTTCGATGTTAGGTAGGCAAATCACAAAGAAACACCAAGGTCTTCTGAGTCATATTTATCTGAAAAATCACAGCTTGGGTGCATGTGAAGCCAGAGGAGCGCTACTGGGGCCTGTGGTACCGTGGCTCAGCTCCCCTGAGCTTCACATGGCCATGGAGCGTCCAGCAGGTGCAGGCTCTGAGCCTTCAGGGAGAAGTGGCATCAGCCAGCACCATCGTCTCCTGGGTCTTGTGCCTCTTCCTCGGTTGCGGTGTTGTCAGAGCCAGAACTGGGCAGTTCCGGGTGACACCCAGGTGTGTTTGCTGACGTGGAGCATAGGTGAAGTTCACTGAGGTAAGTGGGCCATGGCCCTGGACTTCTAGTGCAGAGCACACCATCCAGTCAGCATGTGAACCCAGCTCCAAAGCGTGTGTGTGCATGTGTGTACCTGTGCACGTTGCACATGTGTCTGTGTATGCATGTGCTTTGATGCATGTTGATGTACGTGTGTATCTGTGTATTGTGCATGCACACATACGTGCATGTGTTTGTGTACATGAATTTGTATTGCACATGTGCTTAATGCGAACATATATGTGTGGTCATGTGTACCTGTGTTCGCATGCATGTGTGTTTGTGTGTGTATTGTGAGCAACAATGTGTGCATGCATGTATATGTGGGTTCATGTTTGTGCAGTGTTGTAGTGTGTGTACACATATATGCCTGTGTGCATGTATACATGGTATTTCAGCATGTTTGCATGTGTGTTTGTGCTTGCATGTGCTGTGTGTTTGTGTTGCTGGGATGTGGGGAGGCTGCTGTGGAGACAAAAGCTGGAGAGAACTTGGTAGAGTGACCCAGGTGGGGAAATGGCACCTGCAAAGGAAGGCTGGAGGGCCTGGGATTCACGTTGAAATGGTCAGTCTATCAGCTGGGCTGGACACAGCCATCATGCTGGGCAGCCGTGAGGTTAAAACGGAAGTCCGGGCTGTGGGGAGGCTGAGAATTGAGATGTGTGTATGAGATGAGTCACAAGGGCTGAGCGGTGTGTGTGAGAGAAAGCAAGCGCAGCACCACTAAACACGAAAGAGATTTCGGGGGCGTTACGGGTGGAGGGAGGACATCAGATCTACCCTGGAAGTTAAATGTGTTTCGAGTGCATTAAATACTTCAGGCCACAGACGCCTTGTCTCCATGTCTACTCTTTTATAAATGAAGTAAAGTTCTTGTGAAATACGTTTCTCACTCTAAAGCTCACAATCTATCTTACAAAAAGTATTTTAAATTCCATCCCAAACAAGCCGGGGTGAAGAGGGAGCCTGTGCACCAGGTGCTGCCAGCTTTGCCTGGCTCTCGCCTTCGCTCTCTTCCTTCCCCAGCTGCTGGGGATTTTCTTAACGATGGAGACGGGCTTGGGTTTGTCCTGTTGTGCTCTGCTCCCCATCCCCGGATCCAAGGTCCTGCCTCTGTCCTGTCCCCTGAGCCACCTCAGGGGTGCAGTGTCTCCCACCTGGTCAAGTGCCCGGCGCTGTGCTGCCATTTGCAAGTTCTTCCTGTGACTGAACTCCAAGTGGTGCTGGGACTGCTGACTCCACCCACCGGACACCCCGTGTTCTTGCTTTTGGGGTTTCTGAAACAGCCCCAAGACTCTGGGCATCTTGATTTTGCTCCCGTCGCTTCTCAGGATGCCCTGCTCCTGTGGTTTGCAGCCCTGGCCTTCTCTTCAAGGACGCCTCTGCTCTTCTGCCTCCCACTCAGATTGGACCTTCTTCAGTGCAGCCACTGGCTGAGGCTTCCTCCCTGGGGCTCGGTGGAGCAGGACAGACGCTGCATCCAAACGCCTCCACTGGTTCCAGTCTGTTCCGGTCAGGCCCTTGAGCCTCTAAAGCTCGTAGGTAAGAGAAGTAGCAGCTGACAGCACTTCCCACTCGATTTGGGTGGACTCCAGCCTCCCCGGCAACAATAAGAGATCAAAGGCATCGTCAAGGAAGCAGCTTGCTGAAACGTGGAGTGCCCGCCACTCTCAGGTCAGGTGGGACCCGCAGGCCAGCGTGGGTTCCTGAACACTTGGTTCTCAATGCTGGCCACAGCCATACCGTAAGGGGAACGAGAGGGTACTGATGCGTTTGCTCCCTGAACTCTGGAGTCTGCTCCCCTTCCTGCCTCAGGCCCCTCTCCCAAGTGGTCCAGTCACCATTCTCCACGGAGACTACCCAAAAACCCAGCGACGCTCGTGTGCTTGCAGAATGGCACAACCCTTTCTCACAGCAGCACTCCTGCTTAATCAGAGGGAGGTTGTTAACGACCAGGTCGTATTTGCTTGGTTTGTGTTCAATGTATTTTATTTCTACCAATAAAACTTTAAAATATCCCCACACAGGCATTGCCTGTTAAAGAGTCTCTTCCAGGTACACCTGCCTTACACATCAGTTAACTTGATAATTTCTTCCCATTCTTACAAAATAAGTTTCCTTCCCGATCAGCTCTGTCCAGCAGCAACAATAGTCCACGCAGAGACATGCAACCTAAAACTCCGTTAGTGGAGGCACAAAGCTGATGAGGCTGGGGAAAAAATGACCGATTTGATTACAATTAGAACCTACAGGAGTGGAGCTCTGCCTATTTTAGAGGCAAAGGAAATGCCTGGGAGTCCAATGACCAACATTCTGTGTGAGGTTTCTAATCACAAGGACGATGGAGAAAATGCAGAACAAATGGTCAAGAATAGGGAGATAACAAATAGAATTATTTATGGGCTGAGGAGAATTACCAGGAGAAAGCCCAAGAAGCAAAGATGAACAGAGAACAAGCTGACCGTTCACTCGTTTGGAAAGGCCTAATCACCAAGGAAGGAGAGGAATTATGAGGAGCAGCGACCGAGTGGGCAGGACTCATGGGGATCAGGAAGGGCGCATGGGGGGAAATGAGAGGCCTGAGCAGCTTCCCAGTGAAGGTTTTTGAAGCACTGTTTGATTTTTTTCTCTCCCCCTCACCATCCCAAAATTTTAGTTGTGACTATTCCTGAGTACATGGCTTGTGACAAGCAGTATATAAAAACTAACGTCAGTTTAATTTAAAAACCCCTAGCGATTTTCTGGAACTTAAATATCAAAGAGAAAATGTCCATATATGATGTGTTTGTCTCGCTGGTGATTTGTGCTGATTCAATTCCTTTTTCTTTCTTTCTTTTTTTTTTTTTTCTTAAGGGGTCAGTTTTAGAATTGGGAGACAGGTGCATAAGATATGACTATACAGCACAGGTTGGTTTTTTTAAATATAGAAATATCTGCCTTTAAATGAGAACTGAAAATGGAGCTTCTTGGAGGCCACCTACTGGTGGCAGTGATCTTACCGCTGTTCAAGCTTTCTTTGAACTCTTTGTTTTGAAACAGCCTCCGTAATCAATGGTGCAAGATCTACTCTCTGGTGGCAAAACTTGATCATTGAAGAGTGTGTTTTATTTTCTGAGGAGCTGAACTGTTCCAATCTGAGTATCCTGAATAAGGAGAGTGGTCGAGGATGAGTGATGTCATTTGGGCTTAAAAATAAGTGGGTCTAAAAACTAATTGTTTTCATACATTGTTCAGATATTGACTCAAATAGCAATTTATTTTTTAAAAAATTACAGGTATCCAGAACTTGCAAAAGCTGTGTGTGGCTTAAAGGGAGACGAAGTGGTGAAGACCTGGTTTCCACCGAAGCTCTCACAGCCCAGCCTTTCACTGTGTGGCCAGGGGAAGGGTGCTCCGGGTTGGGGATGGGAATGGGGGACTGGGGATGCCACCGCACGAGGCCGCTGGCCTGGAAGGTGGTCATGTGGAGGACCGCAGGAGATGACATTGGAAAGTAGTAACAAGCCATGCGGATGAGAACAGAGGAGCGGGCTTTAAGGGAGATGTCCTAAAATGCTGCTATGTAGTTTCAGTTCCGTAGACAACAAGAAATGCAGGCGAGAGGGCAGCCCAGTGGGAAGGAAGGAAGAGGGTGGTGTTGAGCCAGGTGAGTGGGGAGCTGCCCAGGGCACCGTGCTGTGCTATAGGCCAGACGTAGGGTGCTTCTGGCAAACCCTTCAGCTCCTGGTTTGGGGCCAAACGTCCTTCCTGTGGGAGAGAAGGCAGGCCCTAGGCAGCGTTCCAAACCCTGTCCAGATTGGTCGCTGAGTACAGAGCAAATGGAGCCCAGCACGAGACGTGTACCTTCACTGCCACGATCACGTCGTAAACCGTGAGGCTTGGAGAGGACTTGAGAGCTCCTTCAATGCCATCTTCCATCCACTGCGTGAACCAGAATAGAAAAAAAGGAATAAGAAGAGGTCGGTTAAGTTCTCTATTAAGTTGAGAAAATGGGGACTTCAGGTGATCATGTGAGATATTCAAGTTGAAAAAAATTATTTAAAAAGTACATTCTTTTTATTAAAATTTTAGAAAGTACAGAGAAGGGAATTTTAATAACCTGCACCTATAACACTAAGATACATGTAACTTAGAAAAATGTGTAGTTAATGCCTTGATGGATTCTTTTCTATTTTTTTCTCTAGGCAATATTTATGTCTATCCACAAAAAGCGTACACTCATGTATTTGCATGGCTAATATATTTTACGTAAAGTTCTATACATTTCTCAACATTTCACTTAATATTTCTTTATAAACATTTTTCCAGCAGATAAAAATTTGTCAAAACAGTGATTTTAATGATGATATAGCATTTCATTGCATTTATATATCATTTGTTATTTAACTACTTCATCATTTTAGATTCACGTATTTTCAATAATTTCCATTATGATAATACTGTCATGCATATATTTGTACAAGAATATTTATATTTCTAATTATTTCCTTAGTCTAGTTTTCTAAAAACTAAAATTCCTACATCTAAAGGTCAGTGTGTATCACAGTTCTTGATTGACATACTGATTTCCATGAAGCTTTCATCAATTAACCCACGAATAGTGTTTGCAAGTACCCCTTGCCGCACACCTCCAGCAGTGTGGACTCTTACTGGAGGCATCTAAGCTTCCCTTCAGAATTGCAGCCCTGAGTTGTTAAACACACCTCTACTACACCTGCGAAATTACCTACAAATTGTCTTAGTTTCTTTTCAGCTTTGATTTCTAGAATTGTATGACATTGAAGACAAATAATACCCATAAAGAAGGTTTTATGACCTCTTTCATTATCTCCAACAATCAGAAAGGCAAATTCACAGTAGAGTGCTGAGAAATCTTATCTGAAAATTAACTAAAACGCTGCCTTTGTCAACAGAATGACTTGGGCTTCATTTCATTGCACGATTTCCTGTGTACTGTTTATTACAAGAAGAAAAAATTCCTGCCATGCAAAACGCTTCATGCAGGTAGAACCAGGAATCTAAAGAAACCTGAGGAAGGTGCTAGAATCATTAGTACCATCTTTTTTTTTTTTTTTTTTTTTTTTTGCAGACAGGGTCTTGCTCTTCACCCAGACTGGAGTGCAGTGGTACAACCTTGGCTCACTACAACCTCCACCTCCAGGGGCTCAAGCAATCCTCCCACCTCAGCCTCCTGAGTAACTGGGACCACAGGCACACGCCACTGTGCCCAGCTAATTTTTAAACGTTTTTGTAGAGACAAGGTCTCCCTATGTTGCCCAGGCTGGTCTTGGACTCCTGGGCTCAGACAATCCTCCTGCCTTGGCCTCCCAAAATGCTGGGATTCCAGGCCGGAGCCACTGCACCTGGCCCCACCTTCCTTTTCCTGGAGGCTGAGCCCAGGAGAAGTTGAACTTACCAGGGAACCTAAAGACATGCCCTTCTTTGAAGGCAGAAGTCCTGTCCACATCAAATGCCCTCCCTACATCCCTCCCAGCTCCCACCATCATCCTTCCTGTTCTAGGCTCCAGGAGTGAGACGCCATCCCTGTGCCTGCTAATGTCAGTGCCACAGGCCCTCTCTGGTTCTCCTGCCCACCTTCTCTGACTCCGCCCAACACCTATGGGCCAGAGGCCTTTTTCCTTCTTGGCACTTCTCGGTGGTGTAGCAGGACGAGCCGCGGACAAAACCCCTCAGACGCCGGGTTAAGGAATGATTTGGTTTTATTCGGCCGGGAGCTTCAGCAGACTCACATCTCAAGAACAGCACTCTCTGAAGACAGAGTTCCTGGCCTTTTTAAGGGTTTACAACTCTAAGGGGTTCCATGTGGAAGGGTCATGCTAGATTGAGAGCATATGTGGTTAGAGTGGGGGTTAATCTTTTAACCTCAGGCCTGGTCATCAGTGGCACCAGCTGGTCTTGCCACCGACTTCATTCCTGTTGTTTTTCAACCTTTACTTCCTGCTTCTCTTCAGACCGGAGACAGTAAGAGAAATGGCCTCTCTCCTCAGTGGCACAGACACTTCAGACATCTCGCCTGTTTTGTACTCTCCGAGCCGGACTTCTCTACTCCTCGCCTGGCGCTGATGCCCAGAGGCCCCCTGGGCTTGGGGTCGTGGCCTTAGACCGTTCCCTGACCTTTGTAAGCACTAACTTCACTTTTGAATGTGGACGTTCTAAGCTGACTTTCTTCTTAGCCCTCCGTAAGAGTTTCTAATATCCCCATAGCAATTGGTGTAATTATTTTCACCCAGGGTGTTGGCCCTGGCTGCTTCGATTTTGAAGCAATCTTTCATTTTGCTGAGGAGAATTCATTAAAGTAAATGACTATTTTCTCCTGTCATATCACATTACAATGTGGAGAGAACGGGGTGTAGGGGCAGTCAGACTGGCTCTGAGACCCATTGAGCAGCCATGCGCCTCCTGGACAACTCGAACACTGATTGGGGAGGAGATACTGAAAATAAGAAATAAGAATTGCCCTTATATACATGTGTATGAATATACACACATACATCATGTACACAGATGTGTGTATGTGCATATGTGTGCATGTGAAGATGGATAGATGATAGATACCTAGGTGATTTATGGATAGGTAAATGACAGATATTGGTAATTAATTGATAGATAGTAGATAGGTTGATAGTATATAGCTGATTCATAGATGGATGATAGATCATTGATAGATGATAGGTAGATAGTAGATAGATTATAGATAGATAAATAGATGGATAATAGATACTTGATTGATAGATGATAGGTAGATAGTAGATTATAAATAGATAGATGGATGATAGATGATTGATAGATGGTAGATAGGTAGATAGTAGATAGAGATGATAGATGGATGATAGATAGATGATGATAGATAATTGATTGATAGGTAGTAGATAATGTGATAGGTAGATAGTAGATAGAGATGATGATAGATGGATGGATGATAGATGATTGATAGATGGTAGATAGGTAGATAGTAGATAGAGATGGCAGATAAATAGATGGATGATAGATAGATGGATGGATGATAGATAGTTGATAGATGGTAGATAGTAGACAGATGATAGATGGATGGATGATAATGATTGACAGAGAGATGGAGAGAAAGAGAAGGATGATAGACTGAGCATCATAACTTCACTGAAAGCTACCAGTTGGATTTAAAAGTCAGCAGACTGAAACATCGAATTTCTGCCAGCTATCAGAAATACTGTAATCTGACAACAAGAGATGAACAAGGGGGCATGGAAATAGCAGCTATTCCAGAAGCTGCACCTCTCCGCATGGGCACAGAGCAGCAGAAGGGGGGCCAGAGTCCTCTCCACATCTCCTCTAGGTCGGTGTTATCGTTGTCACAGCGGGCGGAGGCTGGACCTTGTGAAGGCAAAGGCGTGTGATGCTTTCTTGCTTCTCCTGTTTAGTGACTGTTACTCATTCCCTCTGCGGTGGCTGAGGGGCTGATGATCGGTTCCTCTGCCCAGAATGCCCTGACCATGCTGGATGTCTGGGTCTGCAGGATGACAAGGACCCTGCAGCAGAAACTCCTCTCTCTCTTCGCTGAGCACCATCTTCCATGCTGCCTGACTGTGGTGCTGGCTCCCCTGTGATATGGAGATTCATGGGGAAGGACCAGGACATTTTATGTGGCAATGGGGGCTGAAGCCCCGTTCAAACTGGCTTATAAGTAACGAAAAGTCCCAGTGCGAGCATCAGGCATGGCTGGATCCAGGTGCTCAGCACCATCTGGAAATCTGTCTCCCTCTTTGACTCTGCTGTCTCTGTGTGGGCTTCATTTCTAGGACGGTTTTCTCTGCATAGCTGTGGCAAAACTCAGGGCCTGCATGATGCTTTGCAGCCAGTGCACCCGAGAGGACTTTCCCTCAAGACTTCTGGCAAAATTTGGGTATAACACGCTGGTCTTGCTGGGGTCAGGGGCCCGTCTTTCACCAATCTCCGAGGCCAGGGGATGGAGAACTCTCCTAGGGTAGTCCCAGGTTCTGTGCCTCCCCTGAAAACACAAGGTTGGAGCCTCCCCATCCAAATTAATGCTCAGACTGTCAGGGAGGAATGACTGCCAAAGAAAAACCAAGGGCCCTTATGAAGAAGAGGAAGGGCTGCACCTACAGTGGCCAGTTCTGTTTGGAAGTGAGGGAGGGGAGGGCAGATTCCCCTGACTTGTTCCCTAGGACAGCTGTAGTTAGGTTTTACTACACAGTCCACTGAAAATGCTTCTCTCATCAGTGTTGTGCCTCTCTCATGTCTCTTTCCTTGGATAAAGAGCAAGCACATTACGAGCCACACTTGGTGCTGGTGCTGTGGCAACACTACCTAATGTGGGAGAAAGATGTGAGCAGATATCTGGAAGATGCAAATATAATACAAAAATACAAATATAATCAGTTATACAGCAAATGGCTGCGGAAACAGCAGCTCTGCTTGCAGGGTTGGGTGGTGGAAGGTTTCAGAGTTGACAGCATTTGGATTGGCCTTTGACGTATGACTAGGAGCTCACCAGATAGAGAAGTGGTGTTTGGACATTGTGTGCCAAAGGAAACACGATCTGAGAAGGTGCACAAGCCTAAGTGAGTCTGTCACAGAAGCGAGAAGATGCTGTGTCAACTGGAATAATGCTTGTGAGAATGGACCTTGATCCCTTCGTGAGCAATAAATGACTTTTGTGAATAAATTGAAAAATGCTAAATTAGATCATAGGATGTGTTTGCAGGGGTGGGGAGAGAGGAGAGTGTTGAAACTGGGGAAGTGTGGAACCAGTGATGGAGAAGCCTCAGAGTGCCAGCTTCACCCACAGGACGTGAGCAGCCACATCTGTATCACCCCCACACGCAGGCTCCCGTGAAGGCCGTGGTGTGCAGGCTCCGTCGAGTCCTTTCTTTGCAACCTGGGCCTTGGTTTCTTTTAGGTGCTGTACCCAAAGTTTGGATTGACAGGAAAAAAACATTGAACAGATTCGGCTGTGTCTATCAGGGAACATGGACTGGGGCCAGTGCTTTCAACCACACTCACTTTTCACTGTGTTCAGAGGGGATGGGAAACCTCCCCTAAGGAGGAGAAATGACGTGTGCAGATTGAGAGCTGGGACCACACGGATTTCCCCAGAGGCAAGCGCTGGTGACCCTGCAGTAGCTTTCACAGGCCTCAGTACCCTCCTCTTGCAATGGGTGTTGGGCTAGCCAGGGCACCGCAGAAAGGGCCAGCAAGGCACACCCTCCCTGTCCATTGCCCAGGCACACGTGGGCATCCGTGACAGGCCGTGCACATGGTAGAGGCTGACCGGAGCTCCAGCCTCCTTTGGCTGTGGTTGGAAAAGGGGAGGTGTGTTCAAAAGTTGGAGAATTGGTGTGTCCTACCCAAGTGACATCCCGGTCCTTGGATACTCACTCCGGCGTCACAGAGTTAATTCCCCAGGATTGGGTGTCACAAGGATCTTGTTCCTGTGGCTGAAAATCCTCAACACCTCCTTTCCTGGGACATCTCCCTCCTGGCACAGGGCAGTTCTCATGCCAGAATACCTTGGGCCACAAAGAACCGTTAGGACTGAGTGTGTCCTTCTGTTTGCTTTAAGCTTTTAAGAAAAAGAATGTGCAGAGGCTGATTGAGGCAAAAATACAGGCTATTTCTGACGTTCATTCTGAATGCCCCTGACTTGGCCAGTTTTTGGATTGTATGCCCGCCTGTTTCTGCAGGATGTAATCTCAGTGCCTTTGAGTTCAATCAGTCCTATAAATTGCTATCCCTGTTCATGCAGTGTGTTTTCCCCTGCGTGAGGCGTTTGTGAGTTCCATTAGCACTGATCGGACTTTTAAATGCAGAAGCAGCGGTGACGGGAGGGGCAGTTCCCAGCTGTAGGGCATGGGCCTTCTTTGAGATAAAAACCCACCCTGGCACCAACGATATGGGAAGTATTCTGTGTCTTTTCACCTGAGAGCTCTTCGATTAACCGATGGTCACACCTGCATAACTGCTACGAGGCCTGCTGAGGGGGAGCCTGGCCCAGCCATCTCCTCTTCGTGGTCACAAGCATGAAGGCCCTGGGACATCCCCTCTCCTCACTGTCCCCTCACAGCGTTTCCTGACCACTGTGGCCTTTGTTCCATCATCCACCTGTGTGGCTCATCTGGCCATGCACCTCTCCAGCTCAGAACCCTGTTTTTTCCCTGCTGTTTGTATGAAACCAGGTTCCAGCCCTGCCCTACAGTCTGCACAGCCTCCACCACAGCTCTGGTGAGCCCCTTGGCCGGCTCCCGGTGATGGCGTGCACCTCCCTGCTCTGAGAAGGTCTCCCTCTCCTCTCTGCCCACCCTGTACGGACACATCTTTCAAGACGCTCCCAGAGGAGAGTGGCCTCTCTCTCAACCCCAAGAGGATGTCCTCTCACGTGGCTCTCACTCCTCTGACCCCTGTGGCGATCTGAAGGCAGGTGGCGCTCACAGGCCCACGTCTGCCAGCCTGCGCCTGGTTGGAGGCGCCTCCCTCTCACTTGTCCTTGCTGGCTGCATGACTTTGGCAAGTGCTTGCCTCTTTGAGACCCTCAGTTTTGACACCTGAGAAATAGAAAGGTGGTGCCTTCCCCAGCTGCCCTGCAGAGGAGTTTAGGTGCATGTGAGAAAACGCGTGATGAACGACAACGTGAGCAACACGCAGCATGCTGTGAACACCGTTACCGTGAGTTCCCGGGGGCAGGGCTAACACCCAGGCATTCCTACACCTCCCACCAGGCTTGTCATGAGCGTATGCAAATGAAGGCCATCGAGTGTGTTTGATCATTGATGTGTTTCTTTATTTTTAATTTTAGGATATAACAACTTTCTTTTTAGCAGCTATAGCGGCCAAAACTTTGTTACCACTCAGCAGTCGTATGTTCTTCGAGAGTAGGTTTTGTGCTTTAAAAATATCTGAATCCTCTGCCATTTACAGGTGTTCTGTACATATTTGGTGTATGAGTTGCTCAGGAAGGAAGAAAAATGTGCCCTTTTTGTCTTTTAAAAAGATGGCTTGGTACTCCCTTGCCTGCGTTCCTTCTCTGTATTTAGAAACAAACCCACAGAAGGGAAGGAAAAGGAAGCCTCTTGAAAGATAAGGCAGGAAAAATGAGGATGGAAAACAAACTCCCTTTAGAGAGTTTACGTGGAGGCTGCCATTGGCATCCCTGCTCTGCAGTCTGTCAGCCAGAGGCCCCTGATGCTGCACCACGGCCTTGGCAGCTTCACCAACAGGAATGTGTTCTCCTGGGGTCCTGGAGGGTGGCAGTCCCAGAGCAAGGTGTGGCAGGGCTGGTCCTCCTGAGGCCTCTCCCTGGCTTGCAGATGACCTCTTCTCCCATGTTCTCATGTGATCCTCCCTCTGCACACGCATATCTGACGTCCTCCCATGTCCTCACATGTTCCTCTTTCTGCACTCGAATCCCAGACATCCTGCCGTGCCCTCACGCGGTCCTCCCTCTGCACTCACATCCCTGACGTCCTCCCGTGTCCTCACATGTTCCTCTTTCTGCACTCGAATCCCAGACATCCTGCCGTGCCCTCACGCGGTCCTCCCTCTGCACTCACATCCCTGACGTCCTCCCGTGCCCTCACGCGGTCCTCCCTCTGCACTCACATCCCTGACGTCCTCCCGTGCCCTCACGCGGTCCTCCCTCTGCACTCACATCCCTGACGTCCTCCCGTGCCCCCACGCGGTCCTCCCTCTACACGCACATCCCTGACGTCCTCCCGTGCCCCCACGCGGTCCTCCCTCTACACGCACATCCCTGACGTCCTCCCATGCCCTCACGTGGTCCTCCCTCTACACGCACATCCCTGACGTCCTCCCATGCCCTCAGGTGGTCCTCCCTCTGCACAAGCATCCCTGACGTCCCTTCACCTTCTCCTGGGGACATCACTCCCATTGGATCAGGACCCTTCCTTGTGGTCTCACCTAACCTTCATCACCTGTTTGAAGACCCCATTTCCAAAGACAGCCACATTAAGGGTTAGGGCTTCAACATAGGACTTTGGCAAGACACAATTCAGCTGGCTGCACAGTCCAAATATCTCAGGATTCTAAAGATGAATGTGGCATTGTGGACCTCTATCAGCAGAGACACTTTCGAGAGAATCTGGCTGAACTGTGGTGTCCACATGTCGATATTCTATTAGGTTCACAACAGGGAGTCCTCCCTTTCAGAAGGATACGAGCCTTTCTGGTATTGACGTGTGGCTGGCCATCTGCTCTGGGGGTGGCAAGGCCGCTCTGCATGGGTGCCCATCCTCTTGTGGATGTCCTAAGAGTGCTTGTGTGCACCTGGGTGTGTGTGTGTGTGTGTGTGCGCGCGCATGAGTGGGATAGGGGCCTGGGGGACAAGAGTCAGAAAAGGAAAGGAAGAGGGAAGAAGGAGGGATTAGGATTAGCATCATCGTCATTACCATGGATACACCCTCCATGGATACACCCTGATTACGGCAACGTCTGATGCAGAGCCGTGGGCCTTGAATGCCAATCTCCAGAGGAAAATAATGGAGACTCTGAAGGAGGGAGGAGAAATGAGGACAGAACTGCAGAAGAGATAAGATGTATAATATGCAGACATTAATGCCCAATTGGTTGATTCATGTAATTGTAGAAATGAACTCATTTTCCTTTTTTTCTTTTTTCTTTTTTCTTTTTTTTTTTTTATCATACTTTAAGTTCTAGGGTACCTGTGCACAACACGCAGGTTTGTTACATATGTATACACGTGCCATGTTGGTGTGCTGCACCCATTAACTTGTCATTTACATTAGGTAAGTCTCCTAATGCTATCCCTCCCCCGTCCCGCCTCCCCACAACAGGCTCTGGTGTGTGACATTCCCCTTCGAGTCCAGGTATTCTCATTGCGAAATGAACTCATTTTCATTCTTGTGTCATTATCTTAGGTATCCTGAAAACAAACAATGTGCTTTTCATTTTGTCATTTAAATTTGTACTTGTCTTTCTCAGGTTTTTGTGTCTGTTTCTGCTGTAAAACTTAAAATATATCCTAAATTACCTGCCCCCCCCTTATTTTCCATTTTTCCTGCTATTTTATTGGCTTCAAAGTTTCTCTTGCACTGAACTATATTCTCCTTTATTTAGCACTAGATGAAAAAGCAGACTATGAAGGCTTTGGCCTTGCGTTGTCTTTTTAACACCTCTGGCTCTAATGTTAGGGCTTTAGTGCTCCAACCTCCTTGCACGCACCTGAGGGAAGTGTGTTCCATGTCTGCACATCATGTGGTGGTTTCTCCTCCTGAGAAGGGGACGCTGTCGGGTGCCACGTGCAGGAGCCTCAAGCGTTTGAGGACGGGAGACGGGGCTCTTGCAGGGTGCCTTTTAGACTTCCAGGTTGGTGCTTACTCTCAGACGTGAAGCTGCCTTCCTTTTGGGCTTCTAGACGTCATCAACTGGGGACAAAGCACAACCGCACAGACTAGAAATTCCTTGGAAGTTGAGCTTTAATTTCTCTCCAGAGTTCTTTTTTCACAAGCCACCCTTTCAGAACGTGAAGCCAAATGACTGTGATTTGTGTGCAGTTTGAGGCCAAGAACGTGTCCAGCTACAGAAATCTGAACTCCACTGCTGGGGCTTCTGTTCACAGGGAGGTACAACAGCTGCCTGTGCCACTCCTCCTGCCCCTCCTCGGGACAGAGGGAGTTGAAGACAGAGCCTCTGCTCCTTCAGGTTGGGTCTGCGTGCCCCAGGAGAAGAAACACTTTCCTCCAGGTGAGTCCTGGACGTGGTTTTGCGGCTCTGTGATCCGGCACGGTGCCAGGGTGGGCAGTGGACAGGGCACAGAATTTGCCATCCATGAGTTTGTGCCAAACCCGAGAAGCAAAGGCCCATGTGAGAAATATGTAGAATGAGGTAGTGTTTGACAAAACCAGAAGTGTAGCTCATACAACAGCGCTCTAACTCAAACCAGGATAAGCCAGAACGTGTGCAGAGAGGCTTAGAAAAAGGTGACAGTGATGAAAATAACAGCCAGCATTTACTAAGTGTCTTGCATGACTAGGTATTCCATATTCATTAATGAGATCTTTTCATAGCCCAGAGTTATCAACCCATCAATATGCAGATACGCTACTCTCCATCCAAAACTAAAGCAAACAAAAAGCAGCAGAAAACCTGACTTGCCTCTCTGGTGCTCAGGCGCCCACCTCCAGACACCAGCCCGTTCCTCTCCTCTGTCACTGTAAACCCCCAAAAGAGCCGCCCGTCCTCCTTTCTCCATTTAGCCACTTCTCACGCTCTCTGTTGCCTCCAACTCTAGGGTTCAAAAGGAACTACTCTTAACAAAGTTTCCATTAATGTCCATTTTGCAAAATCCAATAAAAAACCTCACTCTTCACCTTCTTTGTCCTCTCAACAGTGTTTGGACACTTTTTTATTATTATCATTTTGAGACAGAGTCTTGCTCTAACACCTGGGCTGCGGTGCAGTGGTGTGATCGTAGCTCACAGCAGCCTCAACCTCCCCGTCTCAAGCGATCCTCCCATCTCAGCTTTCTGAGTAGTTGGGACTACAGGCATGTGCCCCAAGGCCCGGCTTTTTTTTTTTTTTTCTGTAGAGATGAGGTCTCACGTGGACACTTTCGCTAACCTTTTAGAAACCAACATTTGAAATATTTTTCTGTGAACAGTTTTATCACTTGGCTTCCAAGGCACCACCTTTCTGACTTTCCTTCTGTCTCCTTGCTACACAGTTGGACCCTTCTCTCCCAGCCTGTCCATTTTGTAAAGCTCCAGTGTACGGTCCTGCCTTTCCTCTGTTCCTCCCCAGGCCATGTCCCGCCGTCCCAGGAGTGATGATGCTGGTGGATTCACAGATTTATATCCTCAGCCCTGTTCTCTGGGCTCACGTATCCAACTTCTTGTAGGACATCTCCACTTGGAAGTCTGGTTCAAAACAGAACTTTTGACTTCTCTCCCTGCTCTGTCCCTCGCTGTAGAAAGTGACACCCCATTTACCGGGCTGCTCACAGCCCAGACTTAGGAACTGTCTTTAAACCCATACCTCCTGACATCCGGGGAGCCTTGATGCCTCTACACTCAACACACACCCCAAACTGGACAGGTTGTCGGCCACCTCATTGCTACACTGGGTCCAAGCACCACTGTCCCTTCCACGGGAGCTTGGCAGCCCCATGCGACCTGGCCTCCCGCTGCCTCCCTCCTCCACTCTCCACACTGCAGCCGGAGCCCTTCGTGAAAGGTAAATACCATCATAGCATTCCCTTGCTCAAAACCCAGCAATGAAATCCTGTCACCCTCAGAACAAAGCCCCTGCTCCTAACTGTGGCCCCCCTGCCTGGCCTCCTGGGTGAGCTCCACCTTCCTCTCTGCCATCCCTCGCAGCTGAGACCGTGTCCAGCATGGAGCAGGCACCAGGCACGTGTCGTCTCTTAAATTATGTCCACTCCACTGTCAGGGTAGATTGAAGCTTGAAGAGCTGAAGTAATGTAAGTGCTTCCACGGTTCTCCTGAGTGGCTGAATTTGAGCCCAGGACATCTGATTCCAAGGCAGCGTAGACACACCTCACGCAGGGCTCCTTTGCGGTGGCTGGGAAACCTGGGCAACTGTTAACTGTTGGAGAAAAAGAGGCTGGCATTCATGTGCAGGGAACTATCAACAAATGTGAAGAGGAAAGAGACAAAAATGGTCAGTGGAATTAAGAGGAGACGAGCTTTACATGTGTTCCAGAGTTGGAACACAGTGTGCCGAGCGTGGGGCCTGAGGAGTGGAAGGCGTCCGTTAGGGGCTACAGGCCCTGGACACACCCCAGAGCCAGGGGAAGCTGTGGAAGGCCTGTGGCCAGGGAGCCGCGAGGTGCCCCAAGCTCACTGTTTATTCCATCGACAGGCACACCAGGGGTTTCCACAGAAATAATGGATCTGCTCTATAAAGTCTGTGGAAAAAGAAAAAAGTTACATGTTTTTGTGTCTATTGGCAAGGAAATATACTTCATCTCACATTTTAAATTGAAATGTGTGGCACTTAACGTCTTTCTCTTAAAAAACATTCTGTTTTCAAATCAGTAAACATCCTATAAAAAGCAATAAGAAATTCTTACTGACTTAACATTCAATCTGTTTGGATCATTAGGCTTCAGATTACACGACACCCGAAATCCTTCCAACCCAGCATCTGACATGAGAATTGAAGCGCACACAGTACGGAACCAGTTCGAATGAATTTGGAACCATCTTTTCTTCGCTCTGTGTGTGTGTGTGTGTTATATGTACGATATCTACATTTTATATATTTCTACTTCTTGAGCAATAATATTTTGTTAACAAAGGGGCACATTGTATTCTAGACTCCAATTTCTTTATGAAGAGACTGGAGGATGCCACCTTTTCCCTGTGGTTTTAATAACCTTATTCTGTCTTTAAACTAAAGGAGCCTCTCACAATTGGCCAAAGCGAGAATACTTAGAGCTTGCTGTGCTGTGTCCTCTGTGGAAACTTCTCCTTGAGAATTATCAATGTTTCAGAGGTGACATCACTTTCCATATGAATAGATATGTGTTACATCTTCAATTTACCAGAAAACTTTACCTGAAAATCTTCTTTTTTCCTCTAAGAATGTTGGAAACTGAATTAAAATTCATAAAGATGACAAATGGGCATATGAAAAAGATGCTCCACATGGTATGTTACCAGGGAAATGCAATTAAAATGTCAGCAAGACACCGCCACACCCCTGTGAGAGGGGCCAAAATCCAGACCCTGACAGCACCAAATGCTGATGAGGAGGTGGAGCAACAGGAACTCTCATCCGTTCCAAAGTGCAAATGCAAAACAGTGCAGCCCACTTTGGAAGACCATTTGGCAGTTTCTTATAAAACGAAACATTTTACCACGAAATCCAGCAATCACGGTCCCTGGTATTTACCCAAATAAACTGAAAACATACGTCCACGCAAAAACCTGCACACAGAGGTTTGCAGCAGCTTTATTCGTAACTGCCAAAACCTGCAAGCAACCAGATGCCCTCCAGTAGGACGGACAAACTGTAGTACGTCAGACAACGGAATATTACTCACGGCTAAACAGAAGTGAGCTGTCAAGCCATGAAAAGACATGAAGGAAGCTTAAATGCATGTTCTTAAGTGAAAGAAGTCAACCCGGAAAGGGTACATACTTGTATGATTCCAACTATACGACATTCTGGAACAGGCAAAATTATGGAATCGGTAAAGCGCCAGTGGTTGTCAGGGGTTAGAGGGGAGGGAGGGATGAACAGTGGGAACACAGAGGATTTTAGGGCAGTGAAACCACCCTGCATGATGCTGTGACGGGGGTTATACATCACTGTACTTGTTTGAACCTATAGAATAACAACACCCAGAGTGAACCCTAATGTAAACCATGGACTCTGGGTGACAAGGATCCACTCAGCCCCACTGACTGTCACAAATGCAACTCTCTGTGGGGGACACTGAGGGTGCGGAGGCCATGTGAGGGGAAGGAGTAATGGGAACGTTCTGTACTTTCCACTTAATGGTACTGTTCTAAAAACTAAAGTATTTGAAAGAAAAAAATCCATTAAAAAAGTTATTGATTTATGACAACTGTGCTTTCTTGATCACTACCAGATATTTCTCCTAAAAGGCAACTGAGAAATATGCTAAAGCTGAAAAATCTCTCCAGGACAGCACTTCAGTGAACCATTTAGTGAACACAATGCCCCGGGACACAGACAACTCTGCAGAGGATTCCACGTCCCCCTCAGAAGCCTGTTGGCTGCTGCCTGCAGGGCCGGACGTGTCTGCCCTGTATCTGAGGCCCTGCTGTGTCGGCCCGTGGGGAGGAGCACAGGTCCCAGCCAGCCCCAGGCATCCTCACCTCTGAGGTTCTCTCCGGGTTTGTCTAAAGTCTGAGTGGCTCCTTCCATCCGAGGCAGCACTTGGTCTGTGCCTCGCCATCTTGAGCTGTTCTCGAGTGCAGCTTTGGGACGTCATCCAGCGTGCGCCGTGGCCTCGGCCCCTGGCACGGAGTTTAGGGGTAAAATTCAGATCCCAAGAAAGGACTAGAAGCAGCCCAGACAGGATGAGGGGTGCAGCTACCGGCCGGTGTCACTGAGGGTGTCCCTATGGGAGTGTTGCAAGTTGAGTTCTGAGTATGACGTTATTTGAAAGTGTCCAACACTGAGGGAACGAAAGACAGATGACGTCACAGCTGACGACATGGAAGCCCTGAAACATCAAAGGCCACGCTCAGCTGGTGTCAGAGGCAGGTCCTGGAGGGGCTGGGGGGAACAAGCAGGAGACGGGAGGTCCAGACTGACCCCTGGGCCTGGGTGGCCTGGAGGGACCTGGGTGCTCTTCAGGGACCCCCCTCTTTTTATGAGACTGGTGTGTTAGGGATGCCCTGTGTTATCAAACCGTGAGGGCACTGGGAACTCTGGGATTAGGGCCAGCTTCCCACAGTCATTACCTAGCGGGGCAGCTGCGGGGTCTTCCCTAGTCCCCCCTGCTGAGGGTTGGTCTGAGCCCATCCACCACGGTTGCTGCTGCCTGGAATTCACCTCAGGTCTGCATTCTTTTTTTCTTTTCTTTCTTTTTTGCTTTCTTGCTTTATTTTTGTCATAAGCCTCAGTCTTTTATAAGCCACTTTATGGAGACATGATTGGCGTATAAAAAGTTGTGCTGGTTGGCCCTGTTGCTACTTCTCGAGGCCGCTGTCTTCTCAGATGGAAAAGTTGTGCAGAATCAGCTGCCTCACTGTGTAAACGCATGCCCCAACCCCATGCCACCTGTATAAAGAAAGCTGTGACCGACTGCCTTTCAGCTGCTGCTGCAGATCCAGCTTTCAGCACTTTCTTGCTCTGTGGTTCTGCAGGAGACATGACCGAGGTCCCTGGTGGCAGAGAGCTGAGAACAGAGGGATGCAGGAGGCAGGTCCGTCCTGGGAGAAAGTGGTCAGTTGCCAAACTGATTAGAAATTTGATCTTACATTCAGTTTGACCTAGGAATTAAGATTCACAGGGCAATCTCTGCAGACCACTTTCCACTGTGAAGTCTGAGATGAAAGGAAGATTACAGGACAAAGAAAATTGGAAAACGCCTGATGCACAGCCTGTTTGGAAGGTACAGAATTTGGAGATCCCTAGAAACCGGAAACTGAAAAGCATGGCTCCTCAGGCAAGGTGCTTCCCCCACAGCTGCAGGGGCCCTGGCTAGTGACCTCACCACCAGTGTGACCCCACCCAGACCTCCACAGCCTCAGATTTGGACTGGGGGTTGAGGGGAGGTGTTGGGGCAACAGGGAAGAGGACACATGGCCTGCGCTTGAACGTGGGGTGTGGCCTCTGTAACACAGAGCGTCTCCAATGAGGCCCTTTCCAGCACAGACAGCACGGCTGGGACAGCTTGTTCTTGTGCCTGACAGAGAACCTCCTGTCTGAAGACTGGAGAAAGAGCTACAGTGCACTTCCCTGTGAGGTACTGGTTCATGTGATCATGGAAGCTGCAAAGTCCACAGCCTGTCATCTGCAAGGCAGAGATCAGGGAAAGCCGGTGGCTTTGTTCAAAGGCCTGAGAGCCAGAAAGTCAAGTGCAAGAGAAGACTGGTGTTCCAGCCCCACCATCAGGCAGAGAGGAAATTCAACCTTCCTCCGCCTTTTGCTCTATTCAGGCCTGCAGAGGATTGGAAGAGTCCAGCCCATGATCTTCACTCAGTCCACTGATCCAAATGCTCATCTCTTCCAGAACCATCCTCACAGACACACCCAGAAACCATATTTTAACAGCTGTCTGGGCATCTCATGGCCCAGTCAAGTTGACACATAAAAGTAACCATCACGTGAGAACACACCTTCAAATTCAGGTTGTTTTTGAGTGCCTGAGTGTGGTGTTCTAAAAAGCATGTGCATATGAGGTATTAAAATGAATACACGCTTATTTAAATTCTATAATAGAATATGTAAATTAGTATTTTATTGTATTTGTCTTAAATATGTCTTTAATATAAATATACCTATTATATAAAAGTTCCATCATTTCATAGTATTTGGTGGTCTCAATTCAGTCCAACTTAATTTAACTATAAAAATTGTTTTGAAAACTTAAGTTACAGGGAAGGAAAGCTAAGACAAATGCAGCCTTGACTTGCAACGAGTTAACAAATTAGTATAGGAAGAAATAGGTGTGCACAAAAGGCCATGATGTGGACAATGTTTGTCAGAGTATTCTGACGGGGGGGTCTTTCCAAAAGAGCTCTGATTATGAATGTCCAAGGTCTCCGCATTGTCTGCAGGAGACCTAACCCCGTGCAACTTCCCACAGAGACATTCGCCATCAGAATCCATTTTCCTTCTCCGTCCTCTGTTTTCTCCTCACCTACAGTCAGGACCCTTTAGGTTTTAGACACACCCAGCCACTCACAGATCTCTCAGAAATCATGTTCTCCCATTTGTCCTTGTGCGTTTACCAGGATTTTTTAGCCTAGAATTATTGTCTTCTTTTCTACACTGAGCGTGCATCAAAACTTGTTTCAGCATTCCCCACTTCCCCAGGCAGGGTTAGTCTTTTCCTCTGTGGCACTTCCTGGCCACATTGTGTGTACCTATTACCGATTTTCAATGTAAAATTACAATGATTCATTTATTCATCTGCTTTCCTCGGCTGAGGAATCCTCTGGCCAGGGCCACTCTACTCACCCTTGCAGTTCACTGAGGAGCCTGGGTGCACCCTGAAGATGCAAGGCTGGGGAATGCGGGTGAGTGCACTGGTGAAGGGGCCTCAGGAGCAACCTTGTTCCTTCTTATGCTGTTCATCATGATGTTGAGAAACGTCTCGTCTTGGCTTCACCTGTCAGAATAGTGCCCTAATCTTGCTCGTTTTTCCTAGAATGCCAGTGCACAGAATAACGGCCCCAAAGGTTCCAAATGCCCCTACATCCTAATCCCCAGAGTCTGTGAATACTCTATCTCACCTGGAAAAGGGGCTTTGCAGATGTGACTAGGTTAAGGATCTTGAGATGGAGATGATCTGGTTATCTGGGCTTGTCACAGGTCCATGCAGGGGGAGGCAGGAGAAAGGTGTGAGGATGCAAGCAGAGGTCACAGTTGGCGACCGAAGGTGCTGCCCTGCTGGCCTTGAGGATGGAGGATGGGCACAAGCCCAGAAAGACGGGCCCCTCTGAAAGCTGGAAAAGGCTGGGAACAGATTTTCCCCTAGAGGCTCCAGAGGAACACAGTCCTGCTCACACCTTGATTTCAGGACTTTGGGCCTCCAGAACTGTAAGAAAATTAAATTGTTTAAGCCACTAAGTGTGTGGCGACTTTTTACAGCAGCTGCAGGAACTAACCCATAACCCGGGTCTTTCCTCTTCGGAGCTGCTCTCCAGCTTCCCTGCTCTCAGGGTTCCATGGCCGATACCATGCACAGTACTCCTGTGAGGAAGGAGGCAGAGTGAACACACTTGCTTTGTGGTTAGAAGAGTTATTTCATAATTTTGGTGGCAAAATAATATCAAAAGTACAGTATAGTCAAGAACTTTTGGAGAAGATGAGATTTCTAGAGAATTCTGGGTACCAGAAAGTCACACTGAATTTGAGTCGGAGGAATGACTATATTGGACACAATTTACAATGATGTATTCATTTTCTTTGAATGCATGGGAATCTATACATCGTAGAGTTTTGTAGAGCTAAACATAGCATGCACCTGATCTTTTCTACAATTAACCCTGTCCTAAGTCTCCTCAGAGAATTAAAAGCACATTTAAGAGGAATTCTGGGAAGGTGGCAGCAATGTTCTGTTGCTTTTGTATTTCCCCAAATTCTCCCAGAAACATACACATACTAGATTTTATAGCGAAACAAAGGACCCCACATATGGCAGGGCAGAGACAAACACCACGGCTCAAAGCTCTGCGTTGAAGAAAGTTGGGAAGGGAAGTATGCTTCCGATGGCCCCACAAGCAGAAGCACCTCAAGGTGCCAAAAGGAATTCATGGGGAAGTGAGGTATGAGCAGAGAGCCTGGCCCAGGAGCTCTTAAAGGACACAATTTGCAGCTGAGCCACAGGGAGCATGAATGGAACAGGATCCCACAGTCATGGAGCCATCTGCTGGCTACAAACTCCTGTATTGAGCACATCCCTGCCCTGCAGGAAAGCTGCCAGGAGCAGACTCAGATCCAAGTCGAGCAGGAGCAGGACAAGCGCAACACAGCAAAGGGAGGAAACTTCACCCCAGACTGGGGAGCAGGGGAAGGCTGGTTTCTGAACGCACAAGGCCAAGTTGTCGCTGTGGAAACAACAGAAATTCTGGAGCCGCGGCCCTCAGGAAGCTATCCCGGTCTCCCGCCCTGTCTGCACGCTCAGGAAAGCAGAAAACCACCACGGGAAAATCCACACAAGCATTGTCAAATCCCCCCCACGAAAATCCACACGAGCATTGTCAAATCCCCCCCCACGAAAATCCACATGAGCATTGTGAAATCCCCCCCCACGAAAATCCACATGAGCATTGTGAAATCCCCCCCCACGAAAATCCACACGAGCATTGTCAAATCCCCCCCCACGAAAATCCACACGAGCATTGTCAAATCCCCCCCACGAAAATCCACACGAGCATTGTCAAATCCCCCCCACGAAAATCCACATGAGCATTGTGAAATCCCCCCCCACGAAAATCCACACGAGCATTGTCAAATCCCCCCCACGAAAATCCACACGAGCATTGTCAAATCCCCACCCACGATAAAAGCAAGTCAGGAAAATATACTTTTCCTGAATATTAAAAAGAAATCACTATGTTAACAACTATAACAATAATGATGAAAGCAAACAAGTTAAAATAAAAACGTTAAGTTAGACCACCTGGAGGCAAGGTGGGTATTTATATGCTGGGTAATTTAAGTGAGTATCACTTTCGCATCATTGAGAATCAAAATTTTTGATATGATTGAAAGGCGATCGTTGTGCAATCGATGAGGTTAACTCAAAACACTGTATTCCTGAATTTGAATCACTCAATACGAAATGACTAGTTCAACCAAAAAAAAAACAAACTAAAAACAGGCATGAAATCCAGGTCAGTGAACACTTGTGAGTAGACTGTGGTTGCTCATGGCCTCTCTCAGCAAATGAGCTGTGGCTTCTGGAGAAATGCAGAGTTCCAGGCCCGAGCCAAGCATGTCCCAGCTGCGCCTGCAACAGCACACCACACCGGAAGGAACAGACTGATCAGAGACCGCCGAACTTACCTCCAAAGGCTCAACCCAAATAAGCCCCCACTGGCCAATGATGTAAGAATGTGAGCATCAATAAGGAAAATAAACACTGTATTGAAATACAATTAATTTATGAGTTAATGGTGATACTAAAACAAAGTAAAACAAAAAGCCCAAAATATGAACTTGACCTCAAGGTAAACAACTAGTCAATTAGGAATTTTTTCTTTAATAAAAATTTGGAATTGAAATATCATCATTTCATAGTTCCTAACAAATCAGTAAATCTAGGCAATAGTCTTCAGTGGCTGCGGACACCACAGGGAGAGGCCACCAGACACCAGGTGCTGCAGGTGGACCTTGCTTGCCCCGTGGGAGGAGCTCAGGAGCAGCCACTCTCGCCACATGTGCAGATACAACATAGGGCTTCATGTGCAAAACTCGTCACAGAGAAGTGACGGATGCTCACTCTTCCACAGCATGGGCTGGATGCAGAAGTTTCGGGTGCACCATGTTTGGGAGAGGGCCTGGCTGTCAGGCTTGTGTGTGCGAACACCCTGGCAGGGCAGAGCCAGCTCAGAGGTGGGGACGTCGAGTTTCTCTGCATCATGAGTGATCTGTCCAAGGAGTTCCAGGCCAGGAGCCTGGAGAGGGAACAGACATCTAGAAGGAGGGTTTGCTCACCACCACCTGGGCTGCTTTCTCACCATCCTGTGGGCTGCAAGTCTGAGACGAACGAAGGTGCCAGCAGGTTGGGGTCTGGTGGTGCTGGGTTCATAGACGGCCCTTCTGCCTGTGTCCTCACCAGGAGGACAGAGGGCTCTGGTCTCCTCCTCTTCTTTTGACACCAATCCCATTACGGGACCTCATCTAACCCTAGAGACCTCTCAGAGGTCCCACCTCCTAATACCGTCCCACTGGGGGTTAGGGCTTCAACATAGAAATTTGTGGGGCAGACAAAACATTCGGTCCATGACAGCCCGGACAGCTGTGCCCACTTGGGATGCCAGCATCACCCAAAGACCCTGAGGCTCCTGAGGGCATCCGGCTCCAGCTGAGATTGCTCATTGCTGAGCTCCCAAAAGGAGGAAAGGAGCTGCTACATCCACATGCATCTTCCATCATTCAGCAAGAAATAAAACGAGAAAGTGGGCCTGACACGGTCCAACCTCCAGATCCGAGTACGGGAGGTGGAGAAATGTGTTAAAGGACTCATGGGAACGCTGTGGGAAATCAGACAATGCTGTATCTTGGACAAAAAAGGAGAGGAAGGGTCAACTCTAAGGTTACAAGAAATGCAAGAGACACACCGATTAATCATGGATGAGACCCTCTGATTCAAACCAAAAAACTCTGAGTATAATTGGGAGGCATTTGAGGAAATGAGAATGTGGATATTTTATTTGTCTGTTGCTGTGTAACATGCCACCCCAAAACACAGTGGCCTAAAATCACACCCATTTTATTTGCTTACAATTCTGTGAGCCCCGGACTTGTACATTTTATTCTGTCTTTCGTACATATTGGTAAATTTCCATAATAAAAATAAAAAGCAAAACAAATAAGTACAAAGCCAAACATACATACACACCTGGAAGGGAACAGGAATGGGCCCCATCCTACAGGGCTGTGAGTGCTGCAGAATCCTAAGCAACCTCATGCGCAGACCAGAACTGGATGTGCGTACTGTGACACTGGGTGTGTGTACCACTCTGCAGCAACAAAAGCAATCTGAATTGTACCAAAACCTCACCAAAGAGGCCGTCTTCCTGGCTCAACCCTAGCCAGAAGCTGAGCTACCAAAGTACGTGCATTTTCTGCTTTATCACCTCCATGGTGCTTTTCTATTTCGATTTTAAATATGGAAGAGCCTGAGAGCCCATTTCAGCAAAATGCTTCTGGTGAGAGGGCAGCTATTCCCTGCTTGGGGCAGTGGCTTGTGGCCTCCCAGGGGGCATCCGGAGTCCGTCACACAGTAACAGTAACCATACACATAGCTAACGGCTCCTGCAGCTGTGTGGGCAATGCTGCTGCCTCCAGGCCCAGCGGCCTCTTCCCTCTCCTGCTTCTTCCCGTCTGTTCTGTGCCCATTCTCTGACCCACTCCACTGCTCTCCCCACACTCACTGAACATCAGAGAGAGTCTGACCTTTACTCCAGCTAAGGGCTAAATCCCTGGGGGAATTTTGCAGCAAAGGAGCAGGTGGGGTTACCCACATCCTCTTCCAGACATCACTGACACCAGGCTTGCTTCAGGCCCAGACTGTCCCCTGCTGGCAGAAGCATCCAGGGAGCTAGGAAAGCTCTGCGCCTGGGTGTTCCTCCTACAGGCGGCGGAATCTGCCTCCTCCACTTCCCTTCGCCCTTCCCCTATCCCCAGTATCCAGTCTCAAAGCAGTCCTGTTGATTCTTTTACCAAAGTCATCTCTCAACTGAACCAACACCTTCCGACTGGGCTCTCACTCCACAGTACAGAGGAAGTGAGCCCTTGAGGGGGCAGATCGAGGCCAGTCACATCCACGTCGAAAAACGAAAAGAAGCCAAACCCTTCCCTGCAGCTTTGGGTCCTGCTGGCTCCCTGGCTCTCAGGGCAGCCTCTCAGGGTTTCTCTCTGAACTTCGACGGGGGCGCGCACCCTCCCTCCTGCGTCTCCTTGCTTTTCGCTCTGCCTCACCCCGACCGTCCCGTTTTCCCGGGCTCCCCGTGACTCTAACGGGCTGGGAGGAGGAAGCGCCTGCACGACGCACTGTGTGACGCAGGCTCATCGCTCCGCCAGCTTCTCTGGCCTATGTAGTCACCAAGTCACCGTTTGTGCTCTTTCTTGCCACTCATATACATTTTCCTGAAAGCCAGACCCTTGCCTGTCCTGTGTGCCACACTCTTAGAGCCCTGGGCCCATGTGGCCAGGGTTAGTGTTCCCTAAGCATTTGCTGAATGATCCCAAATCTGACCTGGCCCGATTCTGCCACTGGTGTCTCAGTGGAGCAGGCTTCATGAGTTCCTGTCTTACCTGAGGGTTTGGCAGCCTTTGTGAAGGGAGGAAGAGGCTGCAGTGCCTTCCTGCACAGAGGAATGACTCCCGCAGTGTGGGTTTTACGCATGTGCAGGCCACAAGAACAGGCACTGGGCGGCGGGCAGGCCTCTCCGCAAGCCTCTGCCCCACGGGGCACCCAGTCAGTGACATAACAAGAACCCCGGTAGTGAGGGGGCAGAACTGGGTTCGAGCTGTGGGGTCCAGAGTTGTGTTAAGTCAGAGCCATAGAGTGAGGCACACTATCACTTTGAGGCACAAACACCCCAAATTTTCATGGGCCACTCATGGGCAGCCTCTGCCACCAAGATTCATGACCCGTGAAACAGCATGTTATCCCTGCTTCTCCTGACCTCTCCATGAAAGACCAGCTCTCCTGGATCCTGGGGCAACTGGACCCCAAGGGTACCTCCCTGGGGAATGGGTTTATTTTTTATCAGCAGGAATATAGTAGTTCCCCAGGATCAGCTGCTGAAGTGATTGGAAAAACCAAGCCCCAAGAAGTGGCCTTTAATTAGCCCCTGTAGTCATTCCAAACTAATTTTTTTAAAGTGCTCATTCATTTAAGTGGATGCTATGTGCTTTAAAATAAGAGCTGGCTGCGTCTCCTAGGAGAAAGTCACGCTCAGTGGCCTCTGTGAGTTCCAGCTCTCAGGTGTGGTGACCGCAGGGCAGCTCCATGCTGACGTCAGCTGCACTCCAGGTTCAGACTGGGACCTGGAGGCAGCAGATGGGAACCTGCGCTCCCCTGACCTTGAGAGCAGGGAGGTCAGGAGCCCTGTGGGCTGAGTAATCCTCTGAAGCACTTGCTGGCCTGGAAAGAATGTGTTTTTCAGGCTTAATCTGTTATGATATGTAATTGGAAAATGTAATTTGCTGTGTAAACAAGCAGTAGACTGGCCATTCTGCTGGCAGCTGCCGGTGCCCAGAGTACCTTCCCAGAGCCGCCTTCCTGCAGGGCTTCACCCCCTGGTTATCTCAGGCCCTTGACAGATGACACGCTGGGAAAAGCCTCAAGTCTGTATAGAAAGCGCATTTAATCCCAGTTTAACCAGGTGAGCTCGCCTCTTGGGACCCCCAGTTGCTAGATAAGAAGCACCTGACTTTGAAAAGGAACCAAACCCAAGCATGCACACTTCACAGCAGCTGGATTAATCCCAGCGCTCGCCGAGACTGCATGCTAAACCCGCTAAGCCTTTCTGAGAGTCTGTTTCACTTCTTTGAATACATCGGTTCCTGGGAGGGCACTGAAAATGTGTTCTCAAGCTGGTCCTGTGGGAGCCAAGGGGAGGGCAGACCTCCCAACTGACACCCCCAACCCCACCCATACCTCCCATCTTGCACTCCACACCCCACATCTCCTACCCCCCACCTCCACCCCATCCCACAATCTTCACCCCAACCCTACCCTCTACTCCCACCCCACCCTACAGTCCTCAGCCCCATACCCCACACCCCCCACCTTTACCCCCACCCACCACCTCTCACCTCTCACCCCTCACCCAGTCCCCACCCTATACCTTCCACCCCCTCCACCCCAAGGCCCCTGCCCCAACCCCTCACCTGTACCCCAACCCCCACCTCCCATCCCCTACTCCCAACCCCCACCTCCCACCCCTCACCCCCATCCCCACCCTACACATACCACCCCACACCCCCTTCCCCCACCCCTCATCTGCACCCCATCCCCTGTTCCCACCCCCACCCCTCAGTCCCTCAACCCCCACTCCCGCACTCACCACCTCCCTCCTGTGTGCCTCCCACTTCTGGCTCCTGGGTTTCTTTCCTTCGTCCTCACTGCGGGGCAGGGCTCTGCCCTGGGCCTTCCTGGGCCCTGGTTTATTTACTGCAGGCCTCACCAGGAGGGTGGCATGGGACTAATCTGACCCAGGGATGCCCCCTATCTTCAGAATCCAGGGCCCTAGAGCGCTGGGTGGGGGCAGTGCTAAGGAAGTCCATGGGTCCTGGAAGAAGCATGGTCTTTAGCCTAAACTACACCTGGGAGTGAATCCCGGCCCTGTCATTTGGGGCTCCCTGGATGCCATATCCCATCTTTCTGAACTCGTTTCTTCACACGTCTGTGGGGATGATGTTGACTTTCATGCTGATGCAGAGGTGAGGGGATCCCCTTGGCTCATAACCCTTAACCCTGTAACTGAGCAGCTTGGCTTCAAAATGCAGTCGGAAATTTTCTTTTTCTTTCTCTTTTCTTACTAGTCTCAAGCTGACTGCAGAAGCCTTTTCCCCTTAACCTTAAAACAGACTCCACATCCCTCCCTCTCCCACGGTAAACCCTGTCCACATTATCTAACTGTATGCTTACTTAGAAGTTACAGGGGTCAACCTTGAGACAGACCAAACCTGGAGACCCAGCTGCAAAATTCCAGAGATCCCCTTGAAGCCGTTAGCCCACAACCTGGTCATTGTTGTGATTATGCCAGTCCATGCTCCAGGAGGACTGTGATAGCCACTGAAACAAGAGACACAGATCTCACACCCCACATCGCTCACTTACCATTACAAAGTGAAATACCTCCCACATCAAGCTTTCCTTCTTAAACCCCTGCCCTCAGCCCAACCTTCAAAGCAGTTTCTTTAGGTGTAAACCTGGCCACTTCCCCCTGTTGCCATGGAAATAAAGTGGCTTTCCATTCACCGCTCTTGCTGTTGAGTTTGCACACGGCAAGCAGCCCAGCCTGCACTGGGTCACAACTTCTCAATTGCCTCCTTCTGCGAGAGAGGGTGAGGTGGTCAGGCTCCACAAAAGGCCTCAGATTAAACAGCTTCAAAGCTCCCCCTTGGGCAGCCTTCCTCTGTTCTCAACCTCTTTACCACCCTGCCTGCAGGATGCAATGGTCCTCACTACAGATGGAGCATCCCACTCACTGAGGAAGCACCTGCTCAGGAGGGTGTGATGACTGGGGACATGCAGCCGGAAGCCAGGGAATACCCACCACACCCCTCCCCATGCTCCATGCAGCATGTCCTGTGTTCAAGCCAGGGCAGTGACAAGGAAGGTCAGCACGGCCCCATGCTTCCAGCAGCTCAGTCTCTTCTGTGAGTGGCAGCAGTGCGAGGTGTGGGTTGGATAAGTGCTTTGGACCCCAACGCTAAGGTGGGCTACGTGGAGCTCCCAGGATGCTGGGGTCCCAGGCCCCAGTGAGTAAAGCTACCAGGAGGTTGGGGAAGGGAAGAGAGGCCGAGGTCAACAGCTTCACTTGGACTTTAGTTGTCCCCAGCCACAGCATTCCAACAATGGACGTTGTGCACCTGCAATCAGAGCCCATACCCTTCGTGTGCAGGAGCAGCGGAGGGGCTGGCACAGGAAGCACTCTCTGCGCCCCTGCCCACCTGCATAAAAGATTTTGTTGGTCACCCCCAAAGTAGAATAAAGCAGCCTGAATCATAATTAAGATGAGAAGGAGAAAAAGGTAGACAGTAATTAAGCAAGAAAAGCAATAAAGCTCAAATGGAGATGACATCGACACAGACATGTGAGTTTGCTGCACTTCTGGTTCCAAGCTTTCTGGAAGTATTGGCCAAAAGGGGGTCATCACGGGCCAGTCTTGATCCAGAGTCCACAAGATTAAAACAAGCCCTTACTCAGGGAATGTGCTGCTCTTCCTGGTTCTAGAGTCAGCAGACAGGGATTCCTCTTGGGAGGCCCCACGGTGTGGCACAAGCAGCCCAGGGACACACAGAGGAGGGAACCCTCTCAGGCTCAACAGCTGTGTGCTTGCAAAAAACAGCAGAAGCTGGCTGTCCACGAGGAAGCACCCTGAGTCCTGGAAAGTAAGGCTACCCAAGGCAACTGGCAAGAAGTCACAGGTAAAGCGTGTGCCCGTCCTTACTCTAAATGTGTACTCTTTGGTCTTGGTCTCTGCACATGTGGGCCCTCAGCTTTTCTTAATGTGTAAAGTCAGTTAATTGCCATTGAATCAGTGCCTGCTAGGTGACCGCACACTAGACACTAAGGTGACAAGGCTAAGAAAATAAGATGCTGGAACTGTACACTCGAAAATGGTGAGGATGGTAAATTGTATGTTATATATAGTTTACCAGAATTTTAAAAGGTAATAAATAAATACGGTAAAACCCCCTGCCCCAAGGCACTCACAGCCTTGGGAAGGGCATATGGCTTCTAAGTGTGGGGAATCTGTAGCTCCAAGCCTGTGTGCAGGCGATTTGTTGGAGCCATCTCCCTGGTCGTGTGCGGGCGCACCCTTCCTGGGCAATGACTCCACCATCCTGCTTGTCGCTGCATTCGAATGGCCCTGTGTGTGCAGACGGCACAGATGCACCATAATGAGAGTCCTTGTGTCCTTGCCTTGGGCGACACAAATGTGGCAGAGACTATAATATTTTATCTAGACTACAGGATGTGAATTCCTGTGTGTTCTTGCACTACCAACTTTAATAATGTCTTTGCATGCCATATATTCTCTAACAGGCAATAACAGATATAAACGGTCCTGGGTGCTCAGCGCTGCTGGGTTTTGGGGTCTGCTTTAGGGGAAACATGATGGCCAGGGTGTGAAAAGCTTTCTAAAACCTGGCACCTGGTGTGTTTGCTCTTGTAAAACACGTCCCCAGAACCAGCGGCCACCTGGCCTCTGGGGCCCCCTGCAGCTTATGTGAATACACGTGGAGTGATTACATATGTGGAGTGATTACACATGTGGAGTGATTACACGTGGAGTGACTACACATGTGGAGCAATTACACACGTGGAGCAATTACACACGTGGAGCGATTACACACGTGGAGCGATTACATGTGGCGGGATTACACGTGGAGTGATTACACACGTGGAGCAATTACACACGTGGAGCAATTACACATGTGGAGTGATGACACACATGGAGCGATTACACATGTGGAGTGATTACATGTGGAGCGATGACACACGTGGAGCAATTACACATGTGGAGTGATTACATGTGGAGTGATTACACATGTGGAGCGATTACACATGGTGGGATTACACGTGGAGTGATTACACACGTGGAGCAATTACACATGGAGCGATTACACACATGGAGCGATTACACATGTGGAGCGATTACACACATGGAGTGATTACACACGTGGAGCGATGACACACATGGAGCGATTACACATGTGGAGTGATTACACGTGGAGTGATGACACATGTGGAACAATTACACACGTGGAGCGATTACACGTGGCGGAATTACATGTGGAGTGATTACACACGTGGAGCGATTACACGTGGAGCGATTACACATGTGGAGCGATTACATGTGGAGTGATGACACACACGGAGCAATTACACATGGAGCGATTACACATGTGGGGCAACTACACACGTGGAGCGATTACACACGTGGAGCAACTACACACATGGAGTGATAACACACGTGGGGCGACTACACATGTGGGTGATTACACACGTGGAGCGATTACACACGTGGAGTGATTACACACGTGAGGTGACCGAAACGGATGCTCATGGCTACTTTCCCACCCTGGAGGAGACTCTGCCATCTGGGCTTGGACTAAGGTCAAGGCAGTGTGTGAATCCGATCTCCCCCCTTATGTAATAAGGTGTTTTCCAGATCTGTGGACCTGTTACGTCATGGCTTTGATGAATAAGAATGAAAAAGGTAAGTGAGAAAACGAACAAAACAAATATATCTGTAGGAATTCAGTGCTCTCAAAGAACTGCAGCTCATTGCCTTCTCAAAACTCAGATACTGCTATTCAAAGGAGATAGGATGCAGTAAAAATAAGTAACACAACGACTTCTGAGTGTCCATTTTGGGTAACTGTTGACTATAAGCCTCAGGTATTGCTTCTTTTGTGTGTGTCTCTATTGGTGTGTGTTTAACCCAACTGACCAATTTAGAAAATGTAATATTCTTTTGATATTTCAAAAATTTAAAAAATTAATTCAAAAAATTAATTCAAAAATGGTATGATTTTCACTAGAAGGCAAATAACATCAAAAAGGTATTTTAATGAGAAATTTCATCATTAGATATTCTTTTAGATTTTTTCCTTTGGAATTGCGGATGTTTCTGGAAAGAGCAAAGTGGTATCATGACTTCAGAGTGAGAATGTGGGACAGAGGCGGGCTGGAGGAAACACGTTTGGTGGGAGGTGGACACAGGCCTAGAGCCGGAGCTGGGGAGCCTGCAGCCTCCAGTGTGGGATTTGGTCAGCAGTGCAGGGACAGTGCTTCTCATCGCCCCTCCCCTCACTGCACTCTCAGAGCCCCCACGGCCGCTCTTGGGTTGCTGCTCTTCAGAACCTGTCACACTTTCCCAGAGAATTCATCTCATTTTCTTAACAGTTTGCACAGGTCTTCCATGCCCTGTTGAGTTCCCAGTGCGATGCTCCTCTCATTGCATGCATTGGTCAGTTTAGGCTTTGTTGTCTGCTCTGTGTGGTGAGGCTGGGGGGCTGGAACTGTGTCTTATTACTTTGTATCTCTCTGGTGCTAAATCTGGAGGAGATGTACAATCTGTTTCTTTTTAAAAATTAATTGTTTGATCCCCTTCGCCCACATGGCCTAAGGTGACCTAGTCCATCATGAATTCCCCCAGGCCTCTGGTTCCTACTTTCCCGTTTACCCAGGTGTCCACCCCACCCACTCCCCTGTCCAGGAACTCTGACCTGCTCCACCTCCTTACTCAAGCCTGTCACAGCGCCATCTCTGACTCTCCTGATGTCACTAGCTCTGGGTTCCCTCACCTCCTCGGGTATTTAGGGATCACAGCATTCATTTGTACATTTCACTTGCCCACCTTCCCCGCTGCCACCGACGGACTTGCTTCTCCAGGAACGCAAATCCTACATAGTGAATTGTAAATTTTCAAGTATTACCCAAGGGTCCTCTTTGTTCCCTGCAGTGTACCAGGTTGCTGATCTCTGGATTTATTCTCCTTGGAGCTTCCTCTCTCCTACCCTTCTCTGATCTGTCCTATGTCGGGGAGCTGGCTGCCTCCAGGGGGGTATGTGTCTGGCCCAGCTTTGGCACTGCTCACTGTGAATCTGGGTAAGTCCCCTCCCCACTCTGGGCCTTGGTTTTGCCACTTGGAAATGTTAGGTTGTTTGCTTGATCGCATCCTTTCTCTAGAGTTCTATGTATCTGAAAATCAACACATCTGTTCCTATTTTTCTTGATAACTCCTGAGCTTATCCATGGGGCTCTGATCTTGAATAGTGCTTCAGTACAATATTTGATACAAATTTGAGCAAAATCCAGTGAGATATTTTTAAACTATGTAAGTGTGATTTCTCCTCACTGCAACGAAGCATTATAATTTTCATGACTATGTCTACCTCTAAAGCATCTGCCATGGTTTCGACCGCTGTGAGACTGTAGTCTTTACCGAGTGGTCAAAGCCATCCCCAGCTTAATGAAAACCAACTATGTGTTCCTAAAATTATGAAAGTTCAAAATGACAGTGCTCATTTCAGTTCACAGAAAAAACCCTTTGTGTTCATTTTTTTAGTCACCTTAGCAGAGACTCTCTCAATTGTCAGTGCCTTTCTCAAAGCAGATCTTGAAGTGACAGAGCCTGCTGTTTTGAATGTAGTTGTGCGCCCTAATTTTTTAAAAGTCTCCAGTTGCAAAAATTACGTTGTTGTTAAGGTTGAGAATGTGTGAACTCAAGGCAGTCTGTAAATGTGGTGCCAAAGCTCCTTACATTGGTATTCAAACAATGTAACCTTACAGTCAACATATAGGACAGATACTTTCCCTCCCTCCCTCTCTTTCTTTTTGCTTTTTGTTCAGTGACGGTGTTATGTGGATAAGGGAACACATTACTCCTTACACATCGTCTTTATACAACATACACTCAGGCTCAGATTCTACCGCTATCCACTGCTTGCTGACATCTTTTTGAGCATATGACATCTATCAGGTAGCTGCATGGAGTTTAGGTCCAGATATTCATGGGTTCTGCATAGGAGCTCAGCCTCTAATAAGATCTGTGACAATGTCCCGTCTCTTACCCGTCTCTTAATATTCCTGTCTTGATATTCCATTTTTACTTTATAATTATTTTCTATCTTCATTTGGTTTTATGTTATGAAATATTTCATTGTAAACCGTTTCAAATCTTTTCTGGAACAGTGTGGCACAGAAACAAACCTCTTACTCTTCTCATCCTTCCTTCTTTTTTTCTTGGGGGAGGGTGGTTATTTCTGAATTTTATTTTTATTTTATTTTAAGTTACGGGATACTTGTATAGGATATGCAGGTTTGTTGCATAGGTAAACATGTGCCATGGTGGTTTGCTGCACCCATCAACCCATCACCCAGGTATTAAATCCTGCATCCATTAGCAATTTTTCCTGATGCTCTCCGTCTCCCCGCTCCACCCCTGCAACAGGTCCCAGTGTGTGTTGTCTCCATCCCTGTGTCCATGTGTTCTCATTGTTCACTTCACACTTACAAGTGAAAACATGCGGTGTTGGGTTTTCTGTTTCTGCGTTAGTTTACTGAGGAGGATAGCTTCCAGCTCCATCCATATCCTTGCAAAGGACATGATCACATTCTTTTTTAGGGCTGCATAGTATTCCATGGTGTATATGTACCATGTTTTCTTTATCCAGTCTGTCACTGATGGGCATTTGGGTTGATTCCATGTCTTTCCCAGTGTGAATAGTGCTGCAATGAACATACACGTGCATGTATCTTTATAATAGAATGTTTTATATTCCTTTGAGTATAGACACAGTAATAGGATTGCTGGGTCAAATGGTATTTCTGGTTCTAGGTCTTCGAGGAATCACCACACTGTCTTCCCCTAACCAAATTCAAAACAGTTAACGATTTATAAAATAATATATTCTTCTTTTCAAATTATCCATATTCAGTGAAACATTTCATGTGGAAACTAAAATTTGCTGGATAAAAATTTCACTTCACAGTTCACAGTCTGTTTCACTAACATTTGTGCATAAAACCTATATATCTGAAGGAAAAAATGCCTAAAAGCAAAGAGAATATGAGGGTAGCAATGGGGAAAACATAAATTGGCACCGAAATCTTTGAAAAGTATCCCAACTCAAGCTGTTTTAGGTTTATGCTTTACTCAATTTACCTTTATCAGAGTGGCCTGAAACAATATTTATTGACCTTATAATTTATACTAAGGGATAGCATATATGTTGGCTTTGGGCTTTCTAAGAAATAGTAAAAGGATAAATAGTGAATTGGTCACCTAATCGGGAAAGGTAGTTCCTTGGTAAGATGATAATTTAAGATGTGAATGACCACAGTGTATTGCCCTGTCCACCCCTTCAGCCTTATGGCCTCAGGCAAGGCGGCCACTTCAATACAGCCCTGCAGAGTCAGAGGACCTGAGTTCAAGCCCTAACACCTTTGTCTCTCTGATTTGCCCACTCTGACACAAGGCAGGCTTCTCACTTCTCAGAGTGTTTCCTCATTAGGAGTCTGATAATAATTCAGATCCTACCTCTCAAGGGAAAAAAGGAAATAGTACATACAACAACGCTCTATATAGTATACCTTGATGTCCCTAAATTATTATATTTCTGGATGCTTTTCCTGAAGCAAGTGTTTGGCTGGACTACCAAAGTCAGTAATTTCATAGTATTTATCGTAACTACTGTCCTCTCCATTTTACCTAAAACATTAATTTTCCAATAAGAATACACCAGAGGTTCTATAATTGTACTGCCAGACTTAATTTCTCACCCTTTCCCCCTTAGTCTTTGAATAAAACAATTTCTATACATTTATTGAAAACTCTAAGTCTGAATTATTTGATAACATTAACTTTGATTTCAGATACAGATAGATATATTTCTTCAGCCAAGTCATATTTTGATGTGGAAAACAATACTCCTAGTTCTGTTTGTCCTTTCATCCTATGGTGAAGACTTCAAGCACACTATAATTTATTCATGCCTTACCTTAGTCCTTCATGCCTCTACACTCTTATTATATGTATTTTAAATTAATTTTTTATTTTTATTTAAATTTATTTTTATTTTTTATTTTTATTACATGGTAATACATGCACAACAGAAAAAAATTAAGAGGTTAAGAAATGAAAAATAAGGTTTTGTGCCCTTCCCCACTCTTCTATTTCTACTCCCACTCTTAGCAGTTGAAGAATCCCTCCAGAAAAATCTCATGTCTATCTAAGCACGTCCATATGGATGTGGCTTCACATTATGGGCTCTGTCAACTAAAATTGCTCTGCGCTGTGGTCTTCTGGTCTAGCGATTATGCAGGCTGCATTTTCACAAGAGCACAGGAAGTCTGCCCCACTCTCTCCAGCCCCCAGCGAGGTTGTTCCCAACATCCCACAGAGAGTTCCCCCTACATCCCCTCCAGAGTCCCTTAGCTACGCTTGTCCGCAAAGCCCACCTGCCAATCCTCCCACGTCCCACTCCAGCTCCCACCCAATCCCCTCCCCCATCTCCCCACATACCCCACCGCCTTTGTTCCCCAGACATCCCTTCCTGGTCGCCCTACATCCCACTCCAGGGTCCCCCTAACCCTCCCAATCCCTCATGCCTCCATATCCCCTGCTGGTCCCCCCACACCCCCCCCCCCCGTCCCTTCACATTCCACTGCAGGATCCTCCTAACACTCCCCTGTCCCCTCAGACCCCACTCCCTGCCCCCCCAAATCTCACTCCAGGGTCCCCCCCAAGCCCCTCTCCCATCTCCCCACACGCCTCTTCTGGTCCCCTCTCCCCACTCCTGCCGCCTCCTCCGCAGGTGCTCACTGACCCCCAGCCGCCCCTTCCTCAGCTGCTCACTGATCTCCGGCCGCCCCCACCTCCGCAAGTGCGCACTGACTCCGAGACTTCCCCCTCCCCAGATGCGCACTGACCCTCGACTGCCCGGTCCCCAGGTGCACACCGGTCCCCAACTGCCCCCTCGGCAGGTGCGCACTGATCCCTGGACCGCCCCGTCCCCAGGTGAGCACTGGCCCCCGGCTGACCCAGCCTCAGGTGCGCACTGACACCCAGACTGCCCCCTCTCCAGGTGCGCACTGACTACTGTTCTGCCCCATCCCCAGGTGCACACCGGCCCCCGACTGCCACCTCCCCAGGTGATCACTGATCCCCGGAGCGCACCCTCTGTAGGTGCGCACTGACCCCCGGCCACCCCCTCCGCAGGATGGCACTGACGCCCGGACCGCCCCTTCCGCAAATGCGCACTGACCTCCAGACCGCCTCCTCCCCAGGTGCACACTGACCCCCGGCCGCCCCAACCTCCCCAGGTGCGCCCTGACCCCGACCGTTCCCTCCTCAGGTGCTCACTGACCCCCAACCGTCCCCTCCCCAGGTGCGCACTGACCCCCGGCCGCCCCCTCCCAAGGTGTGCACGGACCCCCGGCTGCCCCCGCCGCAGGTGCGCAGACTCCGCGACTGCTGCCTCTCCAGGTGTGCACTGACCCCTGGACTGCCCCGTCTCCAGGTGGCCGTCTCCTACTGCCACCTCCCCAGGTGAGCACTGACCCCCGGACCGCACCCTCCTGAGGTGCGCGCACTGACCCCCGGCCACCCCCTCCGCAGGGGGGCACTGACGCCAGGACCGTCCCTTCCGCAAATGCGCACTGGCCCCCCAGACCGTCCCCTCCGCAGGTGCACAGACCCCCGGCCGTCCCCACCTCCGCAGGTGCACAGACCCCCAGACCGCCCCCTCCCCAGGTGCACAGACCCCCGGCCGCCCCCTCCCAAGGTGCCCACTGACTCCGGGCCGCCCCCTCCTCGGGTGCTCACTGACCCCGGCCGCCCCCTCCTCGGGTGCTCACTGACCCCGGCCGCCCCCTCCTCGGGTGCTCACTGACCCCCGGCCGCCCCCTCCTCGGGTGCTCACTGACCCCGGCCGCCCCCTCCTCGGGTGCTCACTGACCCCGGCCGCCCCCTCCTCGGGTGCTCACTGACCCCGGCCGCCCCCTCCTCGGGTGCTCACTGACCCCGGCCGCCCCCTCCTCGGGTGCTCACTGACCCCGGCCGCCCCCTCCTCGGGTGCGCACTGACCCCCGGCCGCCCCCTCCTCGGGTGCTCACTGACCCCGGCCGCCCCCTCCTCGGGTGCGCACTGACCCCCGGCCGCCCCCTCCTCGGGTGCGCACTGACCCCGGCCGCCCCCTCCTCGGGTGCTCACTGACCCCGGCCGCCCCCTCCTCAGGTGCGCACTGACCCCCGGCCGCCCCCTCCGCAGGTGCGCACTGACCCCCGGCCGCCCCCTCCTCGGGTGCGCACTGACCCCGGCCGCCCCCTCCTCGGGTGCTCACTGACCCCGGCCGCCCCCTCCGCAGGTGCGCACTGACCCCTGGCGGCCGCGAGCGGGAACTGCCAGATTTTGTCTCTTGCTCCTGGGCTTCGTCTTTTTTAAACACTTTTCCCAATTATTGTTTTTCAGATTTGCCAAGTTATTTCTGATTCAACCTAAACCAACTCTTCAGCCGCGCCGTCTCAGGGACCCCAAGCCCCGCTCTGGTGGACGCCTGGAGCCGCCGCCTCCCGAGAGTCCACACCCCATCTTGACTCAAGCCTGCCCTGGGTGGGTATCACAGCGCATTACTGAATAATTGGTTTGGGAGACTCAAAAAAAGTGTTATGTTTTGGGGGTGGATTGGCTGGAAAATGCTTTAAAATATGAATTTTTAATGAGTGTGTAAATACCAGCCTCCCTCATCTCAGACAGGAAGAAGCTGAGGTCTGGAGGTCTTCTAAAGGAGCACAGTCCAGGGAGCCACAGAAGGCTGCCTTGAGGAGTGGAACTGCTTCAGGGATAAATGCAAAGTGTCCCCTGTCGGGACAAAAACCTCTCAGAGGAGGTTAAGGCCCACGGGCCATTCTTGAGCTGCTAGAACAAATTTCCTAAGATGATTGAATAGCAGGAAACAGAGACCAAAGGAATTGAGTTGAACACAGAGAATGAAATGAAGGAACTTCACTGCCCAGCGTAGGAAAAACTGAATACCAGAGAGTGAAGTTGTCCCCATGTACAGAATCACTCACGGAATCATACAAAATATCTGCAAAATGTCTTCCTCAGAACTGGCCTTGACAGCCTTACATGTGTGATGGAAGAAGACCGTCCTCTGATAGCACCGGAAGTGGCCTTCTTTTTCATGCTGGCACTGCGCATCCCAGCTTTCCCACACATGCCCAGCGTGATTGTGTCAACCAAGGGAGGTCGACCCAGCCTGTCCATTGGCCCTCCTCTGCAGTACTCCAACCCCAACAAGCCACTAACAACCACTGCTCTGTTTACATCTCTGTAGTTTTGCCGTTTCCAGGATGTCATATAAGTGACATCAAACAGTATGTGATCTCTTCAGATTGGCTGCTTTCATTAAGGAATATGCATTTAAGAGTCAACATATCTTGGCATGGTCTATTCCCCATGTGCTTAGGGAATTAGCAAAAAAAATGTAGACACTTTGTAGCCTATTTTAAATGGTTATCATATTTGTGTGCATAGAAACAAGTTTTACATATTAAATTATGAGCTGAGCAAGGCAGATTTAGCTTAATAATTTGGAAATGGAAAATGATGGCTTCTACCCTTTTTTGCAGCTATCATAATTGTCCATTATTATATCTCTGGCCAAAAACATTTTTATGTCATTATCTGTTTTTAATTTATTAATAATTTCTTAAACTAGACCATATTAATTTTTTTATTTCATTAAAGCTTTCTTCCATTGCTATAACTGTATATTTAATATGAACATACTTTATGATATATTCATATTAAACATTGTCAGCTAGGGCTGGGTGTGGTGGCTCACACCTGTAATCCCAGCACTTTGGGAGGCCAAGGCGGGAGGATCACTTGAGGTCAGGAGTTTGAAAGCAGCCTGGCCAACATGGTGAAACCCCATCTCTACTAAAAATACCAAAAAAATAAAAAATAAAAAAATAGCTGGGCGTGGTGGCACGCACCTGTAGTCCCACCTACTCAGGAAGCTGAGGCACAAGAATTGCTTGAGCCCGGGAGGCGGAGGTTTCTGTGAGCCGAGATTGTGCCACTGCACTCCAGCCTGGGTGACACAGCAAGACTCTGTCTCAAAAAAATAAAAATAAATAAATAAATATACATTGTCAGCTAATTCTGGCGTACAATAAAAAGGTAAGAAAACATTTTCCTTCTGATATTCTTAGTTGCATTTCAGGGGTAGCATGATTTCCCAGGAACATTAAAAATTCCTTTTGGATTTTATTACACAAATAAGGCACAGATCCCTTTTTATCATTAGCTCCATGACTAGCTATGTTGACTTTATGATAACTCTAAATTGGGAAAGGCAGCCTCGGAAAGAAGAGCTATTCAGAGTCGTCTTGGACTCCGCTCTTAATCAGCAGATGTGGTGAAATATCGGAGGGATGTGGGAATCATTTGTCTGGTGTGTATGTGCTGAAATGGGTAAGTGTGGGTACACTCAGGAGAGCTGGGGCCTGACGTTTGGGAAGTAGGGTCAGCGCAGTGCAGTTTACCGTGTGGGAGGGCATGAGGACTCATCGTGCGAACTGGATGAAAGGAGAGGGGTTGTGATAAGGAGAGGGTCTCTGATAATTTATCTGACAGGTGATAAGCTGGGTCTGATATCTATTCCTCAAAATAACCCCTTTCAGAAATTTGAGATTCAGAGACAGACCTTCGTTACAATTCTAGCTCTGTTGTTTTCTAGCCATGTAATTTTGTCATATTAATAAAGCTTTCTGAACTCGGTTCATATAAATGGGACACTGATCTGTAAATAGCAAGGTTATTGTGAGTGTTAAAAAATCAGATATATGCAAATCACAGTCACCAGATCTCAATTACTAGTACTAGAATTTTTCTTCTTTTTCTGGTACTTCAGACTTAAAGGGTGGTAATCCTAACCCTTCATGATACACATGATACATGGTCATTTGCCCATGCTGTAGTTATTAACGTTGTCTTATATGGTACTTAAATTTGACAAATGCTTTTTATATCCATAAATTAGGAAATTAAGGGATATTACTGCTAATGATAATTACTAAAACAGAACTCTAGATTTCACAAAGATATCTGGAGTCAACTGAATTTCCTCCAAATCTGACTCCCTTGCCCTATAATTCATGTGCTGACCTGCCCTTTGGGAGTCGTGGGACACAAGAGTAGCATTATCACATGTGCTCTTGTTTCTTGCACAGTGGATTTTGGTGCTAGATTTGCATGTTGAAAGTCTCTTGCTCCACCTACCATTAAATAGATTCCAAAGTAACCTAGCCGCATGTCTCACTGTGTTGCCCAGTCTTGTATTGAACTCCTGGGCTCAGAGCTTGAGCTATCACACCCTGCCAGTTTCTTGTTTTTTTTTTTAAATATAAAATAAAGTTCTCCCTTTTCTTCCCACAGACCTCATAGTTTTTTAACAGTAGAAAAATGGTTTCAAAATTATATAACCATTTATAAAATAAATGGAAATGAAATGAGGCTGGCTCACTTCTAGTTTAGTGGAAGACTCAGAACTGGAGACAGGAGCCAATTAGATTCAGAGGCAGATTTCAGAGGCTGGGCAGGGTGGCTCATGCCTATAATCCCAGCACTTTGGGATGCCAAGGTAGGTGAATTACTTGAGCTCAGGAGTTCAAGACCAGCCTGGTTAATATAGTGACAATATATTTACCAAATATATTGTCTTTATTGGTGTTTAGATATTATATTGGATAATATCTTTACCAAAAAAAAAAAAAAAAGAAACACATACACACAGAGACAGGTTACACAGGAAAGCTCTCCTTAAGCAGGGAACACAGAAAATAAACTTCATTAGCACTACATTCCTGGGGACATATCCTGATTACACAGGTATCAAACTCATCTGGGCTTCTTGTGTGGGATGCTCCCCTTTTAAAACTTTGATTGGATTTATGAGACATTTAAAAAGTTAAACCTCTCATAAAATAATGGAGAAAAACGATAAGGGCCTTGTGAGAGTTTATTTGAACATTTAAATGCAGCTCTTAAAAAAAACCTTAAGGTAAATGCCAGTAACTTTAGTTAAGGGTTTGCACTTGGGAGAAGTTATTTCATTTAGTGAAAATAACCACAATCTTTTTCCTCATCTTCACACACAATTAAAACAAATACAGCTGCTGCAACACTATACAATTCTTATGTACTAGAGCAAAAACAAAATATAAATGCACTTGTATTTATAAAACTTTGGTCAAGCTGTCCATAAGAAAAATCACCCTATTTTTTCCTCTAAGTTTCTAAAATGTCATTTACTATATCCCAGCATCTATAGTTATTTTAAAAATTTTGGAAAACCTTTTGTGCATCATCATAATTTTTATTCCCTGGCTGTTTGGTTTAGTGGCAAAAAACCAAAACCATCAAAAATTATGCTTCTCTTGAAGTCACTAAGTTGGTCTCAAGGAAGACAGCGCTGCATCCACTGGCCCCCAGCAGTAGGGACGTGTGGAAGATCACAGCAGCCAAGTCTATGCAGTCAAGGTGAAAGGAGTGCTTGCATGGCAGACATCAAACAAATTCCAGTAAACAGACTACAGACTCTGGCATCTCCTCTTCTGATTTATCTCTTCCAGGGCCGTAAACTTCTTTAGGCAGACACTGTAGAAGGCTTAGTCTTCAAGCTATTCTAACTTGTTCTTCTTCAGTCAGCAGTTTTGCTAATAGAGACTGGCCAGGTGCTGGGTGATAGACTGGACCTGGAGCTTGTTTCAGATGTGGCAGTGGGGGCCTAAGATCCTGCCCTGTCCGTGTCATCTGAGGTGGGGCGTCTCAGTCAGTTTCCCGTCTTCCCAGGTTCGGGTGGGTGATCAATGCACTCTGACAGAGTTCTTCATGTAGCCTTAACTCACTCCTTTCACCTAAGGTTCAGACAAAAATAAAAAGCAAATTATTTAAACTTTAATTACATGTGACCCTCTCCTTGAAGATCATAGATATAGATTTACCTAGTTATATACATATCTATTTGTCTAAATAACTCCCAATAACCCTGCTGTTGGGGTTCTTTATCAGTGTCACAAGTGAGCTGAATGTGGGCTCAGAAGGCTTTAGTAACATGACAAAATTTCACAGCTCCAAATTGGGTCCAGTACATCTTTTTCTTTTTGTTTGTTTTTATAGGGGGTCTCCCTCTGTTGCTCAGGCTGGAGTGCAGTGGTGCAATGATATCTTGCTGCAGCCTCCAACTCTTGGGTTCACATAACCCTCCCATCTCAGTCTCCCCAGCAGCTGGGACTATAGGCATGTGCCACATGTCTGGTAAGCTTTTAATTCTAGTCTAACTGTAACACCACTCACACACTCACATATCTAAATGTGGTCACCTTGAGAAGTACATCCTATACCTAGGTTTTATCACTGATTTCAAATTTTAAAAAATCAGAGGCCACACCCCATAATCATAACCTTCTCTCCTTTGGGCATGTTCACAGAATCATTTCCAATGCCCACATTTTTCTACTGCAGGGACCCTAGAGTTAGTAGAACCTAGTTTCTTTCCATTGGCCCTCAAAGTTCATCATTTCCACTGCTTAGCTTAATCACCATGATGCTCTTCAATATTGACCAGCAGCATCAAAAATTATCTGTCCATTTGACCTCTTACTGCCTCGTACTGTCTGATCTTACTCTGGATCTAAACACCAATCTTAGTGGCTTCATGTGTTTTCCTATTCGGCAGCCAGTTCTGACAGAGAACATGACTAGGAGACTGATCCTGGCCTAATATGGACACACAATACCCAGTAACTCTCAAATATATCTGGCAATCCCACTGCATCTTGCTATCTAAATTATTCTTGTAGCTCCATAAATACTTCAGATCTACTCCATGGCTTTTGCGTCATGCACATACTTATCTTTATCATACTTTACACAGATGGAATTTCCTTCTCCTACAAAGATGAATTAAATTTTCTCACCAATTACCTTAGCTCTCTGCCATGAAGTCTACAGTTATACTTTAATCCGTACCCATCCATTACTACTTCTTGCCCATAAAACTGAAGTATTTTCTTCCCTTGTCATGTTTAATGGATTCAAACTCAAACTTTATCTCCTGCCCTTGGGAGCTTCATGTTACCACTTATACAATAAATCTCCTTTACCAGCTCCCTCTCCTACTCTTCTCAATGTATCATCATGAAGCTTTTGAAATAAAAACCTCATTTAAACCTATTTTCTCTCTAGTATCTGCTTTCCTTTGCTTTCCCTCACAGTTGAACTGAAAATTGAAAGTCAAAGTGGTAGCATTTCCTCATCCCCTCTCACCGTTTGACTTACTAAGACCACCAATGGTCTGTTCATTAATATGTCTTGCCAGCACCACCAATAATTGTTCCATCAAATACCTAATGGGTGATCCTTAGTCTTTTACTTAGAACAAAACAGAACTGAACTATTATCTGCCTTTCATACTACTGTTTTAAAATTACTCTGTAGTCTCTATTCCCCTGAGTTCTCTGCAAAGAGCACAAATCATACTATTAAAATGACCCAGAATTCCATCCTAGACTCTCTTCTCTCTTCTATCTTGGAACTCTTAATTCCAAGTGTGCTCTTGGAGCACACTATCTTGGAACTCTTAATTCAATTGCTTCCATTTCTTCCGTTGCTATCTCCAAACTGACAGTGACAGATTCTTGTCTGGATTCTACTTCTGAGATCATTTCCACTTGTACAGTTGCAGACAATGAAATGTCTACAGACATTACCTCCCCCACAAAACCATATAAAAATACACCCCCTAGTCACCAATATTTGTTAATGACAACACCAGGCATCCATGAACCAATCTTTTACAGGGCTCCTAAGAAGTGGACAATCACAATTAAGCATGACTTTATCTGTTCCCTGTTTACTGTCACCCTTCATCCACATGTACATCCACCCCAATCCACACACATTTTTTTCTTCATTCTTCCTTTCCCACAGTCTAAACATACATGTCACTCCTCGGAGAACTATTCTCAATCTCAGCCTATTGTACTTATTTATGTACTGTATACTTCCACTAATCTAATTACAGAAAATCAACTCTTTTTTTTTTTTTTTTTTTGAGACAGGGTCTCTCTCTGTCCCCCCAGGCTGGAGTGCAGTGGTATGATCACAGCTCTGTGTAACCTCCAATTCCTGGGCTCAGGGTGGTCCTCCTGCCTCAGCCTTCTGAGCAGCTAGGACTACAGGCATGAGCCACCACCATGCCCAGGTAACTTTAAATTTTTTTGTAGAGATGGGACCTCAGTATGTTTGCCATGCTGGTATCCAACTTCTGTCCTCAAGTGATCCTCCTGACTCAGCCTTCCAAAGTGGTGGGATTACAGGCATTAACCAACAAGCCCAGCCCAGAAAAATCAACTCCTGTGTGCCAAGATTAGATAAGTTTTCCTCTGACTGTTACATACGAACTAGAATTTGAGAAAAATTACATGTCCACAGTAACCTAAACTCCCCTCAGAGAGCTTGCCACCAAATACCTGTAGTCCAATTAAACAATAATAATTTTCACATTAAAATTTATTGACCAAAATAAATGGGGTGTGTCTGCCCTGGCAAAAATTTCTCCAGTACTCACCAGAAACCAAACAGAGGAAAATCCAGTGGAGCCAGGTCTTTATGGTGGTCGCCGTCACCACACTCCGGTGCTCAGAGCTTCTTCCACTCTCCCAGGAAAGCACCATTTGAGTGGTGAACCCTCTTTTTATGCAGTTGATAACCTCATCAATTATGTGCTAATCAGTCCTATCATCTCATCAACCATATAATCCAAAGGACCCAGCTGAATAACTTGGGTCCTGTTAAGCCAAATCTAATCAAGCCTAGCCTCTTTAGTGAAACTTTTCTCCTCAGGCAAATTGCATATATCCAGTTAAGGAAAGTTGATTATGTCCCCGGATTTTGCACCCAAGTTATTCAGGTGTGGTGACAGCGACCTCCATAAAGACCTGGCACCATTGAATTTTCCTCTGTTTGGTTTCTGGATTTAGAGCCACAGGAAATCTTGGGATTACAACTTTGTTTGCTGCACATAAACCTTGAACAAATCTCCAACTTGTCCATTAGATTTTTGACTGGTAGGATTGGAATGTTGTAGGGACTAGGCAAGGGATTATAAATCCTCATTTAATTAATTCCTCTATAATTGTTGAAAGTCCCTGAACTGCCTCCAATTTTAGTGGATATTGGGAAAATTTAGGCAATGGTTTAGAATAGTCTATTTGATATTTTATAGGTTTAATACTTTTAATTTTTCGTATGTCATTTGAGGAGGACACCCACAACATTTGAGTACTTTAGAAAGGTGAGGGTTTGTGTACATCTGAGTGTCAATGTTATCAATTCCTCCCTGTAGAGAACAGAGAACTTTGTGTTCTGGTGAATCTGGAAACTCCAAGATGATTTCTCCCTTGAAAGAGAATGTTATGTGTTCTCTCAACTCAGAAAGTAAATCTCATTCCATCAAATTTCCTGGGCAGTATCACATAGGAGGAAAGCATGCTTTTCTAAAACGGTCCAAGCATGATTTGGACAGGTTGAGACATGAGGATTCCCTGGATATGATTTGAAACACCCACCACAGAAATATTTTTTTACTCAGAGGGATATTTTGATTTATTAGAGTTGTTATTAAAGTGAATACAGTGACTCTAGTAACCACAAATAGTGTACAAGAATCTTCATCATCTTAATATTAGTTAATAGCTAAGATTTGGAAGCAACCTGTGTCCATCAACAAATGAATGAATAAAGAAAATGTGTTATGTATACACAGTGGAGTACTATTCATCTATAAAAAACAAAGAGATCCAGTCACTTGCAACAATATGGATGGAACTGAAGATCATTATATTAAGTGAATTCAGCCAGGCACAGAAAGACAAACATCACATGTTCTCACGTATTTGTGGGATCTAAAAATGAAAACAATTGGGCTGGACGCGGTGGTGCACACCTGTAATCCCAGCACTTTGGGAGGCTAAGAGGGGGCAGATCACGAGGTCAGGAGTTTGAGACTAGCCTGGCCAACATGGTGAACCCCCATCTCTACTAAAAATAAAAAAATTAGCTGGGCATGGTGGTGGGCACCTGTAATCCCAGTCACTCGGGAGGCTGAGGCAGGAGAATTGTTTGAACCCAGGAGGCGGATGCTGCAGTGAGCCAAGTTCATGCCATTGTACTCCAGCCTAGGCGACAGGGTGAGACTCTGTCTCAAAAAAACAAAACACAAAACACAAACAAATAGAAAAGAAAATAATTCAACTCATGGACATATAGAGTAGAAGGATGGTTACCAGAGGTTGGGAAGGGTAGTGGGTTGGGGAGCTGGCAGTGGGGAGGTGGGAGTGGTTAATGGGTACAAAAAAATAGAATGAATAAAACCTACTATTTGATAGCACAATAGGGTGACTATAGTCAATAATAACTTAATTGTACATTTAAAAATAACTAGAAGAGTGTAATTGGATTGTTTGTAACTCAAAGGATAAATGGTTGAGGGGATGCATTACCCCATTGTCAAATGATGTGCTTATTTTACATTGCATTCTATATCATAATATCTCATGTACCCCATAAATATATATACCTACTATGTACCCATATTTTTTTTTAACTTCAAAAAAAGGTATTACAGGAAGTACCTCACCAGATAATTCCTCCGGTCCTCCACCCCTGCAGAGTGGATTATTGTCAAACCCTCAAGGACTTTCTCTGATGGGAAAACAGTGTGGCCCAAAGGGAGCCAGCCTATTAGAGGACTACTTCAAGAGTGGATGACATGTCTTCCAGAGACCTCATTGTTTGCAATGAATGCAGCCATCTCGAGATACAGACCTCACCCAGGGTTCCTTTGTTTAGGACAGCTCAGTTTTGAGTTATAATATATATAAGGAGGTCTGTTTCTTTAGCTGTTGTACGTATGATATTAGTTTATTAGCCTGTTCATTCTTTCTTTTAGCATGTTTTATTGCTCTAAATGTCTTTCAAAGAGCTTACTCGTAGTGACCAATTGGGTCATATCAATGACTTTCTATCCAATATTATGTTTTTTAATCTGGTCACCAAGCTCTGTTAAGAGTTTATTCATTTGGCCGGGCGCGGTGGCTCAAGCCTGTAATCCCAGCACTTTGGGAGGCCGAGACGGGCGGATCACAAGGTCAGGAGATCGAGACCATCCTGGCGAACACGGTGAAACCCTGTCTCTACTAAAAAATACAAAAAACTAGCCGGGCGAGGCGGCGGGCGCCTGTAGTCCCAGCTACTCGGGAGGCTGCTGAGGCAGGAGAATGGCGTGAACCCGGGAGGCGGAGCTTGCAGTGAGCTGAGATCCGGCCGCTGCACTCCAGCCTGGGCGACAGAGCGAGACTCCGTCTCAAAAAAAAAAAAAAAAAAAAAAAAAAAGGAGTTTATTCATTTAAAAGACTGTAAAGCACTTCAGTTGTTCCATTATGTATTTTAAGCCTAGAATGATTTTATACATAAAATTTTAGTCCAGGTCTGTAATAAGGAACTGGTTTATCCTTTTTGTTTGTTTTCATGACTGGATAATGGACCAGGCAATTTTTTGTGGGAAGACAATGGGAATAGCACTTAAGAGGTATTTTTTTTTTTCCCTGATATCCTTTGTGCCACTCCTGTAGGAGTAGCTTTTGAAGGAACAGTAATACAGTTATAAATTTTGTTTTTTAATCTTTTTGAGACAGATTCTTACTATGTCACCCAGACTGGAGTACAGTGGCACAGTCATGGCTCAGTGCAACCTTGACTTCCTGGTCTCAAGCCATCCTCACATCTCAGCCTCCTGAGTACTTGGGACTACAGGTGCATGCCACCACATTCAGCTAACTTTGTTTTCTGTTGTAGAGCCATGGTTGCACTATGTTGCCCAGGCTGGCCTTGAACTCCTGGGCTCAAGAGATCATCCCACCTCAACCTCCCAAAGTCCTTGGATTTCAGGTATGAGCCACTGTGCTGATCCTAACCATGGTTAAAATCTGACAAAAGTTCCCAATTGACAAGAAAATTTGGTTATATTTATTATATGTAGCATTTTATAACAACCAGAATCATGTCTTACAGCTTCACATCAGGTCCCTGAGATCTTTATAAGTTGTATATAAAATTAGAATACTTACATTTATAATATATTTATATGAATATAACTTTAGAAGATATTTAACAAAAGTATGACTGATAACAGATTTTCATGAATTTATATAATTTTTGGAACATTTATGTCAATAACATGCCTATAAGTGTAACTGAAAGATCTTCCATCACTTAGCACTTGACAATGTCTCCCATATATTTTATCAAATAAGTCTAACCATTTAATCTCTATAAGGTAAGAAGCAATATTTTTAAGGGTTTCCAGGGGTCAACCTTCAAAATCCCAAAGTTAGTTTTAGGCCAAAAAGAATTAATGTAGGTTTTTAATCTTGAAGAAACCTGCCAAAGATGTCAGAAGACTCGAAACACTCAATCAAGCAGAATCAGGGGTCATCGTTAAATAATAGCAATACATAAAGTTACTTGGATGTAAAAACATGAACCCTTTTATAGCTCTGTTTTCCTAAGTAATCTAAAACCTAATTAAGAGAAGACAAGAGTTGCCTTGAAAACATGTACAGTCTTTATTTTTGTCTTTTAGGCTAGTTATTAGAAAGGTAAAAAAAAATTTCCTGTAGTGCGATTGCTTTTGTTTATAAGAAGCCCATTTAGATTATTTGGAAGTGAAAAGGTTACTTGAATTTCATCAGACAGGTGGAGAGTGTCCGGGACTGTGAGTGTACTCTGTATTATAGAGAAACGTAACCGAAAAACTGGTACCTTGGACAGGGAAATCCATGGCTCTTAGTAACCACATGAAAAGTTATCTGACTATACATATGGAATAATTTTGATATATCAAGAAAAACGGGCCAGCTTTGGTGGCTCACGCCTGTAATCCCAGCACTTTGGGAGGCTGAGGTGGGATGGTCTCTTTACCCAGGAGTTTGAGATCAGGCTGGAACATAGTGAGACCCCATCTCTATGAAACTAAAAATAAAAACTTAGTCAAGCGTGGCTGGTGTTGTGGGAGGAACCAGGTGAGAGGTAATTGAATAATGGAGGTAAGTCTTTCCCGTGCTGTTCTCGTGATAGTGAATAAGTCTCATGAGATCTGATATTATAAGAAAGAGCTTCTCTGCACAAGCTCTGTCTTTGCCTGATGACATCCTCCTAAGATGTGACTTGCTTCTCCTTGCCTTTTGCCATGAGGCCTCCTCAGCAATGTGAAACTGTAAGTCCATTAAACCTTTGTTTTTTTTTTTAAAAATTGCCCATCCTCGGGTATGTCTTTATCAGCAGCATGAAAATTAGACTAATATTATAAATTGGTACCAGTAGAGTTGGGTGCTGCTGAAAAACTAGCCGAAAATGTGGAAGCGACTTTGGAACTGGGTAACAGGCAGAGGTTCTAACACTTTGGAGGGCTTAGATGAAGACAAGAAAATATGAGAAAGTTCGGATCTTCCTAGAGACTTGTTGAATGGCTTTAACCAAAATGCGGATAATGATATGGACAATGAAATCCAGGCTGAGGTGGTCTCAGATGGAGATGAGGAACTTGTTAGGAACTGGAGCAAAGGTGACCCTTGTTATGTTTTAGCAAAGAGACCACCAGTATTTTGCCCCTGCCCTAGAGATATGTGGAACTTTGAACTTGAGAGAGATGATTTAGGGTATCTGGCAGAAGAAATTTCTAAGCAGAAAAATGTTCAAGATGTGACTTGGGTGGTGTTAAAGGCATTCAGTTTTATAAGGGAAGCAGAGCATAAAAGTTCAGAATATTTGCAGCCTAACGATGTCATAGAAAAGAAAATCTCATTTTCTGAGGGGAAATTCAACCCAGCTGCAGAAATTTGCATAAGTAATGAGGAGCCAAATGTTAATCCCCAAGACAATGGGGAAAATATCTCCAGGCCTTGTCAAAGATTTTCACAGCATCCCCGCCTATCACAGGCCTGGAGGCCAAGGAGCAAAAGTGGTTTCATGGGCCAGGCACAGGCTCCCTGTATTATGTGCAGCCTAGGGACTTTGTGCCCTGCATCCCAGCCACTCCAGCCATGGCTGAAAGGGGTCAATGTAGAGTTCGGGCTGCAGCTTCAAAGAGTGCAAGCCCCAAGCCTTGGCAGCTTCCACATAGTGTTGAGCCCACGAGTACACGGAAGTCAGGAATTGGGGTTTGGGAACCTCTGCCTAGATTTCAAACAATGTATGGAAATGCCTGGGTGCCCAGGCAGAAGTTTGCTGCAGGGGTGAGGCTCTCATGGAGAACCTCTGCTAGGGCAATGTGGAAGGGAAATGTAGGGTTGGAGCTCCCACACAGAGTCCCTACTGGGGCACCACCTAGTGGAGCTGTGAGAAGATGCCCACCATCCTGCAGACCCCAGAATGGTAGATCCACCAACAGTTTGCACTGTGCATCTGGAAAAGCTGCAGACACTCAATGCCAGTGCATGAAAGCAGCTGGGAGGGCAGCTATATCCTGAAAAGCCACAGTGGCAGAGCTGCCCAAGACCATGGGAGCCCATCTCTTTCATCAGCATGACCTGGATATGAGACATGGAGTCAAAGGAGATCATTTTGGAGCTTAAGATTTGATTGCCTCGCTGGATTTTGGACTTGCATGGGTCCTGTAGCCCCTTTGTTTTGGCCAGTGTTTTGGGCCATGTATTGTTACTAACCTGTGAATTGCCTGATTATATTTATTTTTATTTTTTTGTTTTCTCTCAGATTTTTGATATAATTAAATTTTATTCTAAATTTTCTAAAGAATGTTTTCATGTTTTCCAATTTTATACTTAGCACTTACATACCATGTTTGTTCATGGATATCACAAAAGGCAAGGATTTAATTACATTTATTTCCGTTCGTGATTAGTGATATGCAGGGCCATCTCTAACCCCAAAATTTAGGCTCAGCACAGGAGGTCAGGTGGGTTCTTGGCTTTAAGCAGGAAAGAATTTAAGAATGAGCCACCACAGCGGAGTGAAAGCAAATTTATTAAAAAGTGAAGGAATACAAGTGCGGCTGCTCCACAGGCAGAGCAGGGCTACCCCACAGGCTGCTAGATGGGTATTTTATAGCTATTTCTTGATTGTATGCTAAATAAGGGGTGGATTATTCATGAGTTTTCTAGGAAAGGGGCAGGGAACGCCTAGAATAAGTTGTTTCCCCCACAGACCATTTAGAATAAATTCCAGACATTGCCATGGCACTTGTGAACTGTGATGACACTGGTGGGGTGTTTTCTAGCATGCTAATGCATTATAATTCGCATATAATGAGCAGTGAAGGTTGCTGTTCTAACCACCTTTCTTCTAGCTGATTTAGGCTGGTTTCTTTACTGTATCCTCTTATCGAGGTAGAAGGTGGGGCTGGGACACTGGACCAGGTTGAGGAGCAGCTAAAAAGGGACTGGAGCAGAAGCGGCTTTCCAATCAGACATGCCCACCAATGTGCCATGTCAATTTACCATTACCAAGGCAACACCCAGGGGTTACCACACCTTTCCATGGGAATGACCTAATGACCCGAAAGTCACTATCCCTTCCCTAGAGTTTTCTGCATAAACAGCCCCTTAATCTGCATGCAATTAAAAGTGGATATAAAGTTGACTGCAAAACTGCCCTGAGCTGCTACTGTCTGCCTATGGAGTAGCCCCGCTCTGCAGGAGCAGTCACAGAGCTGTAACCCTGCTGCAGCTATAACACTGCCTCTTCAATAAAGGTGTTTTCTTTGACCTCTAGTTTGCCCTTGAATTATTTCCTGGGCAAAGCCAAGCACCCTCTGGGCTAAGCCCCACTGTGGGGCTCACCTTGCATCAGCTTGGCACCCAACATGGCATGAAGAAAAAAGACAGTGTCATGGGAGATGGCAATTGGTAATTGAGGAGTGGCAATCTGCCAGTCAGCAGCCAGCAGCAGTCTGTGAATCAGTGATTGGCCAGCAGCAGTCTGCAATGCAGCAGTTGACAATAGGCTAGCAGCAGTCAGCGATCAGGGGGATGCTGGTCAGCGGGACAGTGATCAGCAGGATGGCAGTTGGTGGGATGAGGAGTGGAAAGGCGTCGAAGCCTAGCTGTAACATCTGAGCTGAACACAAACCAAAGGCTCTTTTCAGAACCATCATTTTCCCTGGCAGGCAGTGGAGTCATTCAGATGGGCAAACAGCCATAGTGACACTGCCTCATGTGGGGCCTACCACTCCCACCAGCAGCCTGGTGGGTTACTGACACAGTGCAGGCCCCTCCCACTGCAGCAGCTGAGCCCACTGGCAGGGCAGCCATAGTGTCACCACCTTATGTGACACCCACCTTTCTGACTGGCAGACAGAGAGTTACTGGGTTACTGGACCCCCTGTGCAGGTCCCGCCCATTGTGGCAGTTAAGTCCACCCCAGCTGAGGTATCCTGGGGAGAGCTTTACCTGGGTCCCATGGGGAAAATCAGTCAGCACCACATCTGTCCTGCTGGACAGGTAAGTGTCCCTTCTGCCCCCACCCCCATAGTATCAGGAGAACTAGGAAATAAAATAAAAGCCTTTGGCTAGACCACGTCCTTGTCACCCCTTCCCTGAGTGCTTTCTCTTCAGACTCCATTGTATTGTTCCATTAGTTATTTTATTTTCAGTCCTAAAATGTGTGCAGTCTTGCGTTTGGTTTTAACTTTGTTAATTGTTTGGGGGCAATTAAGGCAGGGTCCTTGGTTGTGAGAGGTCCCCACTGTTTTCACTCTGGGATGCTAGAGTCATGTTGTTTGGTGACCCCAATTTGGTCTTGGATTGACTGTTGGCCACTCTCTGGGCGCCCCAGGGTTTTCAGCATTTGGTGAAGGGAAGGTTTTTGGTTGAAACTTGGCTCTTCTGAGTTTTCAGCACTGGTATTTTGGCCACCCTCCAGATGCTCCGGGGTATTTGTGTTGATATTCCCTCTAGGATTCTGAGGGATATATGAGTTATAGCCCTCTCCCTAGGGGAGTATTGGTCTTGCCCTTTTCTGCCCTATAAGTTAGAAGTATTTTAATAGCAAGTTGCTAACCTCTTCCTGTGTGCTGTCTTCCAACTAGCTTGCTCAAGCCACTCTTGGTCAAAGGAATTGGGAGTTCTCAGGCCCCTGGCATAATGGAGAACCACCTACAATGGTAGAAAATTGGCCATGTGAGTACTTTTTTCAGTGTCTCTGCTACTGGATAGGTTCTCCAGCAGGTTAGGGCCTCTGAGGTCTCCCCTTGGGCAACACTGTTTACCTCTTCCGTTTCTCCCTTCCACAGTCCCTCCCTTCCATTTGTTTAGCCCACCTCTCTACCAACTGTTGCTCTCTGTGGCATTTAGGTTCAAAATCCAACTGCCCATTTGAAGCTCATAATCCACTTAAGGATTAAAGCTCATAAGCCCTAAGGAACTTGACTCAAACCCTTAGAAACCTTAGCCACCATCACAGGTCAGGCATGAAAGGGAATTCAAGTCCTTAGACTCTGGCAAATGTAATTCTCTATAAGAGACTAGCGTTGAATTATTTACTAGCTGAACAAGGAGTCTGTGAAGTTATTAGTAAAACCTGCTGCACATATATTAACAAATCTGGACAAGTTGAGATTAACATTCAAAAGATCTATGAGCAAGTTACCTGGTTACATAACCAGGGCACTGACTCCCAACTATATCTGGTCAACTATCAAAAGTACCTTCCAAGTCTCACCTGGTTTTTACGTCTCCTAGGACCTTTGATAGCTATCCTGTTACTATTCTTTGTCACTTCCTTGCTTAACCTCTTAGTAAAGTTTGCGTCTTCTGGATTACAAAACTTCCAGGTAAAGACAATGCTGGCAGAAGAATTCCAACCCATCCTGTCTACTGACCCAGATAATGAAAAAGTGTCCTGCCTCTGGGTCCCTTAGTTGAGTTACCCAGGTATTTTTACTCTTCCAGTGCTAGGCAGGGCCTATGCCCATAAGCTCAGCAGGCAACAGTGACAGAATACAGACCTCTGCCCTTCTACAGCACCCTTAAGACTAAGGAGGAATATGTAATCACTGAGGAGAGGATGAGGTAGGAGGTGGAACTTCACTCCAGAGGCAGGGCTCAGACACTGGACCAGATTGAGGATTAGCTAAAACAAAGCCAGAGCAAAAGCAACTTTCCAGATATACCCACCAGTGTACCATATCTATTTACCATGGCCATGGCAACACCTGGGGGTTACCTCCCTTTCCATGGCAATGACCTGATGACTCAAAACTTACTACCCCTTACCTAAAAAGTTCTGCATGAATCACTAATCTGATATCAAAGGAAATCTGGCTGTGCATGTGTGTGCTCTTACTATAGGTATCTGATACCTTGGCATCAACACAGAAACCCAGGACTGGGAGCAGGGACACATGTGGCACAGGGGGAAAATATACTGACTTCTGTCAGCCCAAAAGAGCAGGGCCTTATGGTGGCATGTGGTAAATGGGGCAGGTGACACCAACGGATTTAATGTGATTTTAAGCTGTGAACTGTGGAGAACTTTTTCCTATAGAAATAGTCATTATTGTGAAAATTCTGATTTGAATATTTCACCCATAAAAATAGTTGAACCATTACTTGGCTTAAAATATTTGAGTTAAACATTTTTGTTCCCACCATGACTTTGTGGCTTTCATTGGACCAACCCACCATTAACAGTAACAAAACTTAAATGAAATACATGAAACAGCTGCTTTAAGGCATGAGGGTAGCCTGTTCACACAGGATTTTCTGAGGTAGAATTCATGAGAAAGGGGAGAGTCAACGATGTATCACACTGGTTTTTCTTAAGCACTTGAAAATTAGCATGAAGGGAACATAAAGCCCCAGAAGATAGCCTACCTAGGTTGAAAAAAAATAAGCAGAAATTTTTGTTTTGTGCAAAATAGTGGGGCTTCTGCTTCTGGGTAGGATGCAGTGAATAAAGATGAAACAAATATAGGAAAAAAAAAAAAAAAAAAACGGATTCATTTAAATTGTAAGCTTTAAAGGCCAGAGAGGAAGACATAAGATTCCAAAAGTAAAAGAGCCTTTGTTAGGAGAAGTGAGAATATTAAATATTTACACACAGAACAGAAAGGTTCTTAAAGAAAAAAAAGCCCATGGCAGCAAAAATCTCTATGTTACGACACTTGTACCTGATTCTGGGAGATATTCGTGCAAATTTAACCACAATTATCCAGCACTGCCAATTTTTATTTAAATAGATTCATTTGTAATTAGTTCTATTTTTGCAATGTTAAATTTTGTAATATATTGCCTAAAGTTATCAATACTATATTATATACTTTAAAATTTGCTACAGGTTGTTATGTAAGTGGTTTTATCATAAAGAAAACAATGAAAAACGAGGGAAGCAACCTTTGGAGAGGATGAATGTGGCAAAGATGGTGGTGATGGCTTCATGGGCTTATCCTTATCTCTAAACTTATTAAGTTGTATACATTAAATAACAGCTTTTGTCAATTCACTTTGATAAAGTGGTTTAAAAACAAAAAGGCAAATTTATGCACCATAAGACTGTACTTTTAAAGTGAGTCTTTCATAATCCATGTTTGATTTAATCATTACCATGTACATATATACCATTAATATAGTTAGGACATATAATTTTGTGTTCTACATATATTAGTTCCATTGAATGTCACTGTCTTTTTGTTTTGAGCCAGAGTTGCACTTTTTTGCCCCGGCTGGAGTGCAGTAGCATGATCTTGGCTCACTGTAACCTCCGCCTCCTGGGTTCAAGTGATTCTCCTGCCTCAGCCTCCTGAATAGCTAGGACTACAGGCATACACCATCATGCCCAACTAATTTTGTATTTTTAGTAGACATGGGGTTTCACCATGTTGGCCAGGCTGGTGTCGAACTCCTGACCTCAAGTGATCCATCCATATCAGCCTCCCAAAGTGCTGGGATTACAGGTGTGACCCACCATGCCCGTCCCCATTTTCTAACTGACCCAAATCTACGTGTTTAAAACTGAATTAAAAACATAGAGTTTGGGCTGGGCACGGTGGCTCATGCCTGTAATCCCAGCACTTTGGGAGGCCGAGGCAGGCAGATCACAAGGTCAGGAGATTCAGACCATTCTGGCTAATACAGTGAAACCCCATCTCTACTAAAAATACAAAAAATTAGCCGGGTGTGGTGGCGGGTGCCTGTAGTCCCAGCTACTTGGGACGCTGAGGCAGAAGAATGGCATGAACCCAGGAGGTGGAGCTTGCAGTGAGCCGAGATCATGCCACTGCACTCCAGCCTGGGCGACAGAGCGAGACTGTTTAAAAAACAAACGAACAACAACAAAAAAAAAATTGGAGTTTAATCAACCTATTATTCAGCAACGACATTTAATGCTTGCATTTTTGACAGTACTAATTTAATCTTATTACTTCTTACACAATTCTGCATTCAATATTCCCAGGTTATTTCAGAATTGTACATTTCATCCCACATATTTTAAGTAGAAAGTCTGCTCAAAACCATAATTTTTTTCTCAAGCATGTGCTTGATGGCTTTATGTCTTGTCCCCCAGCTATACATCTCAATGGCTTTTTAGAGTTTTCTTCCCTGTCTTTTTTGACAGGAAAGCTGCCTGAAGGTTCTTCTACTATCATGTCAAGATTGTTTTCTCAGTGGAAAAATGCTGGTATTGACTAAGGAATGAGTAATTTACTGAGGACTGCCCTCCATTCATGTCACTGAGCGTTCTACACCATGTGAATTCTGATCTATTATAGAAGTGCTGCTGTATTAAGAAAATGATTTCTCACTGAATAATTTCTCTACTATGAATTTCTGGAATTGTGCAAGAGGCCTCATCCACCTAATAAAAATATTTTCACAAATTTCCTGTTTTTATCAGTTATCTGATAATGAATTTTCTTGCAGACACCAAAACTGGTGCTTAGCTGAATGACAGTGCACAGCAATTACAGACGTATGGTTGCTCGCCTGTCGATTTTACTCATTTGTTTAAAGGATGGCATTTTCACATTGACGACAGGTACAGAATTTTTGTGATGTGATTTCTCCTGTTTGTTTAACAGTTAGAGCTTTGGATGAAGACTCCTCCACATTCCTTTGATCTATAGTTTCATTCTCTCATAGTTTGTGCCATACAGCTTAAATACATATGGATTCTCCCTACTTTGGATTCATTTAGGTTGAGCAAAGTGGTGATTACAAATAAAGGCTTTTCCACACTGATTACAGACATAATGTTCCTGTAGTATGTCAGTCCTTGGGTGTATTTAGTGTTAACGCTATGGTTGATGACTCTTACATATTCATTACTTTTTTAGTGTGAGTTCTCTCATGTTGTCTAAGGTTAAAAAATTTACTAAAGGCTTTTCCACATAGAGGACATACATATGGTTTCTCTCCAGTGTGAACTCTTTTATGAAGTCTAAAGTTATAACTTCTATTGAAGGCTTTACCACATATATTGCATTCATATGGTTTCTCTCCCGTGTGAGTTCTCTCATGTCGTCTAAGGACAGAAGAGTGATTGAAGGCCTTTCCACATAGGTGGCATTCATATGGTTTTTCTCCAGTGTGAGTTCTCTCATGTCGTCTAAGGTCAGAAGATTCAGTGAAGGCTTTCCCACATACATGACACTCGTATGGTTTCTCCCCAGTGTGAATTCTCTCATGTCGTTTAAGCACAGAAGATTCAGTGAAGGCTTTCCCACATAGATGACATCCATGTGGTTTCTCTCCATTGTGACTTCGCTCATGTTGTCTAAGGTGAGAACAATGAGAGAAGGCTTTTCCACATAGATGACATTCATATGGTTTCTCTCCATTGTGAGTTCTTTCATGTTGTCTAAGGTAAGAACATTTACTGAAAGCCTTCCCACATAGATGGCATCCATATGGTTTATCTCCTAAGTGAGTTCGCTCATGTTTTCTAAGGTCAGAGCAATGAGTGAAGGCTTTCCCACATAGATGGCATACCTGTGCTTTCTCTCTAGTGTGAATCATCTCATGTCGTCTAAGGTTAGAACTTTTACTGAAGGCTTTCCCACATAGATGACATCCATATGGCTTCTCTCCAGTGTGAGTTCTCTCATGTTTTCGAAGATCAGAGCAATGAGTAAAGGCTTTCCCACATAGATGACATCCATGTGGTTTCTCTCCAGTGTGAATCATCTCATGTCGCCTAAGATTAGAATTTTTGCTGAAGGTTTTCCCACACACATGACATTCCAATGTTATCACTCTAGTGTGAGTCACACTGTGTGGTCTAAGGGCAGAGTTTTGGATAAAGGCATAATCAAATAGATGACCTTCATCTGATTTACATCTGGTGTGAATTTCCTTGTGTTGATTAAAGGATAACCAGTCACTGAAGGTTTTTCCAAACTTTTTGCTTACAAAGTGTTTCTTTCTCATGTAAGTAATCACATTTTGAGTCAATGCTGTATGTTCAGTGACATCTTCTCCTAAGTCATTACATAGAAAAGGATCCTCTTGAGTATGAGATCTCTGGTTTTTGGAAGGAAATGAAAGACTATTAAAGGTTTATCCACACTCATTCATTCATTACTTCATTCATTTCTCTACATACTAATTCTAGAGTAATCATTCAGTAGTAGATTCCAGTTACAATTGTTCCTGTATCAGTTATATAAACATGGTGCATTATCTAACTGCATGTAGAGAGTTTTTCTGTTGTAGCATCCCAACTGAAGAGCTATCTGACTAGTATTAAGACTTTATCCTGCCGGGCGCGGTGGCTCAAGCCTGTAATCCCAGCACTTTGGGAGGCCGAGACGGGCGGATCACGAGGTCAGGAGATCGAGACCATCCTGGCTAACATGGTGAAACCCCGTCTCTACTAAAAAATACAAAAAAAACCTAGCTGGGCGAGGTGGCAGGCGCCTGTAGTCCCGGCTACTAGGGAGGCTGAGGCAGGAGAATGGCGGGAACCCAGGAGGCGGAGCTTGCAGTGAGCTGAGATCCGGCCACAGCACTCCAGCCTGGGTGACAGAGCGAGACTCCGTCTCAAAAAAAAAAAAAAAAAAAGACTTTATCCTGTTTGAAAGTTTCAGCACATAGTAAAATTTATACAATTGTCCTGTTATAAGGCCTCATGTTATGGTTTTGATTTGAAGTTAATGTCTTCACTACATCCAAACTAACTAAAACTCTGCTGGGAGGGCTTTAAGTACAGTCAGGTACCTGTACCAAATTCCAAAGTTGTTCAATGTCCAGGTTTCTATATGGAAGAACAGGGTTCGCATCCATAAAGCTTACCTACCATTGTGCTGATGGTGGATGTGCCCTTCTGATAGGTATGTTGAATGAATGGTATCTCTTGATGTTTAATGTCACCTTCTCTACCTGAAATAAATTTTTTAAAAAAAGATGCTATACAGGCATTAGGGGAATAAAAATGTTAAATAGCTACAATGCCTATTTGAGTGTGTTTCAAATACACACAGACAGGGAAGGCATGTTAAATTAATGATACTTTAAGAAGAAGAGTATTATAGGAAATTGACTACTGACATTTTCAGCATATAAAAAAATAAAGAAGGCAAGTTAAGGAAGTAAAGGAAAGAAAAATTTTCAAAGAAGAGGACCATTATAAAGGGCTACTATGTAATAGTTTAACTCAAATAAGTACACAAATATCCCCTTTACAAAAGCCAAAGACAATGACAGAGATATACTTGAATAAAAATTGACACCTACAAAGTATAATGTCAATATCTGAGAAATGTTTCCCTCAGGCTTTTGCCTACATTTCAGAAACACTGCAAATTTAAGAAACCTTCCAGCTGGGCGTGGTAGCTCATGCCTGTAATCCCAGCACTCTGGGAGGCCGAGGTGGATGGATTTCCTGAGGTCAGGAGTTTGAGACCAGCCTGGCCAACATGTTGAAACCCTGTCTCTACTAAAAATAGAAAACAATTAGCTGGGCATGGTGGTGTACACCTGTAGTCCTAGCTACTCAGGAGGCTGAGGCAGGAGAATCACTTGAATCTGGGAGGCAGAGGTTGCAGTGAGCCGAGATCGTGCCACTGCACTCCAGTCTGGGTGACAGAACAAGATTCTGTCTAAAAAAAAGGAAAAAAGAAATCTTCCTTTGGCAACTGTTGGGGCCTACTCACTCACTGGCCATGTTTCTCCTCCTCCTATTGAGCACTGCTTCTTAGAGCTCACCTTGCAGTAAGCTCATTCCTTGAAAGTTGAAAGTTTCTCTACATGCTGCAAATGAGAAAGCACAACTGATTTGCAGAGCTGTTTGCCTGTTTATGGGAAAAAGATACATGGATTTTGAGTTCTGTGCTGACAAATGTACAAGGTTATCAGGTACAGGGTAGGCTACTGGGAAGGATAAGTTAGCCACTGAAGGTCAGCCTGGGAAGATTACCTTGAAGACAACACTGACAGTCCTTTATGAGCAAAAGGAAAACTCTTGAACTTGTTCCCAGACATAAAAGACCAATAATTGCTGATGGTCATGCCTCACTTCAAATACTGATTGCAGAATCCTCAGTATTTTCACTTATTGCAGTGAAAATCCTCAGTATTTTCACTCAGTATTTTCCCTGTATTTTCTCACAGTGAGAAATTACAAGTTGTCATAGTGTTTGACATTATATTAAAAAATAATGCAATAAATACTAGCTCCACCAGAACAATCTAGGTTCTGTGCAGAACAGTCCCTATGATAGAACAATTACTTTAAAGAAATCAATACATTTATTTATGCATTCAAAAGCAGTGAATTTTCATAACTTTTCTGAGTTTGGGAGATTGAAGAGCAAGAAGGATGTGAAATTGTGGTCAAAAAGATGACATTCTAGAGAGAGGACAAATCAATATAAGTGAAAAGGAAATAAATGGCTGTCAGGTAATTGTGAGAGTTATGAAAGGATCAAGGCAGAGGTTGAAGTGACAGATGAGAAAGCTGTTCTAGAAACATGTAGAATGAATGAATGAATCAGTGAAAAACAGGTGAGTGAATGAATACATATATACATACATACATAATAAATATAAAGAGACTTACCAATAGAGACCAGATGACTGATGTTCTCCAACATCACATCTTGAAACAGCTTTCTCTGGGATGTGTCCAGCAGGGCCCACTCTTCCCGAGTGAAGTCTACAACTATATCCTCGAAGGTCATGGAATCCTAAAACATTATGGACATTCTACTGCAAACAGGGCTATCTCTGCCAGTGTTCAGTGGAGCAAGATAAAGTGACTGTCCTAAGGAAGTGTGGGTGGTATGAAAGAAAACTCAAACAGTGTTTGGGGTTCTTGTCACATTGCTTTAAATCTGAACTGGGAATCTGGCTTTCAGATACACTAAAGACATAAAACTTCACATAGAGAAATATCACATGATATAACCTGAAGATTTCCTAATAGACTTCTAAGTATAACTTCCAGATACTAATTATGAAATCTTGACTTGTAAATTTAGAACTAAAATTCTCCTCTCCACCACCTTCAAGAAAATCCATAAGCCAGGCGCGGTGGCTCACGCCTGTAATCCCAGCACTTTGGGAGGTGGAGGCGGGCGGATCACGAGGTCAGGAGATCGAGACCATCCTGGCTAACATGGTGAAAACCCCGTCTCTACTAAAAATACAAAAAATCAGCTGGGTGAGGTGGTGGGTGCCTGTACTCCCAGCTACTCAGGAGGCTGAGCCAGGAGAATGGCGTGAACCCGGGAGGCGGAGGTTGCCGTGAGCCGAGATCACACCACTGCACTCCAGCCTGGGTGACAGAGCAAGACTCCGTCTCAAAAAAAAAAAAAAAAAAAAAGAAAATCCATAGACTCACTACAAGGGAGGCAGTATCCACAATTTGTCACATTTTAATCAATACTTTAATTAGATATTCCACTACAGCACCTCAGTGTCCTCATGAATAAAGACCTGTTATGAGTTCAAAAAGATCCAGTGAGATAATATGTAAAGTGGTTCCTATCTATCATTTTTTAGATACAAGCCACAAATACATTATTCATGAAATGACTGAGAACACTCAGTTGAGTGAACAACTTTCATACAGAACTTGGTAGCAGCAGATGCAGCCTCTTATCTCTACACAACTCAGGTATTCACTGTTAATGGATAAGGATGAATGGCTCAGCAGCACAAGCCAGGGGCTCTAAGACTTCAGTACTGAAAGATGGTCTCATCCTGCCACTTCCCATGGTCTGAGGACTTCCTTTCTCAGTTTTATCTGGGACCTCCAAACACCAGGTGATATCGTTTAGCTCTGCAACCCCACCCAAATCTCATCTTGAATTGTAATCCCCACATGTTGGGGGAGGGGCCTGGTGGGAGGTGATTGAATAATGGGGGTGAACTTCCCCTTGCTGTTCTCATGCTAGTAAGATCTCAGAAGATCTGCTGATTTAACAGTGTGTGGCATTTTCTGATTTGGTATCTCTCTCCTGCTGCCTTATGAAGAAGGTGCTTGCTTCCCCTTCCGCCATGATTGTAAGTTTCTGGAGGCCTCCCAGTCATGCTTCCTGTTAAGCCTGCAGAACTGTCAGTCAGTTAAACTTCTTTTCTTCATGAATTACCCACTCTCAGGTAGTTCTTTATAGTGGTGTGAAAACCAACTATTATGCACTAGGTACGATTCTCTTTTGTTTCTTCATGTTGTCTCTAGATTTACGGGTTAAAAAAAATCCTTTGATTATCCTGGTCTCTCCACTTCAAAAATTTCCTCAGAGTTTTAAATTTACTCTGTTTCCTATACTCCATCACTTAATGCACAACCAAAATTAAAGAAACAACACTTCAGTTGCTTCCAGTTATCAAATTTGATCAGAGGTTCATTTGGGGACAAGGATAATAAGAATTTTAATTTTGTTTTCTAAGTTTTCAAAAGCACACATTTATTCTCTCAAGACATTAAGATTTTTAGAAAGGAAAAATAAATGAATAATTCCTCATTGTCTCCTCTGTCCTAATCCTATCTGCTTTCCCTTCATGTTAAACAGCCCTCCCCTAACACCTGAAACACTAGACTAACTGAGCTTGCCTGGGAAAACATCTGCCTTTGTAAGGGCTATAATCTTCTGCTCTCACTTATTTTCACTGCCTATCCGCATATACTCCCAAGCCCACTCCTGCCAATAACATGGGTAATGAGTGAATTTATTTCCCCAACAAGGCCATGAGAGGCTGGTAATGAATGAATGATTTCCCCGAGACTGGATGAGAGAAACAAAATCCTCTCACATCTTTTCTGAGAATACGCAACCTTAGTAGAGGCTGCAATGAGTGTACTGTTGAAAGGAGATTACTTCTTGATGACTCTTTGAGCCAATGGAACCATTCCAAGCCCTGGGAAATCTTAATTGGAGCTTGGATCCTTGAATGCACTTAGAACATCTATGTTAATAGGATGAATCTGCCCTTAGGCTGGTAGCAGGGGTACAAATTTCAGTAGAAAGAAGAATTTCCCACTCACCAGTGATGGCATTGTACTAGCTCAGCCACCAAATGTATTCCTCTGGGTTTTCACTCACACCATCCAAGCACTAAGAAGACAATTCTGAGAAAAACAAAAAACAAAACAAAATAAAACAAAAAAACCATGACACTCCAGTTTTGCTTCTAACATCTGTCCCAAAGCCATTAGCCCCAGTCCAACCAACAAGCACATGCAGTGGGTGGGGGATGGGTTGGGTTGGTGGTTCTCCTCTTCCAGGGTCAGAAGAAGAGAATGACTATTGTTGCTAATAAATATATAAATATTTTGATTTTAGACCTAGAAATGTGAAAATCATGGAGTTTCATATGCTACCTAGCCCATGGAATTCTGAAATGTTCAATTCCCTCTATGATTCCAAATTCTAAGAATCCCTGAATCATGCAGATGTGGTCTCCACCTACAGATAAATCCTGGAATTTCTCAGATTTAATTATTCTTGGTTTGTGTGCTTGCAGGCTTTCTCCGCGCATCTCACCCCTCATGAGCCTCCCTCCATTCCTTCTCCCTTCTGCTGGTCCTCTGTATACACTTCTACTGAATGATTCTGTCTCTTCCACGTGAGGCTTCTAGAAATACCACTCCCTGAAGTCTGACCTTTAGATAAATTCAGCATGAATTTATCTACCAAGCAGCTTCAAATTTCATTTTATGATGGTGGATACCTTAAAAGACACACTTTACAAGTGACATACCTTATAAGAAATGCTAAAGGGAGTTCCTCAAGTTGAAATGAAAGGACACTAACAACATGAATATATGAACATGTATGTGACATTGTTATTTATAAGAAATAGTTTGGTTTTCATCCCCAGTTCCTGGCACACAGTCCCCCAAACGCTTGTGATTTCCTAAGTAATAAAGTTGCTAGGAGAAGCTTTTGTTCTTTTTGGTCCTTGACCCTGGTTCCCAATACAGAGCTCGTAATGCATTGGAACTTCATGGGTGATAGGAGTGTCTTTTGTTCTAACAAAACAATTATTATTGGGCTATAGGATAGGGGGTGATTACCTGAAAGACCAAGACATGATTATAAGCTTGGAACATACAGTCCCACCCCCTATCCTCTGGTAAAGGGCAGAGGCTGGAGATCGAGTTGATAACAATTATGCCTACTAGATGAACACTTTGTAAAAATCCCTAAATGATGGGATTCAAAGAGCTTCTGGATGAGTGAAGAGCCATCCACATGCTGAAAGAATGGTACATCCCAACTGCTTGGAGACAGACCTCCTGAAACTAAGACCCTTCCAAAACTTGCTGTATGTAACTCTTTAGCTGGCTGTTCATTTGTAATATTTAAAATGCCCTTTGTAATAAATCAGCTAAGCAAACTGTTTTCCTGGGTTCTGTGAGCTACTAAACCCTAGCAAATCTAACATAAAAAGGAGTTCTTGCCGGGCATGGTGGCTCATGCCTGTAATCCCAGCACTTTGGGAGGCCAAGGCGGGAGGATCACCTGAGGTCAGAAGTTCAAAACCAGCCTGGCCAACATGGTGAAGCCCCCTCTCTACTAAAAATATGAAAGTTAGCTGGGCGTGGTGGCAGGCACCTGTAATCCCAGCTATTTCGGAAGCTGAGGTATGGGAATCGCTTGAAACTGGAAGGTGGAGGGTGCAATGAGCTGAGATCACACCACTGCACTCCAGTCTGGGTGATAGAGCAAGACTCTGCCTTGCGGGGGGGGGGGGGGGGGGCGGGGCGGGGGCGGGGCGGGGAAGGAGTTCTTAGGAACCTCCAATTTTTAGCAAAGTCAGACAGAGGTTCTTCACTTTTTAAAAGATTCTTTTTCTTTTTGCTCTTCTGATTGAATAATTTCAAATAACCAGTCTTTGAGTTCACTGGTTATTCCTTCTGCTTGATCAAGTCAGCTCTTGAAACCCTGTATTGATCTAGTTCAGTTACTGTGTTCTTCAGCCCCAGAATCTACATTTCTTTTATTATGGTTTCTCTTTGTTGATATTCTCATGTTGTTCATGTATTCTTTTCCAGATTTTACTTGTCTATCAGTGTTGTCTCACAGCTCATTGAGCTCCTTTAAGGCAATTTATCTTTAATTCTTATCAGGAAATTCAGAAACCTCCATTTCTTTTTCTTTTTTTTTTAGCGGAGTTTCACTCTTGTTGTCCAGGCTGTAGTGCAATAGCACAATACCAGCTCACTGCAACCTCCATCTCCTGGGTTCAAGCAGTTCTCCTGCTTCAGCCTCCTGAGTAGCTGGGATTACAGGTGCCCATCACCATGCCCAGCTAATTTTTTTTCCTTGTATTTTTAGTGGAGCTGGGGTTTCACCATGTTGGCAAAGCTGATTTTGAACTCCTGGCCTCAAGTGATCTGCCTACCTCATCCTCCCAAAGTGCTTTGATTACAAGTGTGCACTGCACCCAGCCAAAAACCTGTATTTCTTTATGGTCAATTATTGTAGATTTATTTTGTTCCTTCAGTAGGGTCACAGCTCCTTGATTTTTCAAGGTTGTGCAATATCTCCCAGTCTCACAGAGCTGTGCCAGTTGCTATAAGATGCCCTGTATTTCTCCTTAGAGCTGTGCTCTGATAGCCTGGGACACTAAATGCATACTTCATTACTCTCCTTTCCTCCACTAGTCTCACATATTCTCCTGGGGGAGAAGTCTAAGGGGTCTGTGCCTTCTACCAGTCTCACAGAACCATGGGGGTCACCATAAACCTCCATACAAGCCTCCTCAAAATTCTCTACTTTGGCTTAGGAGTATGGGAATCACAGTGCAGACAATGGAGGTATAAGAAAGACATCCAAGACCCCTATGAGCTTCTAAATCTCTACAGGCATCAGTAAAGGTGGGTGCTAGACTGTAAGGCATGGCCATCCTCATGGGCAATCTCAGGATTCTCTAAGCCCTCCAAGGAGCCCAGCAATGGCTTATGTGGGCCTGGGCCACCCCTGCCAGCAGGGAGTAGTACTAAGGATGAGATCCACCAATGGCCACAGCTGAGTTATGCCAAATGAGATGTCCAGACCTCACAGTGCCTAGGAGGACGGATGGCAGAAGCTCAGCCAGGCCACGGAGATTAAAACAGTGCTAGGGGCTTAATGTATGTTTTTAGTGGGTCTGCCACATGTCGAGTTTGGATCTGGAGTCCAGCCGATAATCCTAGCAAAAATTAAACACCAAATATGATATTCAAAAAAGTGTATGTGGCTAAAAACATATGTTGGAAATACACATAACTAGGAACATCTAGATTCAAAGAGAAATTGCTAATTCCATAAATATGATAGAGGAATTTAATAACAAGATCACACTTACATAAATAATAAATATAAACTCTATATTTTTCTGAGTTCTAAAGACTTTGTTTTTTCCATCTCAGTACACTAGTGGGTATATGTCACCAGTAAAATCAAAGGAGTATTCCAATTACATTCATGATATTAGTAAGTGTGATAAATAAAAGTAGCCAGAACCATAGAATTGGGGCTACAGCTATGATCTTCAAGGAACGTAAAACTTTAAAAACACTCATAAACCAAGATAAAGAAAAATAAAACAGGAGTTAGTTACTTGACTTTCCAAATTGTTACAAATGCAGTACATATTAATAAAAGTTAAAAAGTTAAAAGAATTTAATAAATAATAAAATAATGTAATGAATGAACAGATTTGACAGAAATCAATTAAAAAGTTTTGAGAGCAAGATCACGAAACTGAAAAGACCCATGGTGGAAAGAAAAAACACAGGTAAATAAAAGAGACTGTATTTATTTAAAAGTAGTAATTTAAAATCTAAGAAATCAGAACAATTGTATTCTAACATGAATATATGATACATTGATTAATTTCCATGAAAATAGAGTTAAAACTTTCCCTCAGTAATCAGCAGAAAAATATGACAGCTAATTTTAATATTTAAGTTATACATCAGAGTTTAACTGTAAAAGTGACTTGTGAGAGTTATCACATGTCAAATCACTTCTACCTCCTTTGTAATGTAAATGCTTTTGAAGGAGAAAAATAAGCCTGTCCTCATTAGTGTATTATGCTAATCAAAATGAACATAAATGCAACAATAACTAGAATTTTAACCAACAATTTTCATTAATTATATTTGCAAAAATTATTAATACACTTTTAGCCATTTGGCTATTTATTTTGGTCACCTGGCCATCACTAGTATGGTTAAATAATGCCAGAGCATTGTAAAGTGGAGTTAATTACAATAATAAAAGGATAATTCCATACTAGAAAACGTATTACTTTCACATAGTAATTTTAAAGATTAAAAACAATCACATCAACAAACGTTTGAAAAAACATTTTCAAATAATTTAAATCTTTAAAAATAATTTAAAATCTTTAAAAATCATATCAAATTGTGGGGACTAATTATTCTTAATCAATAAAATCTCAACTATATATTCAAGAGTTAACAAAAGGACCATTTCCACTAAAGGTAAGGCTGGAATAAGGAGGCTGGCTGGGGCTGATGCCATTCACCACTGCACATGATGCCTGAGGTGGGACCAAAACAAGAGGGAAAAGGAGAGGGACTACAAAAATGGAGTCAAAGACATGAAACTGTAGTTATTCTCAGATGATGTGACTGTAAACTTGAAAAAGTAGAATCAATTCTAATTATCAATACTAACAAGAACATTTAAAAAGTGGGCAAAACTATTCTGAATATGCTGAAATCAGTATTTCCTGTTTAGTAACATTAATCTTAAAGCAAACACACAAAATCAGTCTCTATTTACAATAGCAAAATATTATGAGGAACATTTGAAATAAATTTGTAGGCCCATGTAAAGAAATTTTAAAACTTAATGAGGACATTAAAATGACATGAATAAAGCCTGAAAATAATATTATTAGATTGGAGGACACAGTGACATAAAACCCCAGTGACTGCAGACTCAAGGCAACCTAGACTTAAAAGTCACATGTAGTCTTTCACATGTAAAAAATGAGAATTAGTCTAAAAGCCAATTTTGTCTAAATTTTGATTTTTGGTGAGGATATAGTCAAAATAGTTGTGAAAAGAAAAAAATATGTCAAATTTCATGTAAATCTATGTTATTTGGAAATTTAAAATAAGTCATATAAATATTCATAATATTAAACAATATCATAAGTGGACTCAATAAAACATAATATTTTATCATATAAAATAGGTCCTGCCTTCCTGAGGAAAACATAAAATCAAAGGGCATGAAGGAAGTATTTTGGTTTCGCTGCAGAAACATAATAAGACACCTAAGTGTGTATTTGTGTGTGTGTACATACAATTAAACTACAAAATATAAAATAGCATCTAAAATACATCAAAAATGAGTCATGCAGAAAAATTCATTTTACACATACATCTATAAAATAATAAAATGTATTCAGCCTCACAATTACTTTGTGAACTGGAAATAATAATGAACTGTCATTTTATCCAAATCTACAAAAAACATACATACAGTATCAAGTTCTGGTTAAAGTAGTAGATGAACTTTATGTGGTAGTTAAGAGTATCTACACAGTTTGTGGGCTGCATCTTGCTATCATATATTACAATATAAAACGTACCATTTATTTACTCTGCGATCAAACCCCCAAGTTACCCCAAGTGGAGGAACCCTCAGACATTTGCAGATAAGTCAGTGTGCTAGTAAGCAGCATTCTTTACAAATCTATGAACATCAAGGTCTCCTTGGAACAGACATGCTGTGAACAATTTCTAAAATACCCTCCTGTGAGACACTTAGGTTGATTCCAGTCTTAAAGCAATTACTGAATAAAACACACTCCATCGTGTGGATGAAATGCTACCTTAATTTGTCATAGCTATCATTTTCTAAACTCTTCCTTCTAATCCAAATCATTAATATTTTGAGGCTAGATCAATACTGATTCATTGTTTTAAGCTTCAAATGCATTATACAATAGGGCAGAACAAATTTTCTCTCATTAATCTTCTTTTCCAGGATTTGTCAGGTATTCCCAGCATTAATTCACTACTAATATGCACAGTGTTTCTAATCACGGTCAACAAGATCTGACAGTGCATCATCCCTAAACGATCTATACTTGCCTCACTGACATTATGTGGCCCACTTCCACACCATGTCTGGGTGTGAAGGCCTTCCTATATGATCCTCCGAATGGAACTTCACAAGTTCGAAATCACTGGGTCACAGTGTGATGCTGTGAAGATGGGATGAAGTTAAGGGAAGGCTTTGGGTGAGTTAGGAAATGTGTTAGGCAGGGTCAGAGATTATGAAATCCTAAAAACAACATTTAAGGAGGGAGATGACAAAACAATCAATGAATAATATGACTTTTTCCAGTGAAAGTGTCATATCTAATTGTTCTCCATTTTTCTTCTCTGAGCTTCTTTCTAAGGCAAGATGTGTCTTGAGAAGTCCCTGCTGAATGTTAGGAACATGCATTTCAGGACTTCCCATCGACATACCCTCTTTCTTTACCACAACCACATATATGGGGGCATAACTCAACATGTGAAAAAGACAATCTTCTGCTTTTCACTGAACCTCCAGGAATTCGGGACAATCAACTTCTACGTGGAGACCAACAGGTGAGTTTTTCTGCCCCTTCCTTCATAACACCCTTCTTCCCTAGTAAAGTCCACACACATCCTTACATGGCAGCTGTGGGTATATGAACTGGTCTGATCCCTTTTAGTCACAGAGCCTGAAGTATCTGCTAGTACCTGCTGAACACAGTGTCATGGGTGTGAATGGGCAATGCTTTTTCTTTCTCTGGTTCCTGCTGAAGTCTCTGCTAGTACCTGCTGAGCACAGGGTCATGGGTGAGAATGGGCAATGCTTTTTCTTTCTCCGGTTCCTGAGCTTCCCAAGCTCTCTCTCACTTCTGGATCCTGAATACCCAAATCTTATTGCCCTTTCTCCTCCAAGCTTCCTTCCCGGAACCAACACCTCCTCCTCATTAGAAAGACACCTTTGTTCTGTGCTTACTTTAAAAAGTCTTGCTCTCTCCCTATCCACTGCCTTATGTCACTATGTGTATGTCTTGGGGCAGGTGGAAAGGTGAACAGAAGCCAGTAAACAGTAACCAGCACCAGCTTAACAGGAATGACATGATCTGGATGCGATAGTGGCAGTTTTCCCTTAACATCCCTGCCCCCTAAAGATTTGAGATCAAATTTCACACTCTTAAGTAACAGCAATTTGTCTTTCACGGTTTTAATCATATTGACTAAAAGCATTTGTCTTTTCCAGAACATCACATTAAGTCATCCAAAAATATAAAAAGTAAAAAGATGTAATTATTGGCAATGAAAAACATAAAAGGTGAGCTTTCGAAATATCTTTGAGCAATTTATTCATTATGAACACATGGAATCTGTTGGAACAAAGTTCTAGGACAATTCAGCCCATCCTTCAATAATTGCAAAAAACAGCACAAAGAAAACTTGATACTTATACTTAGTTGGAAATTTTATCCTAGAGTCATTAAATACAGAGATCATATAAAGGAATAGAGGAAGACGTTGAAAACTAAACTAACTCAAATCATCAATATTCTTACAAAGTGCACACTGAATTAATGTAAAAGTATTTACCAAACAAAAAGTATTTTCAATACATAATTAAGACTGAAAAGTATTGAGGCCTCATAAACTGAACCTGACACAACAAATTTAAAAGGGAAACTAATTTGGAAATCAGAAAACCATCTAAGGAATTTGAGAATTAGGCTTCTGTTGCCCCGTCTGCTACTGACGGTCAGGGCCCCCTCATTGTATTCTGTCCTCCACATCTCTGCTGAATCCCGTTTTGTCTATTTCCATTTACCCCACTACTACTTGCTCAGGTCACTCTCCTTCATTTTCTCAGTGTTTGTTCAAATTCCTCAGACCCATCCACTTCCCATCTAAATTTCCCTCCCCTTTTGTCCGTCGCTGGCCCTACCTCCCTCTTCTTTTGTTTTCTCCTCACTTTCCTGCCCCACCTCGACATCCACAGCGATGCAGTGAAGAAGCCCCTGCCAAGGAAGAGCCCACTTCTCAGTGGGACACCGGGAAGGTCACCGCTAGTGGGAGGTGACTGTCAGAAGGACGCGGGCTGTCACAGGATTGGGCAGGTCCCTTACCCCAGGCCCGGACTCAGCGTCCTGTCTGAAGCGGTCACCCCGAAGCGGGGGGTTTGCGGAGACGTAGGGCCTGGCGGAGGGAAGGATGGGGAGGCATCTCAGGGAGGACTGGCGTCTGCCAAATCCCAGGGCTGCCCTGAGCGGCCAAGAGGGGCAAGGGTGGGGACGACGGGAGACAAGCCACATGCCGAATGGGGACCTGACGCGGCGCGCGATAGGATGGGCGAACGGTGAAGAGAACTAGGGTCGAAGGGTCTGGGACAGGGGCGACCTCAGTGACGGAACCGGACACAGACGCAGATCTGGCAGCTGAGCGACAGGCTTCGGAGCATTTCAGGGCGTCGCGGGGCTCCCCGCCGACAGTGGGGCTGTTGCCGAGCCTGTGACGTCCGCGGAGACCCACAGACCCCGGGTATGGAGGATGGCGCAGGAAGGGGACTGCGTGGCTGGGTTTGGCCAGAAAAAGCGGAGGGCACTCACCCGAGCGGACCTTGGCTCCGGAGAATCCGTTTCCGGGTCAACAAAAGACGTCGCGCGAAGGGCGGAGCCAGTACGTGCCGGGCGGGGTGGGGTGAGGCAGACAAAAAGGCGGGGCCGGGCCGGGGCGGGGTCTCGGGCAGGCGCAGGGCGCATTCCGAGCTCCCGCCCCCGCCGCGTGCGTTTCTGACCCTGCCAGTTTTTCCCCTGGGCTGAAAGCGCGTGTCTGCGTCCGGTTCTGTTTGAGTGCGTTCGGTGCATCGTGGGGGCGCACTGCTTCCAACTTCCTGTTAGGTAAGAGGCGCGTGAGCCTCTTGTGCCGGGGGCGGTGCTGCTGCCTAGTCGGCGCGGCGGGGACGCGAGTCCGTACGTGCCGACGGGAGCGAGAGGGGGTGGGGACCCTCGCGATCCCGCACTCCGCCTCTGGGTAGCAGCGTCTTCGGCCCCACACGGTGTGACGCGCGCTAGGGCTCCGCGTTAGCGTGGAGTCAGAGGCGTAGCAGCCGTTGGGCCCAGGGCCGGAGGGGCCTGGACCGGGCAGGGTCCTGCCCTGGACACCGCGCCGGCGGCTCCTCCGCACGGGTACATTGCGTTCCTATTTCAACCTGTCCTGCACCGCATCTGAGATGATTTATAAATTCGGTACCTTTGGGACAGGCGTGGATGATCTGCCGTAATTTGCTTCCGTTATTTCTAAATGTATTGTAATACCACTATCTAAAAGTATTTTTTATTTGAAATATAGTTATATATATATATACATGCATATATTTATTTCTGAATCTTGTTTCCAGTACATATAATGAGGCTTGTAAAGTGGATACTGTTCAGGAGATAGGTGGATTTTGCTTTTAAGTAGTAAAGACTTAATTGTTTACTATTACTGGGGCTATTTAATAAGGATGTCTTTTTTTTTTTTAACGAACATTAAAAACAGTAAGATTGGATTTCTGGATTTCATTAGCTTGATTTATATCTTAATTTGTGAAAAATGTAAGTTAACTCATTTTTATTTCCTTTGGAGATTCTGAAGTTTGTGCTACCGATGATTATTTCCAAAAAAGGCACACTTCTGGTTTTCCCAGAACTAATGCTAGCTTTTCCATCTTTTGAGTTTACTTGATATTAATGTTTGACCTCAAATCATGTTACATTTTGGAAGAAAACTTTCTCTTAGCCAATGGAACATAAACCACCCTGGAGTTCATATAAAGGAGGGGTCCAAATGCCTCTGACAGTGTCATGTGTTTAAACTCATGACCAAACCCAAGGTCACATAGCTTTCTTTCTGTTTTATTCTAGAATTTGTATAGTTTTGTCACTGGAAAAGGGATCTTGTCCCAGACTCCAAGAATGTGTTTTTGGATCTCGCATTGGAAAGAATTTATGGCGAATCACAGAGTATAGTGAAGTTAAGGTAGTTTATTAGCGACTACTCAGCTACATAGCAGGGCGTCCTCAGAAAGTAAGAGGAGGAATGCACCTGTTTTAAAAAAATTATTTTTTGAGACGGAGTTTCACTCCTGTCACAATGGCATGATCTCGGCTCACTGCAGCCTCTGCTTCCTCGGTTCAAGGTTTCTCCTGCCTCAGCCTCCCAAGTAGTTGGGATTACAGGCGCGTGCCAACACGTCCGGCTAATTTTTTGTATTTTTGGTGGAAACTGGGTTTCACCATGTTGGTCAGGCTGGTCTGGAACTCCTGGTCTCAAGTGATCTTCCCGCCTCAGCCTCCCAAAGTGCTGGGATAACAGGCATGTGCCACTGCGCCCGGGCTTAATGTTTGTTTATAAGGTTATTGTGAATAGTATTGTCTTTTATAAAGGCTTGTGATCAGTTTGTGACAGGCTATGAGTATTGTTACTTCTCTATGTTACTGTGGATTTTAACAAGAATTTATGAGTGTATTATTACCTTTAAAGTAAAACTTATTTTTAAACTAAGAATGCTTTTTTGTTCTTAAAGTCCTGGTACATTTTTATAAGTTTTATGTCTTTATTTATTAACTTGTTCCCGCAACCATTAATATTTTATAACCAAAAGTACTCAACCCCCTAAATACATAATCCAACAAATTTAAGTTGTGTGTGTGTGAGGCAGGGTCTCACTCTGTCGCCCAGGCTGGAGTGGAGTGGTGTGATCATGGCGGGCTAACTGCAGCCTCGAACTCCTGGGCTCAAGCAATCCTCCCGCCTCAGCCTCCCGGGTAGCTGGGACTACAGGTACGTGCCACCATGCCAGCTAATTTTTGTGCTTTTTGTAGACATAGGGGTCTCACTGTTTGCCCAAGCTAGTCTTGGACTCCTGATCTCAAGTGATCTGCCCGCCTTGGCCTTCCAGAGTGCTGGGATTACAGATGTGAGCCACTGCGCCCTGCCCAGATTTAACTTTTTTAAAACCTTTATTTAAAATAAAGTCACTGTGGTTAAGAGGCCTCTGACAGTTTCGCGTTTTAAGTCTGAGGACTATGTTGAGTAAATTTTTGCATAAGTTGTAAAATGTGCATTCATGTTGATTTCATTTCCTATGGTTTCCAATTAATTGTGCCTTCTGCATTTTTAGAAACTCATGGGCTAGTGGGCTCTGTGTCAGTTTGCATTTCTAGAACGATAGCGCCGAACGCTCCATGCTGTCTTTAAGTGGTGCAGCGGGATGGGTAGCAGAGGGCGCGCGGCAGCCGACAGCGCAGTGAGCTCTAGGGCGCTGCAGTGCCCCCGGCCGCCAGCAGAGTGCGCGCGAGCCCGGCTTTTCTGAGCCCTGAGGCGGCCGCGTGCTACCTCCTCGCCTGAGTCCTGCGACAGCGGGAGCCGCGTTCTCCTCAGCAAGTACTGGGATACGCCCCTCGCTTTGGGACACCTCGAGCCCGCGTCTGTGGTGAATAAAATCCTTCCTTTTTCAGCCTTGGCAGCTGAGGGGCAGAGACCCTTCCTGTGGAAAATTAGAAACCAAAAGCCCCTGTGAATCCAGCACACTTGAGGTTCGTTCTCTGCACCCAAGGCGAGGCGGCCACGGAGCCAAGCCACGGTCTCGGAACAGAAATGTAGCCTCAGGAAAGCAACTGGAACATCCGCCACACTGATAATAACCCCCATAGTACTAATAACACTCCATCTGTGATGCTGGTGTTAGCACCCGTTGTATACAGAGATCACACCGTCAGGGTAACGTGACAGCTGCTGTCCAGATCCGACCCTAGGAACGCGGATGTGTCCCTCAGAGCGCACGTAACGCCCAGAATGCGGAGATGACATCGTGTGCCTAACGCCACACCTGTCACACTTATATAACCCCCGGAACACGCATCTGTCCCTCCGAGCACACACGTAACCACTGGAATGCCCGTGACACCGTCAGACTAACGCCACACCCGTCACACTCTGTATAACCCCCGGAACACGCATGTATCCCTGAGAGCGTACGTCCCGCCCAGGATGCGGCCATGGCCTTTGCAGCCCACAGGAGAGCGTCTGCAGCTCCCAGGATGGGACCCTCTGGCTCTTGCTGGGGCGCTGGGTTGACAACCTCTGCCGGACTGGGTTTGGGCTAGATTTGGCCTGTCATGAAACTTCATGTTGTTGTCTGTGCCTTACTGACGTGGTATTGACACAGTTGATTTAAGAAGCAGTTTACTTCCCAATAATGTCATACTTCTGGGAAACTTGCAACAGCAGTTAGTATGCCTTCTCTTTTCTCTCCAATTCCCCAGCGGTTATTGCTGTGCCAGATTTGCAGCTTCACAAAGAATACCTCCCTGTGTTTCACCAAAAGCAGGAACAGTCCTCCAGGTGATCCCCACATAACCCCCAAATTAGGAAATATACGGTTTCTATGTGAAAGTCCAGTCCGCAGACTTATTTCACTTCATTGCCTTCCCCAGCTGGGAGAAAAATGTGTTTTCATGTGGGCCCAATTTCTTTTTCGGGAACTGTTCATGAGACTCAGTTTTCTGGTTGTTTTTTTTTGGTGGGTTTTTTTTTTTTTTTTTTTGAGACAGAGTCTCTCTCTGTTGCCCAGGCTGGAGTGCAGTGGCTGGATCTCAGCTCACTGCAAGCTTCACCTCCCAGGTTCACGCCATTCTCCTGCATCAGCCTCAGCCTCAGCCTGCCGAGTAGCTGGGACTACAGGCATCTGCCACCTCGCCCTGCTAGTTTTTTGTATTTTTTTAGTAGAGAAGGGGTTTCACCGTGTTAGCCAGGATGGTCTCGATCTCCTGACCTCGTGATCCGTCTCGGCCTCCCAAAGTGCTGGGTTTACAGGCTTGAGCCACCGCGCCCGGCTGTTTTTTTTTTTTTTTTTTTTTTTGTTTGTTTGTTTTTAAGACAGAGACTCACTCTGTCATCCAGGCTGGAGTGCAGTGGTGCCATCTTGGCTCATTGCAACCTCCGCCTCCCTTGTTCCAAGAGATTCTCCTGCCTCAGCTTCTGGAGTAGCTGTAATTACAGGCACCTACCACCATGCTCAGCTAATTTTTTGTATTTTTAGTAAAGATGGTATTTCACCATGTTGGCCAGGCTGGTCTTTAACTCCTGACCTCAGGTGATCCACTCGCCTCAGCATCCCAGAGTGCTGGGATTACAGGTGTGAACCACTGCATCTGGGCGACTCTCAGTTTTCACAGCCTTGGTAGATGTGAAGAGCAGAGATGACTCCAAGCTGGGTCTGCCCAGCGTTTCCTCCTAAACAGGTGCAGATCCTGCTTCCTAGTAGGAACACCCTGGCCTGATGCTGCACTCTCCTCACTGCGGCCCACCTGGAGGAGCACGTAACCATCCTACCACCACTGGCGATCTCACTTGGTAATGGCAAATATTCATTTACAATCACAAATTTCATCCTGTCAAGCTCTGGATTTAAGTTTGCTGATGATTTCCTCTGGCCTTAGAACCATGGCCTCCAGACCCTGAGTTCTCCTGCCTGCTGTCCTCTCCCATCCAGTCTGCTACAGCTGCCTGCAGTCCCTCTCATGGGGACATGGGCTCCCAGGTGTCTTGGGGATTTTGTGTGGGTTCCCCCAACCCATTCACCCATTGCCCACCCTGGTTTTTTAAGGCTTTGTTTAGATAAGTCCTTCAAGTCACAGCAGTTACGATATCTAAAAGTAGAAAAGTTAATAATGTGAATTTTTAAAGACAAAGCATTATTTATTAGATCATCTGTGAGATGACCCTCTTTTTTTTTTTTTTTTTTGGAGATGGAGTCTCCCTGTGTCACCCAGGCTGGAGTGCAGTGGCATGATCTTGGCTCACCACAACCTCCACCTCCCGGGTTCAAGCGATTCTCATGCCTCAGTCTCCTTAGTAGCTGGGACTACATGCACCCGCCACCATGGCTGGCTAATTTTTGCATTTGTAGTGGAGACGGGGTTTCACCATGTTGGCAAGGCTGGTCTTGAACTCCTGACCTGACCTCCAGTGATCTGCCTGCCTTGGCCTCCTAAAGTGCTGGGATTACAGGCATGAGCCACCATGCCCAGCCACCCTCAATTTATAAATCAAGGAAATACTAGTTCCCTGGAACCAAAGTTCATGTTTGAAATAATTAGGAAAGAAAAATAAAATCTCGGTGCTGAAGGAAAGGCAAATAGCACAGTTGATTGTCAAAATTGCAGAAGAAGACTGGGCGCAGTGGCTCACTCCTGTAATCCCAACACTTTGGGAGACTGAGGTGGGCGGATCACCTGAGGTCAGGAGTTCGAGACCAGCCTGGACAAGATGGTGAAATCCCGTCTCTACTAAAAATACAAAAATTAGCCTGGTGTGGCGGCATGCACCTGTAGTCCCGGCTACTTGGGAGGGTGAGGCAGGAGAATCGCTCGAACCCGGGAGGTGGAGGTTGTATTGAGCCGAGATCATGGTGCTGCATTACAGCCTGGGTGACAGAGTGAGACTCTGTTTAAAAAAAAAAAAAGAAATTTCAGAAGAATTTACTGGACAGACTATTACCTTGCTATATTCTCTAGCCCTGTGTTAGCAGTTGCAAGGTATTTTAGGTTTAAACACTTATATTTTTCTTTTTTCTTTTTTTTTTTGAGACAGTCTCACTCTGTTGCCCAGGCTGGAGTGCAGTGGCACTATTTCTGCTCACTGCAAGCTCCGCCGTCTCCCAGATTCATGCCATTCTCCTGCCTCAGCCTCCCAAGAAGCTGGGACTACAGGCGCCCGCCACCACGTCTGGCTAACTTTTTTGTATTTTTAGTAGAGACGGGGTTTCACTATGTTTGCCAGGATGGTCTCGATCTCCTGACCTCGTGATCTGCCCGCCTCGGCCTCCCAAAGTGCTGGGATTACAAGTGTGAGCCACTGCGCCCGGCCTTAACACTTATATTTTATATAGTCATTTGGTATAGTTAACTATCAAAAAGTCCTGTCCACATCATGACAACCTATATGAAATTTGGAAACCTCTTCATCAATACAATGGAAAATTGGTAAAGTAAGTGTAGATATTTAAGCGGATGAATTATTAATATTTAAGTGTTGAAATGGAATGTAATTATGTCATAGTTCTGGCATGGGACTTGGGGGGCTTCCTCCGTTGCCTCTTGCTGGATGGCAAATTCTTGGCATGTGGAGACTGAAGGATAAACTGTCACCTTCATTGGAAACCCTAGTCCAGAATGAAAGTCCTCATTTCAGGATATACCATTTCCTCCCATGCATTTTCTTTTTCTTTCTTTCTTTTTTTTTTTTTTGGAGACGAGTCTTGCTCTGTCACCCAGGCTGGAGTGAAGTAGCCTGATATGGGCTCACTGCAACCTCCGTTGCCCGGGTTCAAGCAATTCTCCTGCCTCAGCCTCCTGAGTAGCTGGGGTTACAGGTGTGCACCACCACACTGGCTAATTTGTGTGTGTGTGTATGTGTGTGTGTGTGTGTGTGTGTATATATATATATATATATATATTTTTTTTTTTTTTTTTTTTTGAGGCAGAGTTTTGCTTTTGTTGCCAAGGCTAGAGTGCGATGGTGCGATCTCGGCTCACCGCAACCTCTGCTTCCCAGGTTCAAGCGATTCTCCTGCCTAGGCCTCCCGAGTAGCTGAGATTACACGCATGCACCACCAAGCCCAGCCAATTTTGTATTTTCAGTAGAGATGGGGTTAGTCCATGTTGGTCAGGCTAGTCTCAAACTCCCAACCTCAAGTGCTCCGCCTGCCTCAGCCACCCAAAGTGCTGGGATTACAGGTGTGAGCCACAGAGCCTGGCGCTAATTTTTGTATTTTTACTAGAGAAAAGGTTTCGCCATATTGGCCAGGCTGGTCTCCAACTCCTGACCTCAAGTAATCCGTCTGCCTTAGCCACCCAAAGTGCTGGGATTACAGGTGTGAGCCATCATACCTGGCCCTTTTTATTTTTTATTTTTTTTTGAGACAGGGTCTTGCACTGTTGCCCAGGCTGGAGTGTAGTGGTGTGATCTCAGCTTACTGCAACCTCCACATTCTGGGCTCAAGCAATCCTCCCACCTCAGCCTCCCTAGTACCTGGGACTGCAGCTGTGTGCCACCATGTCCAGCTAATTTTTGTATTAGTAGAGATGGGGTTTTGCTGTGTCATCCTGACTGGTCTTGAACTGGACTCAAGTGATCCACCTGCTTCAGTCTCCCAAAGTGCTGGGATTACAGGCATGAGCCACCTTGCCTGGCCTATTTTTAACTTTTTGATGAAATACCAAACTCTGTTACAAATAGGATGCACCATTTTATATTCCGCATACAGTATTTAATGGTTGTGATTTTTCTCCGACCTTGCCAACCCTTGTTATTTTACATTTATTGGATTATAGCCTTTCTAGTGTGTGTGAAGGAGTATCTGGTTGTGGTTTCAAGTTTGGATGGCCATAATGATAATGATATTGATCATCTTTTCATGTGCTTCTTTGCCATTTGCATGTCTTTTTGGCAAAGTGTGTGTTCGACTCTTTCTCCATTTGTAATTTGCTTGTTCTTGTTGAGTTATACAAATTTTTTATATATTGTAGTTAACAGACCGTTGTTGGATATATAATGCGCAAATATTTTCTTCTTTTCTGTGGGTTGTCTTTTCTCTTCCTCTTTTTTTTTTTTTAGGAGACTAAGTCTTGCTCTGTTTCCCAGGCTGGAGTGCAGTAGTGCGCTCTTGGCTCATCACAACCTGTGCCTCCTGGGTTCATGCGAGTAGCTGCGATTACAGGCATGGGACACCTTGCCTGGCTAATTTTTTGTGTTTTTGGTGGAGATGGGGTTTCTCCATGTTGGTCATACTGTTCTCAAACTCATGATCTGAGATGAACCGCCTGCCTCTGCCTAGCAAAGTGCTGGGATTACAGGATTGAGCCACCATGCCCGGCCATTATTTATTTATTTATTTATTTTATTTTTGAGACAGGGTCTTGCACTGTTGCCCAGGCTGGAGTAGTGGTGCCATATTGGCTTACTGCAACCTCCACATTCTGGGCTCAAGTGGTCCTCCCGCCTCAGCCTCCCTAGTAGCTGGGACTACAGGTGTGTGGCACCATGCCTGGCTAATTTTTGTATTTTTAATAGAGACAGGGTTTTGCTATGTCCTTCTGCTGGTCTTGAACTCCTGCACTCAAGTGATCTGCCTGCTTCAGCCTCCCAAAGTGCTGGGATTACAGGCATGAGCCACCATGCCCATCATGTTTTTAACTTTGTGAGAAAATACCAAACTATGTTACAAATAGGCTCCACCATTTTATATTCCACATATAGTATTTAATGGTTGTGATTTCTCTCCAACCTTGCCAACACTTGTTACTTTACATTTGTTGGATTGTAGCCTTTCTAGTGTGTGTGAAAGAGTATTTGGTTGTGGTTTCAGTTTGGATGGCCATAATGATAATGATATTGATCATCTTTTCATGTGCTTGGTTTTCATTTGCATGTCTTTTTGGCAAAGTGTGTGTTCAACTCTTTCTCCATTTATAATTTGGTTGTTCTTGTGGTTGAGTTATACAAATTTTTTATATATTGTAGTCAACAGACCGTTGTTGGATATATAATGCGCAGATATTTTCTTGTTTTCTGTGGGTTGACTTTTCACTTTCTCTCTCTTTTTTTTTTTTTTTTTGGAGACTGAATCTTGCTTTGTTCCCCGGGCTGGAGTGTAGTGGTGCACTCTTGGCTCACCACAACCTCCGCCTCCTGGGTACAAGTGATTCTTCTGCCTCAGCCTCCCGAGTAGCTGGGATTACAGGCATGTGCCACTACGCCCAGCTAATTTTGTATTTTTAGTCGAGATGGGGTTTGTTTTTGTTGGTCAGGCTGGTCTTGAACTCCCATTCTCAGTTGATCCTTCTGCCTCAGCCTCCAGAAGAGCTGGAATTACAGGCATGAGCCACTGCTCCCGGCCCTAATTTTTGTAATTTTAGTAGAGACAAGGTTTCGCCATGTTGGCCAGGCTGGTCTCCAACTCCTGACCTCAAGTGTTCCGTCTGCCTCAGACTCCCAAATTGCTGGGATTATAGGCGTGAGCCATCATACTCATTCTTTTTTTTTTTTTTTAAGACAGGGTCTTGCACTGTTGCCCAGGTTGAAGTGTAGTGGTGCGATCTCAGCTTACTACAACCTCTACGTTCTGGACTCAAGCAGTCCTTCCGCCTCAGTCTCCCTAGTAGCTGGGACTGCAGCTGTGTGCAACCATTCCTGGCTAATTTTTGTATTATTAGTAGAGATGGGGTTTTGCTCTGTCATCCTGGCTGGTCTTGAACTCCTGGACTCAAGTGATCCTCCTGCCTCTGCCTCCCAAAGTGCTAGGATTGCAGGCGTGAACCACAGTGCACAGCCAACTTACTTGATAATGTCTTCTGATGCATAAAAGTTTTTAATTTTGAGGAAATTATTTCTTTTGTGGCTAGTGCTTTTGGTTTCAGATCTGCAACACCTTTGCCAAATCCAAGGTCATGAAGATATATCCATTTTCTTCTAGAGTTTCTGTTTGTAACTCTTATATGTAGGGCTTTGAACCATTTTGAGTTACTTTTTCTGTGTTGTGAGGTAAGTGTACAGTCACGGTACATTTTGTTACCTCTGACTGTAGGTAGTCAGATGCTAGCAGCGTTTGTTGAATTTAGTGGTCTTGGCTCATGTCAAAACTCAGTTGGCCGTAGAGGTATGGTTTTATTTCTGGACTGGACATTCAGTTCCATTGATTTATATTTGTCTCCTTATGCCAGTATTATGTTGTCTTGATTACTATTCCTTTGCAGTAATATTTGATAATGATAAATGTGAGCAACTAAGTGGGCTTTTGGTTTTCAGGAGTATTTTGGCTATTCAAGATCACTTGATATTTATACAAAGAGTTAGGGTCAGTCAGGGTTACAGTTGTTAGGTTTAGGGTTGCTAACATTAGGTTTGTTAGTGTTAGGGTTAGGGTTGTTAGATTTAGGGTTGTTAGGATTTTAGGGTTATGGTTTTAGAGATGGGATTGGGGTTAGTGTTAGCATTAGGGTTGTGGTTGGGTTTGGGGTTGGATTTAGGGTTTGGGTTGGGGTTCTGTTAGGTTTAGGGCTAGGGTTAGGGTTAGGGTTTAGGGTTAGCATTTAGGATTAGGGTTAGGGTTAGTGTTTAACGGTAGGGGTTAGGGTTAGGGTTTAGCAGTAGGGGTTAGGGTTAGGTTTAGTGGTTAGGGTCAAAAGAAAATCTTGAAAATCTTAAAAATCTCCAAAAATATTGGTGAGTAAAAAGCTTTAGCCTTCATATGAAGAAGATAAAAACTTGTTCCATTTTCCAGAAACACAGTTGTATTACAAATATAAAATGGGGTAAAGATAAAACCCAAGTCCTCTATATAAACTGGTGAATTTTGTATTCTTGTAATCACATTAGTCTGGGTTCACCAGAAAGGCACAATCCGTCGGATTTATGTAGATAGACAGATGAGAGAAGATTCATTAGGGAAACTGGTTCACATAATTATTGAGGCTGAGAAAGTCCACAATAGGCTGTCTCCAAGTTGGGGAACCAGGAAAGCTGGTAGCATTGCTCAGTCCATGTCCAAAGGGCTCAGAATCAGTTAAGCCAATGGTGTAACCCTCATTCTGAGGCCAAAGGCCTGAGACCCTGAAGTTCTGATGTCAAAGACAAGAGAAGGATGTTTCAGTTTCAGAAGGAGATAATTCACCTTTCCTCTTCCTTTTTGTTCTACTGGGCTCTCAAGCAATTGGATGGTGCCTTTTTAAGTCCATTTTTATACTGCTATGAAGAAGTACCTGAGTATAAGCAATTTGTAAAGAAGAAAGAGGTTTAATGGGCTGACAGTTCCCCATGGCTGGAGGGGCCTCACAATCATGACGGAAGGGGAAGCAAAGATGTCTTTCTTCACATGGCAGCAGCAAGAATTGCTAAGTCAACGGGGAAAAGCCCCTTATAAAACCATCAGATCATGAGAACAGCATGGCAGTAACCACCACCATGATTCAATCGTACCCCACCAGGTCCCTCCCACAACATGTAGGGATCATAGGATCTACAATTCAAGATGAGATCTGCGTGGAGACACAGTCAAACCGTATCAGTGCCCATCCACATTGGGTCAGAGTGGATCTTCCTTATCTCAGTGTCTTCCAGAAACACCCTCACAGCTATGTTAGTATCTCTTAATCCAATCAAGCAGACATCTACAATTAACTATCAGAATATTTATACCTGATTCGTGGCTAAAATTTCAGGATGAAAGCTATGAGATCTCTATTTGTGTTTGTATGTCTATTAATGTATGTTGTGTATATTTGATTTTTCTTAACTCTGGATAGCATTGCAAAATTCATTTATACAATCCTCTAAAAGTGCTCTATTCTAACTTGGCTTGGAAAAAAAATCATTTATAAATAAATATTCCCCAAACTCCTAGAAATATAGGAACTGATCCAAATGTTTTTCAGGTTAACGTGATTTGGATAAAACTTAGTTAAATAAGATAAATTTAATATTTTTTGTGTAATAAAACAACTATGTCTTCAGAGTTATCACTATTAAATATAAAACAAACAAGTTTTTTTTTTTTTTTTTTTTTTTCTTGAGATGTAGTCTTTCTCTGTCACCCAGGCTGGAGTGCAGTGGTGCGATCTTGGCTCACTGCAAGCTCCGCCTCCCAGATTTATGCCATTCTCCTGCCTCAGTCTCCCGAGTAACTGGGGCTACAGGTGCTTGCCACCACATCCGGCTAATTTTTTTTTTTGTATTTTTTTTTTTTAGTAGAGACAGGGTTCCACAGTGTTAGCTAGTATGGTGTTGATCTCCTGACCTTGTGATCCACCTGCCTCAGCCTCCCAAAGTGCTGGGATTACAGGAGTGAGCCACTGTGCCCGGTCCCTATAACAACACTTGATGTCTGAGTGGGTTCTTACACAGTCATCTGTTGTAAGACTTTCTGATTCCTTTTTTTCCTTTGGTCATTATGAATAGGGCTTCTGTACATAATTGCATGGTAGCTTTTGTTTGGAAATAATATCAAAGTAGCTGTCAAAATAGTTACAAATATGATTTTTGGATTGTAAGGTGAGACTTGTTTAGCTTTGGGAAAACTGCCCAACTTGTAATAGGGGAGGAAAAATAATTTTCTCTCTACCTTTACAGAATTCTTAGATGGGACTCTCTGTAACAAATTACAGATTAAAATGAGAAAAAAAGTAGACAAGTTTAAAAATATGTATACCTTATGGATACATGGGAGATACTCAGGGAAAAATGAGTAAATCCCCAACAGGTGGCTTTCAATTCAAGTGTAAATGCTATCTTCAACTTAAAGAAAGAAGATTTGAGGCTCAGTAGTGGGGACGTAACAAGCAAAAGCACAGTAGATAAGGGTAAGTTTTCTTACACAGACTTAACTCCATGCATTCTCTGTTGATAAGACTCTTTAGTGATTTAGTCATCCTTCTGTTCTTGGTTGGTGCCGAGAGAGAGAGAGAGAGAGAGAGAGAGAGAGAGAGAGAGAGATCTTTTAAATGGGGATTTCGTTTATAGATGTAAATTTTCCTTACACAAGGGTAACTTCTACTCTGTTTTCAGAACTTCTTTTTTAGTATTTTTTCAGAGTAATCAGCTCAGAATAGTTCTTATGCCAAAGGGACATATTTTGGGGTGGCATATTCTGGTGTTACACACTGTCTTCCACCAGCAATGAAAAGAGTTCTTGTTTTTCCTCCAGCAATTTGTCATTTTTTTAGAGTTTAGCAGTTCTAACAGATATAAACCAGCTGTGCTATCTCATTGTGGTTTTCAGTTCTCTAGTGTGTTGAGCATCTTTTTGTGTGTTTACTTGCTATGTGTAGATCGTCTTTGGTGAGGTGTCTGTTCAGAACTGTGTGCATTTTTAATTGGGCTGTTTAACTTATTGTTCAGTTTTAAGAATTTTGTATATATTTTGAATACAAATTCTCAGATCTGTATTTTGCAAATTTTTTTTTCAATATGTGGCTTGTCTTTTTGTTCCATTAACAAGGTCTTTTCCAGAGTATAAACTTTAAATATTGAGAAATCCACGTTGTCATTTCTTCTGCGTATATCAACCTTTTGTGTCATTTGTTAAAATTCATTAACAAACCCAAAGGCACATAGCTTTTCTTGTATAGTTTCTTCTAGAAATTGTATAGTTTTGCATTTTTAGTGTAAGGATGATTTTGAGTGATTATTTGTGTAAGTTGTAAAGTTTTCATCTACATGCATATCATTTCCTATGGTTTCCAGTAATCATTCCCTCACTATTTTTGGGAAAGACACAGGATAGTGGGCTCTGTTAGAGCAGATAGATGGCTAGACATGAACAGGAGGGGGAGCTCCTGGAAAAGGGAAAGTCTGGGAAGGCTCACCTGGAGGGACCACCAAAAATTCACATTTAGTGGCATCTGTAATGCTAGAGTGGATAGACACTTGTCAGTTGTGGGTAGGAGGGAGAAGAGGTACCTATGCAGAAAGAAACACCCTAGAAATCCTCTTAAGATGCCCCAGTCATCATTCACTCTGCAGTAATAATGTGACAATATTGCTAGATACATGCTGATAAGGACAAAGGGGACAGTCTTAAAAGAAACCTGGCACCATAAGTACAGATTAGGGCAGAGAAGCACATTCAAAAGAGATAGGCGCAGTAGGTACAAATGTGACTGCTGTCAGCCTGCCCGGGATGGCGGGAAGGAGCCTGGTGCCAGAGTGGATTCCAACCGATCACCACACATGTGCCTCAACCAACAGTGAGGAGGTCCCACAAGCCTAAGTGGGGCAAGTTGGGGACCTAAGGCAGTAGCAGGAAAACCAGACAAAGAAAACTGCTGGACACTTGAGACAGAGGCAGGAATGTGAAGAAGTCCAAAATAAAATTCCCTGCACAGGACTCTTACGCTGCTTTCCTGCATGATCAGCCTACTCCTCTCTATTTTTCTACAATAAGCTCTTCACACTGTATTTTTTTCAATGAAGTTGTCTGCCATCTCTGTATTGCCCCTTGGTGAAAATCTTTCTTCCAAGTTAGACAAGAACTGGGACATCCATTTCCAGAACTGATGGCACTTAATAACTGGCGCTCCAACTTTAAGTGGTGCAGAAGGTGGCCTTTAGGGGGCGCCAGCCATCACACTTGGAGCAAGAGGGCCCTGCATAGTCCCCATCTCCCTGCAGGTGTTGTGCTGCGACGACACTGCCAGCAAGAGGGCCCGGCAGCGTCCCCAGCTGCTAGCAGGGGGCGTACGACGGGTATACTGTGAGCAAGAGGACCCTGCAGTGTCCCTAGCTGCCAGCAGGTGGCGCACGGGCACCACACCATGAGCAAGAGGATCCTACAGTGTCCTGGTTGGCAGCAGGGGGCGTGCTGCCACCACACTGAGCAAGAGGATCCTGTAGTGCCCCCAGCGGCCAGAAGGGGGCGTGCCCTACTACAAGGCAAGCAAGAGGGCCCGGCAGTGTCCCCAGCTGCCAGCTGAGGAGCCAGTCGCCACTTCACTTGGAGCAAGAGGGCCGGGCAGTGTCCCCAGCTGCCAGCATCGGGAGTGCTGCCACTACACTGTGAGCAAGAGAGCCCTGCAACGTCCCCAACTGCCAGCAGGCGGCGCGCCGTCACTATACTGCGAGCAAGAGGGCCCTGCAGTGCCCCGGCGCCAGCAGGGGGCGCTGGCCACCACTGTAAGGAAGAGCGCCCTGCAGTTGCTCTAGTCGCCAGCAGGGGGCGCACTTGCACAGCACTGTGAGCAAGAGGGCCCTGTAGTGCGCAGCTGCAAGCAGGGGGCGCCGGAGCCCGGCTTTTCAGATTACTGATGTTTCGCCCGTCTCTGCGCCCCTCCCCTCGCGGCGTGCGTCTCTGCGCCTGCACCGCGCCCCTTCAGGCCCACGCGGCGTGCGTCTCTGCGCCTGCACCACGACCCTCCTCCCCCCACCGCGCGGGCGTGCGACTCTGCGCTTGCGCTGCGCCGGCCTGCGACTCTGCGCCTGCGCCAGCCTGGGCCACGCCTGGCGTACGACTCTGCGCCTGAGCTGCGCCTGGCGTGCGACTCTGCGCCTGCCCTGGCGTGCGACTGTGCGCCAGCGCCGGCGCTGTACGTTTGTGAGGGCGGAGCTGCATTCTCCTCAGCCCAGACACTGAGAGCATCCCGAGGGCGGAGCTGTCTTCTCCTCTGCACAGACCTCGGGGGGCGGGGGGGGGGGGGGGGTACTGTGAAGGCGGAGCAGCGTTCTCCTCAGCCCAGACCCTGGCATGGGGTCACCGCGAGGGCGGAGCTGCGTTGTGCTCAGCACAGACGTTGGCGGCACCGCCTCGCTTTGGGACAACTCGGGGCCGCATCCACAGTGAATAAAATCCTTCCTGTTTCTAGCCCTGAATATCGAAGGTCAGAGACTACTTAGAATGGTTCAGTGTGGAAAACGGGAAACCGAAATCCCCTCTGAATCCTGCGCACAGAGGTTCTCTCCACCCAAGGGTTAGGGTTAGGATTTTAGGGTTAGGGCTAGGGCTAGGGTTAGGGTTAGGGCGAGGGTGAGGGTTAGAGGGTTAGAGGGTAGAGGATTAGAGGGTTAGGGTTAGGGTTGTGAGGGTTAGGGTTAGGGGTTAGGGTTAGGGGTCAGGGTCAGGGGTCGGAGTTGGGGTCGGGTTAGGGGTTTAGGGTTTAGGTTCGAGTTCAGGGTTAGGGTTAGGGCTTGGGGTTAGGGTTAGGGGTGAGGGTTAGGGTCAGGGTTAGAGGTTAGGTCAGGGTTCGGGGTCGAGGTCGGTGTCAAGGTTAGGGTTAGGGGTTAGGGTTTAGGGTTCGGGTAGTGTCAGGGTTGGGTTAGCGGTAGCGTTAGGGTTATTTTTGGATTAGGGTTAGTGTTAGGGTTAGGGGTTAGGGTTGGGTTAGGGTTAGGGTTTGGTTCCATTTTAGTGTTAAGATTCGAGTTAGGGTTCGGGTTCTGTTTTGGGTTAGGTTTAGGGTTAGGGTTCGGGTTCGGGTTAGGGTTCGTGTTTGGTTTCAGGTTAGGGTTCAAGCCATTCTCCTGCCTCAGCCTCCCGAGTAGCTGGCATTATAGGCACACACCACCATGCCCAGCTAATTTTTTTATTTTTGGTATCGACAGGGTTTCACCATGTGTCCCAGGCTTCTCTCGAACTCCTAACATCAAGTAATCCACCTGCCTCCGCCTCCCAAAGTGCTGGGATTACAGGCATGAGCCACTGCGCCCAGCCTTTACTTTCTTCTCTGAGTCAGAGATCTCTAGCAAGATAGCCTTTTCACAACTTCTATTGCAACGGAAGTTTTTCAGAACTTTGTCAGGTTAAACTGTTAAGGGTATGTCTGTTTTTCTATGATACACTGAATTTAGGAACGTATGACTCAGTAATGAAAGTTGATCTGGCATCACTCTTGGCATTTGAGTTCCTAGATGGAGAAGGGTCTGTTTTTCTGGCATGATCATGGCTTACAGGAATGCAGCACCCCAAGAGGACCCTAGCAATTGGGAGAATTTTGTTTACGTGACACTAAGCGCCAAATAACCTTAAATTCTAAATAAAAGTTCCAAGGGTAATTTGTATAAGGGTCTTGTTCTTTGTTTTTTGTTTTGAGATGGAGTCTCACTCTGTCACCCAGGCTGAAGTGCTGTGGCATGATCTTGGCTCACTGCAACCTCCACCTCCCGAGTTCAAGTGATTCTCCTGCCTTAGCCTCCAAAGTAGCTGAAATTACAGGTGCCTGCCACTATGCCTAGCTAATTTTTTGTATTTTTAGTAGAGACGGGGTTTCACCATGTTGGCCAGGTTGGTCTCGAACTCCTGACCTCGTGATTTGCCCGCCCCAGCCTCCCACAGTGCTGGGATTACAGGCGTGAGCCACTGCACCCAGCCAGGGCCTTGTTTTTAAAGAAAATAAATTATATGACAGGTTTGTTTCATACACACACACACATATATATATAAACTATACTCGTGAACATTTTACTCAACATTTAAAAATCTTTAAGACCTTTCAGTACATAAATCTTACATAACAATCTAGCAAAAGTGTATAAAATCTAAACACATTTCTAAAAGAAAGGGTGAGGCTTTCAGGGTGGCTATACTGTGTTGAACGTGGGCAGTGTTCTCTCTCTCTTGTGGTTTTGCTTATATGGCAGTTCCAGCTCACAAGAGCCCTCGGAGCCTGTCTGTTGGCCTGCATCCTGTGGCATTTGGCGAGTGAGATCTGTTTAATATAAGGTGTCCATAAAGCCAAGGTTATGATATCTAAAAATAATCAACACTAATTCCCCAGAAATTTTGTCTTTTTTGACCAAGCCACTGGTGCAATGTGGAGTCACTGCATTATATGCAAAAAGAATAATGCCCTCACTCCAGAGTCTGAACCAGAACTGACCCTCAGTGGTGACTCCCCCTTTATTCTAGGAGGTGTTAACATTAGCTATGGCAATGTAAAAACGGTGTTTCTGGAGGCAGTGGGGGCCGAGAATGGAAAGTCCTCTGCAGCCGTCAACATGGAGAGTGAGGCAATGCAGGTGTTGACTCACGGAACTGGACGAGAATCTACTACTCCTTCTCTAGTGAGAGTCTCTGTCATTTGCATAGAAGGCTTAAACGCAGGGAGGGCATGGAGATTCCGTGTAAACTTCAGTAAGCTGCATAAACAGAGGCCGTGATGTGTTTTGTCTCTGACCTTTTCCAGGGAGATCTGACCCCAGGGTTGCAGCGTGATGCTCACTAACAGAAGCTGACTCAATTGTGTTATGTCTCTGATCTTTTCCAAGGACATCTGGACCCAGGGTCGCAGTGTGATGCTCACTAACAGAAACTGACTCAATTGTGTTTCCTAGTTTTGGGGAATATCTTTAATTACTGCATGAATGTTTATAAACTGTTGGGGCTAAATACGAAAATTGCTCTTCAGGTGCCGTCTCCACCAAGCCACTGTGTACATTTTCTTTCTCTCTCTTGCAGTTGTTCTCTTCCTACAAACTGAACGAAAATGAAAAGGAAGTCATTTCTGCATGTGTCACAGAGGCATCCTTTGGTTCTAAAGGGAGCTGAGTTGGATTCCACAAGCGTATGGTCCTTGTAGCATGTGAATAGGAGTCAGTCACAGACGAGAAGGAAGGGTTCGGGGGAGACTGTCACCGCCCTGTCCAGGCTACCCCTCCAGCTGCCCAGGTGACAGGCTGGCCTGTGTTTGTGTTGTGTAAGTGTGTACAGCTGCTAATGTAGGGTCCAGAAACATCTTACAAAGTAAGCCTATCCCTACATGTAGTTTTATGTGGGTATGAATTCATTTCAGTTCTTAACATGAACATTTGTACAGTGCTTCCAAGTGAGGGTTTGACTGCCTCACATCTGGAATCCTTCAAGTTTATCCTTCTTGGAGTCAGTGTCATGAACGTTTTCCCCTAGGTCAAGAGTCTGCTGTCAACATGATGTTCTCTAATTACACGGCTTCATACAACTCTCAGCTTTGTGGACATATATTTTTGTATTTAAGGTGTTCCTTCTTTTACTTCTGTTTATAGTTCATCCTTGACACTGCTCTTTTCCCACTGCCTTTATCTCAGGTCCTTCCCAAGCTTTCATCCTGGCTGACTTCTTTTAAGTAATGGAAGGAGAGGATGTGGGGTCAGTCAGCCTGACTTCCAATCCCTTCTCCACCCATTACTTGGCAAATTAAAGCTGTGTTTAGGCTTCATTTATGTCATCCTGGATTTCTCAAGAATTACAATTTTTTGATATATTAATTACAATTATAGGATTGTTTAAAGATCAAACAAGACAATGTATATTGATGTGTTTTGTAATCTTTGTTGTTGTTTGTTTGTTTGAGACTGAGTCTCGCTCTGTCACCCAGGCTGGGGTTCAGTGGCATGAGTGACCTTGGCTCACTGCAACCTCCGCCTTCAAGTGATTTTCCCGTCTCAACCTCCCAAGTAGCTGGGACTACAGGTGCCTGCCACTACACTTGGCTAATTTTTGTATTTTTAGTAGAGTTGGGGTTTCACCATATTGACCAGGCTGGTCTTGAACTCCTGACCTTGTGATTCACCCGACTCGGCCTCCCAAAGTGCTGGAATTACAGATGTGAGCCACCGTGCCTGGACTGTCATCTTTAAAGCTTAATAGAAATGTAAGATCTTGCTATTATTATGCGATGATAAAATCTTTCATTCTTTGCTTTTTCCTTGGTTGCTGGCCTAGAAATTGAATCAATTCTGTTCTCTCTTTTTTTAAAAAAATAATCTTGAACGTGTGAAATTGGTGATATTTTAATATGTTGCTGATGTTTGATCTATTTGAAAGGTAGCTTCCTATGGTTTCTTCTAATAGTTAAAACTCTATCAGGCCAGGCATGGTGGCTCATGCCTATAGTGCCAGCACTTTGGGAGGCCAAGGTGGGCAGATCACCTGAGGTCAGGACTTTGAGACCAGCCTGGCCAACATGGTGAAATCCTGTCTCTACTTAAAATACAAAAATTGGCAGAAGAATCACTTGAACCCGGGAGACAAAGGTTGCAGTGAGCTGAGATTGCATCACTGTACTCCAGTCTGGGCAACAGAGTGAGACTCTGACAAAAAACAAAAACAAAAAGAAAAAACTGTATCAAAGTGATATATTTGTATAGTGAAACCCCAGACAGTGCCACTAAGTGAATGATGATGTAATACTCTTATTTCTTATTTTGCTACAACGTTAGTTTCTCAACAATCACTCCACCTGCTGGTTTGGTCTTTTCTCTCATTGGGATTGGTTTCCCTTAAATGTCTGGTGATTCTTCATTGTTCACATTTAATAGTGACACAGGAAGAAGAAGAAAGGAGTCTGTTATCATTAGTAAAAGGCTCGTCTAGAGGTTTTTTTTTTTTTTTTTTCCGGGAGTCGATAGGGTTTCCACATGTTAGTAAGTGATGTCTTTGGTCTAGATGGTTTCCTTTCTCTGGAGAAAAACTTTTCCTCTCCTCTCTGGAAGGCAGGTGCTTGCTGTTGGTTGTTGGTGTTCTACTTACTGGTTACCTGAGGGGTGGGGTGCAGGCATCGGTGAGGGAGGATAATAAGGGTTGACTGTTAATGTACAGATTTTAATCAACCCTCCTGTTTTCTGATGCCTGCCTCACTTCTTCGCCCCTCACCCCCAGGAAGGTCCACAGATGATGCTCCTTCTCAAGGCTGTAAGGCCATCAAATCACTTTTTTGTCTCTGCTGCTCTCTCTACATGATGGATAACCATCATGGTTTCTTGGGAGGGAAAGGAAACAACTGGGTCAGTATTTGGTCTACCATCTTTAAGTTGGAAGCATCTTCCAACTGAAGCTAGAATAACAAAGCTTGAGAAAAGGTTTTTAAAATATCTAATATCTCAACTTTTGGGGACAATTTGAACATCTTAAGGCACTAAGTTACTGAGTTTTCTGAAAAGGGTGATAGGGAAACTATTAATTAATTAATTAATTAATCTCTGCTTTGTTTTAAATATATTGCACCAGGTTTGTGTATTATAATTCACACTCAAAAAGTACAGATTTAATTTTGATATATTTTCTTTGAAGAAATAGCTTAACTACTCTTCAGTGCTGCATTTACGCTGTGGCCAAATCTTTGAGACAAAATTATTTCTCTCTACGTAAACTAAGATGTTGTACTTTGAAAAATCATTCCTTTCGGCATGTTTAGATCTTTCTCAGTTTTCTTGAACCTTTTATGCAAGAGCAATGACCTTATATTTCCACATTATTCCTATTAAACACTTAGCTGTGGGCCTGAAAGAAATGTGCAGTTCTGTTAGAAAAAAGGTGGAGAAGGTAGTATCACTATTCCTCTTTCATGGATGGGCAAACAGGTTCAGGAATTTTCCAGAACTGAGGTTTTCTATCTTATAATTGGGTGTTCTTTGTCTCACAACATGCACTTCGTCCTTCTGTATGGATTTGTTTGCTGAGGCTGACTGTGAATTTCAGCTCTCACATGCTAAGTACACATTAATTTCTCTTATCCTTTATTCCCATATAGTGTACGAGTGATTTTGAGAGGGTCCTGTATGGCATGGTCCTTAGGTGCTTGGCAAAATGGGTCCACTCTTTCCCAGGTAACCCTGGCTCTAGGCCCTTTTCCATGTCCTGGCCTTCCCCAGCAGTCCCTGGAGCCCTCTGCTGACCAAAACTCCACAGTGAAGCACCACCCGAATGGTGACCTGTGAAGGGTTCCCAGTTTGGGACACGTTATTCCTCTTCTGTAAAAACTGCACCACTTTCAGATAGACTCTCAGGCAAAGGCACAGAAAATTATGATTAGATTAATGTTCTTTCAGAGGTTTCCTATCGCTGAGGTCATCTGAGCCAGTAGTTTTCAAAATGAGTTGTGGGCTTCATATCCTCAAATATTGCATTTAAATTCTAGTTAAAAATAGTTTCACCACTGTATTTTTCCATTCTAAGACAGATTTTTTCCCATGCTTTACTTATTCTGGAGTTAGCCTGCATCTTACAATTGATCCACTGCATTTCATATGATGAGATCTCTTCTGTTCTTCTAAAAAATTATCAATAGTTTTGTGATGCATATTGATTTAATAGCATCTCAGAATGTAAAACATGCAGGTTACAATCATTAACTCTTCTACAATATTTACATGCAAGAAGACAATATTTCTTTCTTTTTATAAGCCAAATTATATCTAGCAGAAACTCCCATGTATCGAGATGTGGAAGATTCCAATTCGTGGAAGTTCCTCGTCATATTCTGTGCCAGACACTGGAGGCTGGGATGGTGGCACTTCATGCTCCTCACCTTCCTGTCTCACTACTTTTCCTGTGACTGCTGACTGCTGGCCCTTTACTCTGAAGGGGGTGAGAGGACCACTGCCCTGGCACTGGGGAGGGGATGCTCCTCACAGCACAAGAAGTGCCAGGAAGGCAGCCATCACATGCCGGAACCTTGGCCACACCAACCACATCTGGAGAACTGCATGTGACTAGGGCCTAGCCCATTAGGAATGCTACTGTTCTGGGAACATCTCCCCGGCATCCTCATTTTGTTTTCCCATTGGCTAGTCCAGATTAACTTAACCCTTAGATGATTCTAGATCTCCCTAGAAAATACCTAGGTGAGAGTTATCCAGGCAAATTCTCTTTTCCTCCTTTAAACCCCTAAAGGCTATATTGTGTGTGTGTGTGTATATGTGTGTGTGTGTGTGTGTGTGTGTGTGTATGTGTTACAGAAAGACCTAATCTGCAAAAGCACAGCTTGGCCTTCAGGAAATAGATGGGAAAAGTGCTGCTTTACTATTTCCTGGTGCCTCCAAAGCACACACAAAGAGGATATAAGTTAGTACTTTCTCTAATAATTCCATCTGTAACATTGAGCATTTAAAAGTTTTAATAATACCTTTAAATACCATGCCCATACAAGTGCATCATAAAAGGTAGCATGAATGAAACAATTAAATGTCTCAACCTGTCTTCTTGTAAGCCATGAAATAAATTTCTCTCATTATCTCTATGTATATGTTTACCATTTGTGCAAATATACCACTAAATAGAGATTGTAGACAATTTTTATTTTGACAACAGTCCTCATGTAAAATTACACACAAAAATAGTACTGTAACCCAGGTGCATTGCCAGATCCAAGTAAATGTGAGCCAAGGCCCATTTGTTCATGCATGTGTTTTTATGATTTTGTCTGTTCCTTTTCTGACTTACATATTTATAATACAGAATGTGAGAAGAGGTAGCTCTTTGTAGTTATTTAGCTTTAAGACATAGAAAACTGTTCTAGAATCTTTAAAACTAAATTGCAAGAATTTTTTGAAAGTTGCTTGAAATTACAAGTCAAGATTTTAAAAAAATTATTCTTTGAAACTACTTTTCTGTATACATCAAGATTTATCAATAGCATATAAAATAAATCAATAGCAACAAAATAAAATGAGAAAGGATGGTAATGGCCACCTCATATTGCTTATTTCTTTTCTTTTTTTTTTTTTTTGAGACGGAGTCTCACTCTGTCGCCCAGGCTGGAGTGCGGTGGCCCCATCTCTGCTCATGGCAAGCTCCACCTCCCGGGCTCACGCCATTCTCCTACCTCAACCTCCCCAGTAGCTGGGACTACAGGCGCCCGCCACCTCGTCCGGCTAGTTTTTTTGTATTTTTTTATTAGAGACGGGGTTTCACCGTGTTAGCCAGGATGGTCTCGATCTCCTGACCTCGTGATCCGCCCGTCTCGGCCTCCCAAAGTGCTGGGATTATAGGCTTGAGCCAACGCGCCTGGCATTGCTTATTTCTTTTATAATAACTGTCATATAAATTGAGCTCACAAAAATATTTATATTAATAAAATTATAATTTATCATTGGTAATATTTGAGTTTTTCTTGTACATTTTTATGTAGCAAGAAAAACAGTTTTTACTGTTAAAAATGGTTTTTAAAAAATCAGAACAAGCCTAAGCCCCTTCAGTTTATAAATACAATAACCTGAGGCTCATCAGTGCTGGTGACTCACACAGGCACACACTTAGCATTGCTGGATATCAGCTCAGGATCCAGAATGCATTTGAACAATTCATGCTAAATTAATAAATGCACTTTAAAATAGGCCCATATTAATCCCCAAATAACTAAACCTGTGGAATTTGTAAAATAAGATGTTTATGAATGAGGACATGGCATTTCGACTTAGTTCTGACTCCCCCCTTTCTGAAAGCAGAATCTACAGTCTATTTTCCCATTGCTAGATTTCAGAGGAGAGCCTGGTGTCACTTACAGCAGACATTGCAGATGCCTCAGCATTTCAGATGAAGACGGTAAAGACCTTCTTTGTTTCATAAAAACCTTTGTTTTCCAGGGGAGAAAACACAGGTTGGATCTAAACTCAATCCTCCTACTGAAATATTTTAAAGACACTGAAAGAGGTTGTTGCATTTGGCAGGTGCAGGTGGAGCTGTGCGGTCCTGCACTGAAGCCCTGCAGTCCTGGCTTCTCAGTGGAGCTAGAGGAGAATTATATTAATGTGTTTGCACTACTTGCTCAATTGTAAAGCATAACAAATATATTTAACGCATGTTTTTTAAATGAGAATAAAATAGTTTAACAATGTTTACATACCTATTTTAGTTATTACATTCTCTAATCTATTTTTATCCTCACACCATGAAAGCGCTCCACCATCTCCATTTCAGAAAGTAGACAGTAACTGAACAACACTATCTTCTTTTAAAAAACATTTATTTCATTATGAAAGTTTATGGTTTATGTAATTAATACCTTTTTGTGGTCTGCATTCAATTGGTGTGGGCATCTGCACACTGTCGTGGGTCCACCGTTGTGAAATCGCACACAGTGGTCTCACTGCCCTAAACAGCCAGGGCTCTCTGTCCATCCATCCTTTCCTCTCCCCAACCCCTGTCAACCACTGATTATTTTGCTATCTATGTAATTTTCCCTTTTCCAAAATGTCACATAATGCCCACAGCAATGAATGCGAGTTTCTTTTGCTCCACATCCTCACCAGCATTTGGTGTTTTTGGTCTTGTGGATTTTGGCCATTCTAATAGGTATGTAGTGGTATCTTACTGTTGTCTTAATTGGCAATTCCTAATAACACATTATACAGAGCATCTTTTCATATACTTAATTTCCATCTGCATATCTGTTCAGCTTTTGCCCGTTTTTAATTGGGTTATTTGTTTTCTTATTGAGTTTTAAGAGTTCTTTGCATATTTCAGATATGAATCCTTAGATATATTTTGCAAATATTTTCTCACAGTCTCTGGTTTGTCTTTTTATTCTCTTAACAGTATCTTTCACAAAAGTAAAGTTTTTTTATGTTAAAGTTCAACTTCCCAATATTTTTCTTCGTGGATAATGCTTTTGCTGTTGTATCTAAAAGAATCACCAAATCCGAGGTTATCTAGAGTTTTTCCTTATGTTATCTTCTAGGAGTTTGAAAATTTTGCATTTAATATATTGATCTAATATCTACTTTGCATTAACTTTTGTAAAAGGTGTAAGGTCTGTTTATAGATTCTTTTTTTTTTTTTGCACATGGATGTCCATTTGTTCCAGCACCGTTTGTTAAAGAGACTCTCCTCTCTTCATTGAATTGCCTTTACTCCTTTGTCAGAGATCAGCTGGCTGTATTTCAGTGTGTTTCTGGGCTCTTTGTTTTGTTTCACTGATGTATGTGTATATGTCTTCTGTTTTGCCTTCAGTTTTGTAATTGCTACCTCAATGTAATTGCTACCTCAATTTGCTTATGAATTCTCATTTGTAAACAGAAAAGCATAAATTAATGCCTGAGTACATTTTAGGGTAGATGTTGCCTTGAATACAATGAGCAGATGAGTTATAATTTTAAAGTGAATATAAAAATTTGACCATAGTGGTAACAGATTTGCGAACTAGTGATATCAATGACAGAGTCCATTGCAATATTGCTTCATCCTTTGGCTCAGCTCTGCTTCACACCAGGTAAGTACCAATCCCTTTTGTGATTCATTCAAGGATTTCTGTGGGGTGGAAAGTAGAAATATGATATCAGTGGAGGGAGAGAAGGCAGTTTCCCAGACTGGGAGCAGTCAGATCTCCAGTGGGTCCCAACACTGCTCTGTGGCAATACCTAGAGGGTGATGGAAACAGAGACAGGGTGCAAATAAGGTGGGTGCTGGCCCTAGGGTTCCCAGTGTTTTCTGGTTCCCATGGTCTACAAGACGTCCAAAATGAGACCTTCTGGGTTTTGGGGAGCTCCCTGTGGAATTGGAAAATGAGGAAGTGAGCAGTGACAATCTAGACTCATTATTAGAGGTACATCTCTCATTTTTCAGCAACCAAGGAGCCTTCGATTAGTAGTGAAATTGTGGCACCCCAACAATGGTGGAGTGGAATGTCCTGCTACTCTGGAGGGGTGATGGCTCAGGGTCGAGACTGAACTAATTAGAAAAAAGAATGCACTCCAGGAATATCAAGTCCAAAACGAAGCTCTTCAAACCATCTGGGAAGACAAAACAGCATGACAAGGAAAGGTATATTTGTCTGATCCCAGGAATCAATATAAACATCCATGATAACCCCACCTATTTTTTAAATATATGATTTGGATGAAACAAGAGAAAGAGACTGATTGTTGCTGAGTCCCTGCTGCAGTCCCGACACAGCTGGAGATGCCCTGCTCCCCTGCTCCCCTGCTCCCCTGCTCTCCTGCTCTCCTGCTCTCTTTATTTTGTTGATGCTCATGAGGACCCTGATGTCTGACGAAGAAGTTTCCCGTCCAGCTGTGCCCCTGGTGTGTCACGTGCCAGCCTTGTCAACGCACACGAGAACCTGACAGGGTGAGTGTTATAACCCCAGTCATAGAAAAGGAAACGTCTCTAAAGTCTTTAGCATCTTGCCCGAGTTCGGACACTTAGCAGAGGCCTAAGTTTAGATGTAGCCCCGTCTTGCTCTTTGACAGCCTCAGCACCACGTGCCCTGGGTGACCCACGAAGTGAGTCACTGACAACCCTCGTGGTTGGCTCATGGCACAGCATGGAGCGAAATGGCCCACTGACCTCTCCAGACACTTGGACAATTCGTGATATAGTTTATGCGGTCACTCCCAGTGAGTTCTATTGTTCAGTTTAATAGAATACCTAATTCTGTGTTTATTATGAATAAAGGGAGATTTCTTGTGGTTTTTAAGAATATGAAGCATATCTATTTTGTATACAAGTTGGAAGTTCCAATACTATAGGAAGCATAAGTGCAGGTTATAATGATGGGTCTTTTATGAGACTGAATTCACATCAAACTGAATCAGTAACTCCGGCTGTATGAACAGGGTGAGACATTAAACATTTAATGAAAAGAATTCCTTTCTTAGGTCACAGGAAGGACTAAATGTGTCTAATTATCATGCCCGCTAAGAAGATGTATTGTGATATTTGCAGTTAATCACTCATTCAGTTCCAAGGGTATCTATTAATTGTCTGCTCTGGGCATAACAACAATTGGAAGCAGTATGTTCACATGAAAAAAAACTTACCTGAGGCTCTAAATGACCAGCACACATTTCTGATTTGAAATACATATCTAAAGCTTCAAATGCATAAATAGATATCCCAATCTAGAACTAAGTTAATAGTTGCTTAGAATTAATTGTTTAAATTATCCTGGGAATCAGAAAGGTATGTCTACATGAAACAATAAAGGTTATGTTAGAATTAATAAACTTTAGAAGACCATTTTAATCTTAATATATAAGCATACTACCTAGGCACACTGTTTAAATACATCCGCAACCTACTATTTTTAGATTTAGGTAAATCATTAATCCTTAAATTTGGAAGATTCCAGTGTTAGAGCTCTAGACTATGAAACTTGGATGTTTTTCTAAAATTTTTGAGTTTTTATCCAGAAATACATATTTTCCTGGTACTGAGAACTGCAAGAAATTTCACTTGGAGTCTCCAAATAGTCAACCATGTGTGATGTCAACATCAGTGTAATAGATACTATCACAAACATCCTGTGACTTTTGTTTTTTTTTTATACTTTAAGTTCTGGGATACATGAGCAGAACGTGCAGGTTTGTTACACGGGTATACACGTGCCATGGTGGTTTGCTGCACCTGTCAACCTGTCATCTATGTTAGGTATTTCTCCTAATGCCATCCTTCCCCTAGGCTCCGACCCTGCAACAGGCCCCCGTGTGTGATGTTCCCCTCCCTGTGTCCATGTGTTCTCATTGTTCAACTCCCACTTATGAGTGAGAACATGCGGTGTTTACTTTTCCGTTCCTGTGTTAGTTTGCCAAGAATGATGGTGTCCAGCTTCATCATGTCCCTGCAAAGGACATGAACTCATCCTTTTTTATGACTGCATAGTATTCCATGATGTATATGTGCCACATTTTCTTTATTCAGTCTATTATTGATGGGCATTTGGGTTGGTTCCCAGTCTTTGCTATTGTGAATAGTGCTGCAGTAAACATATGTGTGCATGTGTCTTTATAGTAGAATGATTTATAATCCTTTGGGTATATACCCAGTAATGGGATTGCTGGATCAAATGGTATTTCTGGTTCTATATCCTTGAGGAATTGCCACACTGTCTTCCACAATGGTTGAACTAATTTACACTCTCATCAACAGTGTAAAAACGTTCCTATTTCTCCACATCCTCTCCAGCATCTGTTGTTTCCTGACTTTTAAATGATCGCCATTCTAACTAGCATGAGTTGGTATCTTATTGTGGTTTTGATTTGCATTTCTCTAATGACCAGTAATGATGAGCTTTTGTTTATATGTTTGTTGGCCACATAAATGTCTTCTTTTGAGAAGTGTCTGTTCATATCCTTCACCCACTTCTTGATGGTTTTTTTTTCTCCTTGTAAATTTGTTTAAGTTCCTTGTAGATTTTGGATATTAGCCCTTTGTCCGATGGATAGATTGCAAACAGTTTCTCCCATTCTGTAGGTTGCCTGTTCACTCTGATGAGAGTTTCTTTTGCTGTGCAGAAGCCCTTTAGTTTAATTAGATCCCATTTGTAAATTTTGGCTTTTGCTGTCATTGCTTTTGGCGTTTTAGTCATGAAGTCTTTGGCCATGCCTATGTCCTGAATGATATTGCCTAGGTTTTCTTCTAGGATTTTTATGGTTTTAGGTCTTATGTTTAAGTCTTTAATCGATCTTGAGTTAATTTTTGTATAAGGTGTAAGGAAGGGGTCTAGTTTCAGTTTTCTGCATATGGCTAGCCGGTTTTCCCAACACCATGTATTAAATAGGAAATCCTTTCCCCATTGCTTGTTTTTGTCAGGGTAGTCAGACATCCTAAACTTTTAAATTTAAGAATTTACATTTTTTTAAAGTAACTGACAACTGACAATCATTTAAAAATCCATAACTTAAAAAAATAATAATTCCTCCTAAGTTTTCTTTTTTTAAAAAAATTTATTTATTATTATTGTACTTTAAGTTGTAGGGTACATGTGCATAACGTGCAGGTTTGTTACATATGTATACTTGTGCCATGTTGGTGTGCTGCACCCATCAACTCATCATTTACATCAGGTATAACTCCCAATGCAATCCCTCCCCCCTCCCCCCTCCCCATGATAGGCCCCTGTGTGTGATGTTCCCCTTCCTGAGTCCAAGTGATCTCATTGTTCAGTTCCCACCTATGAGTGAGAACATGCAGTGTTTGGTTTTCTGTTCTTGTGATAGGTTGCTAAGAATGATGGTTTCCAGCTGCATCCATGTCCCTACAAAGGACACAAACTCATCCTTTTTGATGGCTGCATAGTATTCCATGGTGTATATGTGCCACATTTTCTTAATCCAATGTGTCACTGATGGACATTTGGGTTGATTCCAAGTCTTTGCTATTGTGAATAGTGCTGCAATAAACATACGTGTGCATGTGTCTTTATAGCAGCATAATTTATAATCCTTTGGGTATATACCCATTAATGGGATGGCTGGGTCATATGGTACATCTAGTTCTAGATCCTTGAGGAATCGCCATACTGTTTTCCATAATGGTTGATCTAGTTTACAATCCCACCAACAGTGTAAAAGTGTTCCTATTTCTCCACATCCTCTCCAGCACCTGTTGTTTCCTGACTTTTTAATGATCGCCATTCTAACTGGTGTGAGATGGTATCTCATTGTGGTTTTGATTTGCATTTCTCTGATGGCCAGTGATGATGAGCATTTTTTCATGTGTCTGTTGGCTGTATGAATGTCTTCTTTTGAGAAATGTCTGTTCATATCCTTTGCCCACTTTTTGATGGGGTTGTTTGTTTTTTCTTGTAAATTTGTTTGAGTTCTTTGTAGGTTCTGGATATTAGCCCTTTGTCAGATGAGTAGATTGCAAAAATTTTCTCCCATTCTGTAGGTTGCCTGTTCACTCTGATGGTAGTTTCTTTTGCTGTGCAGAAGCTCTTTAATTTAATGAGATCCCATTTGTCAATTTTGGCTTTTGCTGCCGTTGCTTTTGGTGTTTTAGACATGAAGTCTTTGCCCATGCCTATGTCCTGAATGGTACTACCTAGGTTTTCCTCTAGGATTTTTATGGTATTAGGTCTAACTTTTAAGTCTCTAATCCATCTTGAATTAATTTTCGTATAAGGAGTAAGGAAAGGATCCAGTTTCAGCTTTCTACTTATGGCTAGCCAATTTTCCCAGCACCATTTATTAAATAGGGAATCCTTTCCCCATTTCTTGTTTCTCTCAGGTTTGTCAAAGATCAGATGGCTGTAGATGTGTGGTATTATTTCTGAGGACTCTGTTCTGTTCCATTGGTCTATATCTCTGTTTTGGTACCAGTACCATGCTGTTTTGGTTACTGTAGCCTTGTAGTAGAGTTTGAAGTCAGGTAGCGTGATGCCTCCAGCTTTGTTCTTTTGACTTAGGATTGTCTTGGAGATGCGGGCTCTTTTTTGGTTCCATATGAACTTTAAAGCAGTTTTTTCCAATTCTGTGAAGAAACTCATTGGTAGCTTGATGGGGATGGCATTGAATCTATAAATTACCTTGGGCAGTATGGCCATTTTCACGATATTGATTCTTCCTATCCATGAGCATGGTATGTTCTTCCATTTGTTTGTGTCCTCTTTTATTTCACTAAGCAGTGGTTTGTAGTTCTCCTTGAAGAGGTCCTTTACATCCCTTGTAAGTTGGATTCCTAGGTATTTTATTCTCTTTGAAGCAATTGTGAATGGAAGTTCATTCCTGATTTGGCTCTCTGTTTGTCTGTTACTGGTATATAAGAATGCTTGTGATTTTTGCACATTAATTTTGTATCCTGAGACTTTGCTGAAGTTGCTTATCAGCTTAAGGAGATTTTGGGCTGAGACAATGGGGTTTTCTAAATATACAATCATGTCATCTGCAAACAGGGACAGTTTGACTTCTTCTTTTCCTAACTGAATACCCTTGATTTCTTTCTCTTGCCTAATTGCCCTAGCCAGAACTTCCAACACTATGTTGAATAGGAGTGGTGAGAGAGGGCATCCCTGTCTTGTGCCAGTTTTCAAAGGGAATTTTTCCAGTTTTTGCCCATTCAGTATGATATTGGCTGTGGGTTTGTCATAAATAGCTCTTATTATTTTGAGGTACGTTCCATCAATACCGAATTTATTGAGCGTTTTTAGCATGAAGGGCTGTTGAATTTTGTCAAAAGCCTTTTCTGCATCTATTGAGATAATCATGTGGTTCTTGTCTTTGGTTCTGTTTATATGCTGGATTATGTTTATTGATTTGCGAATGTTGAACCAGCCTTGCATCCCAGGGATGAAGCCCACTTGATCATGGTGGATAAGCTTTTTGATGTGTTGCTGAATCCGGTTTGCCAGTATTTTATTGAGGATTTTTGCATCGATGTTCATCAGGGATATTGGTCTAAAATTCTCTTTTTTTGTTGTGTCTCTGCCAGGCTTTGGTATCAGGATGATGTTGGCCTCATAAAATGAGTTAGGGAGGATTCCCTCTTTTTCTATCGATTGGAATAGTTTCAGAAGGAATGGTACCAACTCCTCCTTGTACCTCTGGTAGAATTCCGCTGTGAATCCATCTGGTCCTGGACTTTTTTTGGTTGGTAGGCTATTAATTATTGCCTCAATTTCAGAGCCTGCTATTGGTCTATTCAGGGATTCAACTTCTTCCTGGTTTAGTCTTGGAAATGTGTAAGTGTCCAGGAAATTATCCATTTCTTCTAGATTTTCCAGTTTATTTGCGTAGAGGTGTTTATAGTATTCTCTGATGGTAGTTTGTATTTCTGTGGGATCGGTGGTGATATCCCCTTTATCATTTTTAATTGCGTCGATTTGATTCTTCTCTCTTTTCTTCTTTATTAGTCTTGCTAGTGGTCTGTCAATTTTGTTGATCTTTTCAAAAAACCAACTCCTGGATTCATTGATTTTTTGGAGAGTTTTTTGTGTCTCTATCTCCTTCAGTTCTGCTCTGATCTTAGTTATTTCTAGCCTTCTGCTAGCTTTCGAATGTGTTTGCTCTTGCTTCTCTAGTTCTTTTAATTGTGATGTTAGAGTGTCAATTTTAGATCTTTCCTGCTTTCTCTTGTGGGCATTTAGTGCTATAAATTTCCCTCTACACACTGCTTTAAATGTGTCCCAGAGATTCTGGTATGTTGTATCTTTGTTCTCATTGGTTTCAAAGAACATCTTTATTTCTGCCTTCATTTCGTTATGTACCTAGTAGTCATTCAGGAGCAGGTTGTTCAGTTTCCATGTAGTTGAGCGGTTTTGATTGAGTTTCTTAGTCCTGAGTTCTAGTTTGATTGCACTGTGGTCTGAGAGACAGTTTGTTATAATTTCTGTTCTTGTACATTTGCTGAGGAGTGTTTTACTTCCAATTACGTGGTCGATTTTGGAGTAAGTACGATGTGGTGCTGAGAAGAATGTATATTCTATTGATTTGGGGTGGAGACTTCTATAGATGTCTATTAGGTCTGCTTGCTGCAGAGATGAGTTCAATTCCTGGATATCCTTGTTAACTTTCTGTCTCATTGATCTGTCTAATGTTGACAGTGGAGTGTTGAAGTCTCCCATTATTATTGTATGGGAGTCTAAGTCTCTTTGTAAGTCTCTAAGGACTTGCTTTATGAATCTGGGTGCTCCTGTATTGGGTGCATATATATTTAGGATAGTTAGCTCTTCCTGTTGAATTGATCCCTTTACCATTATGTGATGGCCTTCTTTGTCTCTTTTGATCTTTGATGGTTTAAAGTCTGTTTTATCAGAGACTAGTATTGCAACCCCCGCTTTTTTTTGTTCTCCATTTGCTTGGTAAATCTTCCTCCATCCCTTTATTTTGAGCCTATGTATGTCTCTGCGTGTGAGATGGGTCTCCTGAATACAGCAGACTGATGGGTCTTGACTCTTTATCCAGTTTGCCAGTCTGTGTCTTTTAATTGGAGCATTTAGTCCATTTACATTTAAGGTTAAGATTGTTATGTGTGAACTTGATCCTGCCATTATGATATTAACTGGTTATTTTGCTCGTTAGTTGATGCAGTTTCTTCCTAGCCTCGATGGTCTTTACATTTTGGCATGTTTTTGCAATGGCTGGTACCGGTTGTTCCTTTCCATGTTTAGTGCTTCCTTCAGGGTCTCTTGTAAGGCAGGCCTAGTGGTGACAAAATCTCTAAGCATTTGCTTATCTGTAAAGGATTTTATTTCCCCTTCACTTATGAAACTTAGTTTGGCTGGATATGAAATTCTGGGTTGAAAATTCTTTTCTTTAAGAATGTTGAATATTGGCCCCCACTCTCTTCTGGCTTGTAGAGTTTCTGCCGAGAGATCTGCTGTTAGTCTGATGGGCTTCCCTTTGTGGGTAACCCGACCTTTCTCTCTGGCTGCCCTTAAGATTTTTTCCTTCATTTCAACTTTGGTGAATCTGGAAATTATGTGTCTTGGAGTTGCTCTTCTCGAGGAGTATCTTTGTGGCGTTCTCTGTATTTCCTGGATTTGAATGTAGGCTTGCCCTACTAGGTTGGGGAAGTTCTCCTGGATGATATCCTGTAGAGTGTTTTCCAACTTGGTTCCATTTTCCCCTTCACTTTCAGGCACCCTAATCAGACGTAGATTTGGTCTTTTTACATAATCCCATACTTCTTGCAGGCTTTGCTCATTTCTTTTTGTTCTTTTTTCTTTTGGTTTCTCTTCTCGCTTCATTTCATTCATTTGATCCTCAATTGCAGATACTCTTTCTTCCAGTTGATCGAGTCGGTTAGTGAAGCTTGTGCATTTGTCACGTATTTCTCGTGTCATGGTTTTCATCTCTTTCATTTCGTTTATGACCTTCTCTGCATTAATTACTCTAGCCATCAATTCTTCCACTTTTTTTTCAAGATTTTTAGTTTCTTTGTGCTGGGTACATAATTCCTCCTTTAGCTCTGAGAAATTTGATGGACTGAAGCCTTCTTCTCTCATCTCGTCAAAGTCATTCTCCGTCCAGCTTTGATCCGTTGCTGGCGATGAGCTGCGCTCCTTTGCCGGGGGAGATGCGCTCTTATTTTTTGAATTTCCAGCTTTTCTGCCCTGCTTTTTCCCCACCTTTGTGGTTTTATCTGCCTCTGGTGTTTGATGATGGTGATGTACTGATGGGGTTTTGGTGTAGGTGTCTTTCCTGTTTGATAGTTTTCCTTCTAACAGTCAGGACCCTCAGCTGTAGGTCTGTTGGAGATTGCTTGAGGTCCACTCCAGACCCTGTTTGCCTGGGTATCAGCAGCAGAGGCTGCAGAAGATAGAATATTTCTGAACAGCGAGTGTACCTGTCTGATTCTTGCTTTGGAAGCTTCCTCTCAGGGGTGTACTCCACCCTGTGAGGTGTGGGGTGTCAGACTGCCCCTAGTGGGGGATGTCTCCCAGTTAGGCTACTCAGGGGTCAGGGACCCACTTGAGCAGGGAGTCTGTCCCTTCTCAGATCTCAACCTCCGTGTTGGGAGATCCACTGCTCTCTTCAAAGCTGTCAGACAGAGTCCTTTGCGTCTGCAGAGGTTTCGGCTGTGTTTGTTATTGCCCTGTCCCCAGAAGTGGAATCTACAGAGACAGGCAGGTTTCCTTGAGCTGCTGTGAGCTCCACCCAGTTCGAGCTTCCCAGCAGCTTTGTTTACCTACTTAAGCCTCAGCAATGGCGGGCGCCCCTCCCCCAGCCTCGCTGCTGCCTTGCCGGTAGATCACAGACTGCTGTGCTAGCAATGAGGGAGGCTCCGTGGGTGTGGGACCCTCCCGGCCAGGTGTGGGATATGATCTCCTGGTGTGCCTGTTTGCTTAAAGCGCAGTATTGGGGTGGGAGTTACCCGATTTTCCAGGTGTTGTGTGTCTCAGTTCCCCTGGCTAGGAAAAGGGATTCCCTTCCCCCTTGCGCTTCCCAGGTGAGGCGATGCCTCGCCCTGCTTCAGCTCTCGCTGGTCGGGCTGCAGCAGCTGACCAGCACCGATCGTCCGGCACTCCCCAGTGAGATGAACCCAGTACCTCAGTTGAAAATGCAGAAATCACCGGTCTTCTGTGTCGCTCGCCCTGGGAGTTGGAGACTGGAGCTGTTCCTATTCGGCCATCTTGCTCCGCCCCTCCTCCTAAGTTTTCAACCAAGAGAAGTGAAAATCTGTTGACACAAAGGCCTGAATGTAAGTATTCATAACAACTTTCTTCTTAATAGCCAAATATTTTTAAAATAGCCTATCACTGAAGAATAGATAAGCTGTAATATATTCCTACAATGGTTACTGCCCAACATAAGAATGACATATACACTGGAAACCACATGGACATATCTCAAAGGCATTAGAATACATGAAAGAAACTAGTATAGGAGAATATTCTATATGATTCCATTTATATCAAATACTTCTTTTTTGAGATAACATCTCACTCTATCACCAAGGCTGGAGTGCAGTGATGTGATCACAGATCACCGCAGCCTTGACCTCCCAGGCTCAGGTAATTCTTCAGCCTCCTGAGTATCTGTGACCAAAGGGGTTGGGACCAAAGTGGTGTGCCACCACACCTGGCTAATTTGTGTGTGTGTGTGTATTTTTTTTTTTTTTTTTTTTAGAGATGGGGTTTTGCCATGTTGCCCAGGCTGATCTCAAGTTCCTGGTCTCAAGTGAACCCCGCTTCTCAGTCTAGTGCTAGGATTACAGACTTGAGTCATTGCACGTGGCCTGTATCATATTCTAAGACAGACAAAACTAGAGTGAAAGAAAGCAACTGCCAGGAGCTGAGGTGTGGGGCAGGGGTCACTGACTACAGCAGCATGCAAGGGAATTTTGGGGGTAATGAAATGTATTTTAATGGTAGTGTTGTGTACATGACAATATGTATATTTGTCAAAATGCATTGATTTGTACACTTAAAATTACTAAATTTTATTATATGTAAATTAAACTCAATTAGATAATAAAAAATAAACTTTTGATCCTGAAAAAATACCTACATACATACAAACTACCTCTGAAACAAACTACTTTTTCAGAATTTCTAATTTAAATATTCAGAAATATGAATGATGATGATGAATTTTAACAAGGCTTACATAATTCAATTCTGTTTTGGATCATGTCTGAGAGGCATATTAGCTGCTGGACTTATTTGGATTTCCTTACCTCCTTTGCATATGAAAAAATAAGAGGTTGAGACAGAAACAAGATATTAATTTATGTACAATGAAACTTTCTACTGCCCAGGAAATGAGGCTTTCTATTGTCCAATGAATTGTGCCTGGCAGCACAATTCACTGCTTCACAATTGATCGTTCTTTTTACCCTCAGAGCATCCTTGAAATGATTGACTCAACCATGAGAGAAACACTGTAAATATTCTCAGATGCAAACTCACAGTACCAGCTTCACAGAACACCTGCAGGTGCAAGTAACTAAAAATCCAGCTCAATTTGACTTTAAATACAAGGGAATTTATTGACTCAGGTGGGTAGTTCAGAAGCAGGCCAGGCTTCAGGGTGAATCTGAGCACAGAAACTCATGGATACTACCAGGACTGTCTCTTCCCAATTTTCTGCTCTGCCTTCAGTGAAGTCAGAATAATTCTGCGTGTGGCAAAATCTTCAGGAACAATTTCTGAGGTTGCATTCTTCACCAAAGAGGGAGCATGAACAAGCACACTCTTGTTCCTAACAACCTAGCACAACTTGTATTTGACTCTAATTGGAACAACTCAGATCCTTGCCCATCCCCAAGTCCATTAGGGGGACCAAGGGAGTGCTGTGTGGCACCTGGCATGAGCCTCAGTTATGCACCCACTTTGGAACCAATAACTGTGACACGGGGTGAGACAGTGCTGGTTAAGTCAACCGGGACCCACCCCATGTTTCAAACCATGTGACTGAATAATTCAGGGCTCTGTTAGGAAGGAGAAAGGGGGATGTTTCTTAAATAGCACCCAACACTCAACTACAATTTAATTTGACAGGAACCCGGAGGCGCTGCCATAGAAATCTCTCACAGTTGCTTGGAATGAGAGCACTCAATATAAAAATCCTATGGTAGCAACCCTATGGCCTCAAGGGCGCCACGCAGTTGGTGTGGAGGGTGGGGCAAGGAGGGTGGGGAAGGGCTCAGGGTCTTCGGAAGATGAAGCCAAAGAACAGATGGCACTGACTTAGCAGAGTGGAAAATGTTTAACCCCAAGGGATGCCTACAGAGGCAGCTAAGCCACACCACAGACTCCTAGAAGGGCTTGTGTTAGGGTTCCCAAGTATCTAGGTAAGCTGAGGAGATGATGAGGCAGACACAGAGGGTCAGTTCAAAGCACATTGGGAAGACTGTGATCCCAAGACCCCTCAGTCCACACTGGCAGTCAAATGCTCCTCCCTGACATCGGAAAAAGAAACAATTTATTTTCTTCAGATACTGAAACAGAACTTTTCTAAGCTCCAGGACACTGGATAATGCTGCTTATGCAAAGACAGTATTTAGTGAAAGCCAATTTACTGAGCAGGGAGATCAGCGGACTCTTTCTCCCTCTTGGCTCCCAGAATGCTGGGGTCAGCTTGCAGTCTTAGGAGACTGGCGACCTCTTTTTGGAGAGGATCTGCAGATACCAACATTTTCAGGGTTTCCTCAGGTCCAGCAGTGCCAGGCTCCTGTGGGCTCTTCTTTTGGGGAAGCAAAAGAAGACTCCATCTGTACACACAGAATGCATTAATTATATTTTCTTATTTTATGTTTTCTTGATGCTCTAGCATCTGGTGTTTACTGGGAAAAGATTGCCTTTCCCAGGGCCAGCCAATTAAACTACCAATTCAGAACCCATACTCCTAACCACCTACTTTATCTGGCTCTGATACTGTAGGAGACAATACCGCCCTTCCTTAATCACCACAGGGTGAGGTACTAGGCAACTAGAAATGGCCCCTATGCCCCAGAGCCTGCTGAAGCTATTA